>NW_023416308.1:67724081-68209081 GCF_014176215.1 Rousettus aegyptiacus
TGCTGTGGAGAATAACAACTTTGCAGTTTCTTTTATGCATTTGAAATTAAGGAGGTAGGAGAAACCAAGGCAGGGATTAGATTACAGGACAGTTAAAATTACGTGCTCTCTTGAGGCCAGTTACTGCTTATGTCAAAGGTATGCTAACCTAAATTTACTGAAACAATGGACAGAGCTTGTTTAAAGCAAAGACAAACCTTTTACTAAAAAGTTATATGCCTTAGGTGTGACTACCCACCATGACCTGCCTAGTTAGGAATTTATGATCAGATCACTCTGTGAAGTTATTTTCCATAGAACCACCCCCCCCACTTTTTTTTTTATCCACAAGAGATTGCCTTACTAATCTTTAGAACTCACTCAGGTGTCTTTCACAATGCCTAGAACACAGCAATTAATATTTCTGTAATCAATGAACAGAGCTATGCTAACTTTGTTTCTTATATTAAAGGTATAGGTTTTTGTGGTTCAATTATGCATTCATCAAATATCACCAAGCACCTACTATGTACCAGACATTGTCTTAAGGGCTTTTGTTCTAATGTAGTGAGTAAAACAGGCAGGAATCCCAGATATAATGGAGCTTATATTCCAAATAAAAATAAATAAAATCTATTTTATTATGTCAGGTGATAATATGTATATACTAAGGAGAGAACAGAGCAGGGAGAGGGAAGAGGAGCAGGGAGAGGGAAGAGGAAGTGTGCATTGAGGGGAGAAGGGAGGATGGAGGATGAAGTTTTAAATAGGATGGTTCAGGAAGACCTCTCTGAGAAGGTTCCATTTGAGTAAATATCTTCAGGAGGTGAGAGACCAAGAGCCTGATACTGGAAGGAGGCAGAGACAACAGCAAGTCAAAAGACTTAGAGGCAGGAGCGTATCTGGCATTTTCAGGGAGCAAACAGGACGGTCTGATGTGACTGGAGTGGAGTATGAATATAATAGGAGAGGAACTTCCATCCTATAATATCTAGTAGTTCATTTTCAAGACTTGATGGCATTCTTCAGTGGGTTTCTAAGAGTTAGGTAAAGTTTTCAAGCTCTACACAGTAATCAGATGCTACAATGCTAGTCACTCATGAATTCATTTATTCCTTTCATCAATTCATTATTCGACAAATATTTACTGAGTACTTTTAATTAGAGTTTACATTTATTGAATACTTGCTATATGGTAATAAATATGTTTTATGTGTATTTTTAAATAATCCGTACACAGCCTAATAAAGTAACAACTTTTATACTGCCATTTTCAGGCAGAGAAACTGATGCAAATAGTATTTTTAAAGCATAATATCTATATTCAAAGGATTCACCTTACAAGGAAATTGAGATAACCATACACATAGTATGAAAGACAGTTTCTAAGTGCTATGGCTCTACCAAGTAAAGAATTTCGATAAAGAAGCAAATGCCAGTTCCTTTTACCCATTTTTCCCCTTGAAAATATAATTATGGTGACAGTACTTCCTCTATGCTCTTTGTGTTTCTGAAAAGCCCAGAAATGTGTCAAGGTTTTCAAGTGCCAGTCTTCTTACCATAAGAAAATGTCACGTAGTTTAGAAGCACTACCATCCTAATATCTTAGCCACACAGAGTTCCTAGAAAGTCAGAATGTGGCCCTGCCATTTTAGCTTGACAGTTTCTTTAAACTTCACAAGGCTCATCTTCTAACATGAAATGAGAATAAAGAAGGTCCCTTATGTTTTACAAGAAACTTTGGAGGAAAATGTAAATTTTTGGAAAATAACTAAATGGACTTTAATAATTGAGTTTGGTGCTTCATTGCATTAAAAACACTTTCACAATTCCTGTCTAAGTAATTATTTATGCTCCGTGCCCATTAATCCACTTTATAAAAGATGCCTTCCTTTTCCCCCATTATCATTTACTAATCATATCAGTAACCTTCAATAGATAATAAATGTTTTGATTTTACCATTTATAAAATGCTGCCTCAACACCACTGGGAGTGGGAGGGGGAACTAGTGAGTTTAATTAACTAATAAATAATTGAAAAGCACTTTGCCACGTAAAATGTTTTGGGCATTCTAAGAAGAGACTGGCTCTGGCTCCTGCACAAAATCGACTGCAGCAATCTGGCTGTTGCCAATGGGCTACATCTTCTGAATGTGAGCACATTATTTTCCAAAATGATTCTTTCTACAATAATTTCACTTTGCTAAAATATTGATTGTGTTATCAGTAAGCAATATACCCCACCCAAAACACCCACTTACATTGGGCAATGAATTTTTTTCATGGGACATTTTGAATTTTTCATCCACTAGGCAGCCAGTTAACACCAGGCTGATCGTGACTAATCTGTTGGTGGAAGCTTCTGTAGGTTGCCTTTTGGCCTTTCTTGTCTGAGAAGGAAAAAAAAATGTACCATTATTTTCCATCCTGCAGTGTGTGCGTACACCAAGCCAAATAAACTGCTTAGTTAGGCCTTTATAGTCAATGTGACAAATCATTCATCTTGTTTTTTATTTCATTTTTCTAGTTCTTTGCGATGCTCTAAGGATTATTATTTCCAGTGACATATATATATATGTATATATACATATACATATATATATTAGAAAAGAAATACAAAAAAAACAATGAATAATACTTGAGCTAACATTTTTTTAAAAATTGTAGAAACTATAGATGGGCAAATGATGGCCCATTGGCCAAATCTGTCCTGCCACCTGTTATTGTACAACTCACTTTAGGAATGATCTCTTTCCATATTTAAATAGTTGAAAAAGTCAAGAAAAGAATCCTATCTTGTGAAGAATAAAATGACATCATTCAAATTTTAATGTCCATAAATAAAGTTTTATTGAAACACATTATGTCCATTTATTTATGTGCTATGACTTCTTCTACCTTATAGTGGCAAAGTTGAGTAGTTATGACATGGTCATAAGACCTGCAAAGCCTATAATATTTACTCTTTGTACTTTATAGAAAAAGTTTGCTGACCCCTGATATAGACTATCAGAGTTTTATATATTGATGAATCACAAACTTATAGTGAGTAAACTCACTTATCTCTGGAGAAAAAATAGTTATTCATCCTCTCTTTTTCTGTGGAAAAGAATTATGGTTTAGCACCTGAATAAAATTACTTTGGAAAAATGATTATCATTGGATAAAGTTTTTTAAAAAACATGGTACTAATTTATATCATATCACCTGTATCATATTTGATGGGGTTTTTTTTGCTTTTGATCATATTTAATTTTTATATTATGTCTGTTTATTTGCTGATTCATTTATTCTCTTATAGTCTTCCTACATTTGTAGTCTATCTACTACATGCCAAATACCCAGAGTAATACAAAGGAGAATAAGACAGAACTCAATCCTTGTTAAGTTCACAGCCTATTGGCGAAGATACCCATTGGAATAGGTAATTACAGTACATTGTGATAGTGTTTTCATAGTTCTATGTGCAAATCCTATGGGATCCCAACAGAGAAAATGATTCAATATGGGGGAATGGGGCTGAGATTATTAACAAATAAGTGAGTCAGTAAGTAAATAAGTATTTGAGTTGGGTCAGAAGGATGAATAGCAGTTTCTATGCTTAAACATGGAAAAGGTCATTTCAGTAGCAGAAGTCAAAGTCCACTGGCCAGAGATATGAAAAAATATATAATGTGTCTTAAAAACACCAGATATTTTGTGTAGTTGGAGTATAAGGTGTATCAGGGGAAGGGTTAGAAAGCGAGTTTGAAATTCGGAAAAGAAAATTACAAAGAGCATTGTCCATGAGTCCAGGGGGTCTGTACTGTACCCTTCAGACCATAGTGAGCCAACAGAGATTCCGAAAGGGGTAAGGCATGGTTATCTGTGAACTTTAGAAAAATTCTCCAGCAGCACAGGTGAAGATGGACTGGAGGAGAAAGAAAATAGAAAAAGGCCAGTATGAGGCTGTAACCATGTTCCTGTTGGGAGGTGAGAGTCATTGTGAACTAAGGCTATCATGAGGAGGCTATTGAAAAGGAATGGATTGTATTGCTTTTCTTTATATTAAAATCAGCTTGAGCCGTGGTAATAGTTCTGAACATCTCAGATTTTAATCTTGGGGAGGGAGAGAGGAGGGGCAAGAGGCAAAGGGGAGTCCAGTGGTTGGTAGAGTAGATTTAATTGCAGTTGTATTTAATTTTTGTTTTGTGTTCATGTGTAACATTCTGTGGATCCTCGTGTTTTTAGTTCCACAAGGGACAGTGCGCCTACACCCAGTCTGAGGGACTGCTTTGCTCCGGCACCCCTGGTTCTGGTTTTAATAAGAATGCTCCACCTTGGGAGGGGCTCCAGAGAACAGGCCACCCTTGTAACAGAATTATCAATCTCCAAGGAAGACTATGCAGGCTGTGGTCCAGAGGGATCCTCAAAAGCATTGGGGCCTAGGGTAGGGGTGGGGGCCTTATGCCACACAGCAGTGATGCTGCAGCTCTGTTCAGGTTTCTTCCTGAGGTCGTGGGACATACCTCATGTGATGACTTCTGAGGTGTGGAATTCAGCGGCTGCTGCTTTCAATTTCTGGGCTGCAGAGCCATTTGGCTGAATCTGGGCGTGTGCTGTCACCATTTCTAACATCCCCAGTGAGACTGCAACTTGGCTATCTAAGGTTTCCTGTTAAATCGAAGTCCGCTTGTTGGCAGGACAATGAGTAATTTAGCTGACTTGTCTTATCTGGGATGTGAGGAGTGAATCTGGGGATTACAACAGGCTTGGGATGCAAGGAGAGGTTTTTCTAGGATTATCTCCCGTGTCTAAAAAGAGATCATGGCAGTGCTAGAGATACAGGCACAAAAAGGTCCCTTTTTCAGTAGATGGACTTTTGAGTGATGTTACATATCTCAAGTACTCACCTGTGACATTTGAATCTGAAGAGGACTGGGTGATGGGTTTTTCTTTCTCAGTGTCGCCAAAGTAAAACCACTATTGACATGTACTGGAAGTGAGAGAAATGGTTTCTTTTGTGAGGTGACTGCTTTGCCCAGATTTGGCACAGGAAGGAGAAGCGGTCTCACGTAATAGAAAAATCATTGACTTCAGAGTCAAGTAATATAGGCTCAAATACCACACACTTTCTATTTTTGAGACTTCCAGCAAATTACTCTTTGTCAACTTGTTTCTCTCTCATTTGTGTACCTTCACTAGGTTGTTTTGAGAATCAAAATAAATTGTGTGTGTGTGTGTGTGTGCACGTGCATGCACACAAAAAGCATCTGGTAGAATACCTGGTGAGTAACAGCCTCTCAATAAATGTGTTAGTATCTGAAAACCTTTGACAGAGATAGTTGATCTCAGTGATGATGAAAAAGGACTCTCTGGGGAGCACAGACATGGCAGCATTCTTCATATCTAAGGAGGCATCATGGCTTCATCAAGAAGTCCTGGATTTAGAGGCAAAGATCTCAGCTTGATGCATTAGTCTGGTACTCAAGATGAGAATTTAAGCAAGTCATTTACTACTATGATTCTCAGGTCCCATGTGTATAAAACATGTATCTTAGAGGATTAAAACTTACAATAAAGTTTTTGTAGGTCCTTACTTGTGGGTCCAAACATTCTATTATTTGGTGGGAAGAACTTCAAGAAAATGAATGCAATTATAATTGCAAAATTAGATATAGGGCTTTGGGAGGAACTCACGCAACTGAGGGACCTTCATTAGCTTCATGGTAAGTCTGCTTCTGAGTTTCTGGTATGTAAGTATATTTATACAATATATTTAGTAAAATAAATACTTGTTGATATATTAGTGAACAAATGAATATGAATTTGTTAATGAAAAGCCTAAAATTTAGAAATAATAGGTGCAAAAGTGATGTGAAGGAGAGGAAAAGAATTCACCGAGGGTTTTAAAAAACCAAAATTTTTTCTCTAGTTTGATGTATGGCACATCAATTTAAAACAATAAACCTTCAATGAGACATGGGCAAAACAGTATTACTTGAATGAATAATAGAAACAGAATTTCTTAAAGGCAGAATGCCTATCAGTCCCTGTTCTCCACATGGAAGTTTTGAGGCTGTTCTGACTTGGAGAAGTATCATGAGATAGTACAGAAACATTTAAGAGCACAAGAGCTGTGAGAGATCAGTTTAGATTATTACAAAGATTTATTCGTGTACAAAGCATTTATTTTATACATGAGGGAGGCATCGTGAATTTATTTATTACATACATTTATTTATGTAATATTAATATTTAGTCTTATTGTTATGATTGCTTTAAAGCACTAGAAAAACATATTCTCAACTCATGACCTTTCCTAGTGCCCACTTAATTATTTGCCCCCAGATTTATCTGTGATAGCACCCATCCCTTCTTTACTTCTGGTTTCAAAAATATCTCATTCAAGGCAAATCCTGCTCGTTTGAGCAGTAGATGACTTTTCTGTGACAGTCAAAGTGAAGATTCCTCCTTGCCAGAGTAATAGTCTTAACCTATTACTAGTTGAAAACATTGCTGTACTTAACACTAGAAAACCCCATGAAAAACACTTGAACCTAAGACTGGAACAAGATGCTCATTTTCTCCCACCTTTCTGAGCCCTAGACTGTCACAGGTGACTAGGGTGGAGGTGCAGGCTGGATGTTACAGAAGTCATCTTTGTCAACCTGAGGTTCAGAATTTACTGGATAGAGTCAGGGGATTTTGTAGCTCTTCCCCTAAAACAGCTCCCCAAATCTGAGAAGCAAGCTTCAGAATGTGTACTGTAGTTAGTGTTTATGCTGGGCGCATCTAGACCCCCTGGATAAAGAAATAGAATGTGAGCTCTTACTTCAAGCATAAAGGGGTTGCTTCTCTCAAGACCTAGGTTCTTGGTGAGCAGGCAGCTTGGAACCCTGTCATTCTCAGTGGCATCGGGGTGGGGGGCTTTTGCTTTGCAAGATCGGTCGCTCGCACTGATATTAAAAAAGGAGCTTTCTGGGGAAAGCACTTTGCTTTGAAGCACTCAAATAATTCAACTGAAATAGTTTCCTCCTCAAAGTAGGCAGTGGATTTAGATGCCAGTCTGAGGGACTCTGTCCTCTTTCAAGGCCTAAATTGCTTTGAGTGCCCTAATTTATGATTTTTTTTTTCCCTCAGTAAGAGCACCTCATTTTTGCATGGTGCTTTACAGTTTCCATATCACTTTCATATCCAGTATCTAATGTGGTCTTCATACCAGTTCTGCAGGTGAGAAGAACATAAGAAGTAGGTAATTAAATAGGTAATGGCATCCTTATTTTACACATACAGAAGTGAAGCTCAGGAAGGTTTGGTGGCTTGGCAAAGGTCATATAATGACAGAATGGCTGTGATAGTTGTATACAAACTCTTGAAGTCCAAAATAACTCTCTTTCCATTGTATTTTTGCCTTTTATTTACAGTTTACAAAGGGCTTTCATGTTTGCAATTTCATTTAATTCTGAGGCAGTTAGGCTGTAGTTGTTGAGAGTATCAGTTAGATCTCTATTCCATTTCCAGCATCATCATTTACTAGCTTTGTGATCTTGAAGCAGGTACCGCAATTCACTGACCTCAGGTTCCTTCTTGGTAAAGTGGGCATAAGAATAGCTTTCTTGTAATGCTGTCATGTGAATTAAAGATGCAATATAGAAGCCACCTACTACAGACTCTGGCACCTCGTAACTGTTCGAAAATGGCAGCTACCATTTTTGTTATTAATTAACCATTACATGAATCAAAACATACTTTGACTACTTTGCAAATGAGAAAACTAGGATCATGTGGAAAGATAGAAAGAAATTCAGTGTATTTCAAAGGTCTTCAGAGACAAAAGTGATTGTGTATGTTGGTGGGATATGAGAGGTGCCGGATCCTAGCTCTGGCCACCGTTACCAAGATTCTTGGTCCCGTTTGATTTCAGGTGAAGGTATTTAACAATTTATGCTTGAAGGTTTTTCAGTGGCCAGTTTAGTTTTCAGATGAGTGGAGCTGGGAACAATAAAATGGTAGCAGGTGTTTCCTTTTTCTTCTCCTCTGGAGGCAGCCCCATTCTGTTCACGCCTTCAATAAATCCAAGTCAGCCTACTAACAGGTCGAGTTTCTTGTGCTCAAGGTACCAGAATATGTGCAGAGTAGCTCACGAAGGTGTTATATTCATAGTCCAAAGTGAGCTGGCACTCCCCATGGTGCCACTCTTTACAGAGTTTTTGAGAGACTATAACTGTGCTGCGATGTGTTACCTCATCCATGTATGTTTACTCCAGGCAGGTGCAATTCAGCAGGACAAATGGAAAGCTGCTTGCAGCAAAATGAAAGAGGCAATACCAGTGTCATCTCCATTGAGACAATTGCTGCATCAGGGTCTGATACATGAAAAATGCCATGTGGGCATTTTCAGCTCAAGATGAAAGAGGGAGCTGGCTTGAGTCTGCACTCTGGGATAGTGCGCTGTGTTTAACAGCTCCAGGTCTCTCCACATGGGAGATGCATCTCATCATAATTCATTCTCAACATTTTTCCCAGCTAATAGATGAGAGCACTGGGGCAGATAATCCAAACCTTGTTTATATATGGCTTTGAAAATCCTTAAATGAATTTTTCACCAAATTGACCTTCTTAATTTCATTTTGCTTGCTCTCTTAATTTACAACTCATATTCTTCTTAATGAACAAGGTGTCTCTAGGGTCCGAGGAAACTTTTCAAGATATAATTCTTGTAAATTTACTTTGAATCAGAAATCCATTTAAAATATTAATAATATTGATTTACCTAGTGCTAATTGAACATCTACAATATGCCAGGAGCTGGGATAGCCTTGGTAATGCAGGAAGCAGGGATTTCCTAAGGAAGTAGAAATATTTCATATAGTGATGTAAGTCACGCTTTGCCGAGACTTTCTTTCCTTGGTGAGATGTTGTCAAACTTTGATGAACCACAGTTTCATAGCTTCCTGGGACAGTCAAAAACTCTCCTCCCACTCTCTGCAAGTTTCTGTAACTTAATTTCTATTTCTTCCTGTCTCCAGTGTTCCAACGATTCTGTATTCATAGATACGGTTCTCTTATCTCCTGAAGATATAAAGTAAAGCCTCTTTCCCAGGTTGCCTTCCAAATTTTATTATTTACAAACATTTTGAGAGTTGACTAACTTTGCTGATGAACTGGATAGTCCCAAGGAGTGGGAGTCACACATTTCAGATCATTTCCTACTATGTTGCTGGCTTCCTCTCCACCTTTACCACTGGTGCTGGTTCCCTCATGTTTCACTTCCAAAGCCTTTTTTCTTCTGCATGTATCCCATCTCCTCTGTTTGCATCCCAGGAAGCAGCCCCATCAGGCTAGGCATCTATCAACATAGATGACTTTCCTAAGGAAATAACATTTCCATACCGCTATAATCCTAATACAGCAGTGTAATGTGATGACTAGTGATGAAAGAGCACTGAAGAAATACAGAGAAGGGGTATCTAACTTAGCATGGAGGGAGTGGTGATCCTAGGCAGAGAGTAAAGCTGGCTAGACAAATGTGGCTGTTGTGGGTGGGGTAGGAAGGTGGGTCCTTCTGAGCAGGGGGACAAATATCAAGAGATGTTCAGAGATGAGAAATGGCATAGTATATGGAAGGAATTGCAAGTAATTCAGTGTTCCGGAGCAAGAAAGAAGTGAGGAGAATGGTAGCAATTGAAGCCAGAGAAGCAAGAAATGCTCTCTAACTGACCCACATGGATCACTTTGAGAGGAGTCTTGGAATATGAGAAGCAAATGTAGAATTCTGCAAACTTATTTTTCTATAGACAAAGCAATGGGGTTTTAAGAGGTTGCTTTTCCACAGCAATGTTTTAAAGATCAAGAACACTATTTCTCCTATGGAATTATCTATGCAGGCGAATAATGCAGGAATGAGTAAAATATGCTTCCTTTTCCTTTCTGTTATAGCTTCTGGCTCTGAAATGGGCTGCATCCTTCATTTCCAAATGATAAAAAGATAAGAAAAATTCCATCCGTTTTCAATGGGAGGTGTGTGTGTTGGTGGTGTTGGGCATGGGGAATAACATTGTAAGACTGAAAAGCTAAGTAATAGCAAAAGTTTTCTGTTTGGTTTGTCATCAGCATTAAAGAAATTATGTTTATTCATAAATGTCTAAATATGTGATGTGTAAAGAATCCAGGAGAACCATGGATGGAGCCAGTGCTTAACTGAGGACAACAACCCCCAAAAGACCAATTCTACACCATTCTGAGACCAACCTAGGATCGCCTTTTACTCTTTACACCTGACATTATCGTCAGGCATTCCCAGTCAGTCTTGGAAATGCTTTTGTGTTCCATGCTGGGTTCTATAACCAAGGCTTGGCTCTTTTATCTTTTCCTCTGTATTGCAGAAAATAGTGGAATTAGTTTGGTTCCTGGAGCAAGCAAACCTGGCTTTGGGTCTTTTATCATTTTCCAGCCAGTCTGCTTTCGGGAGTGGGGTGTGTTATTATCTTCTCTGTGCCTTGGTTGCCTCATCTAGGAAATGCAGCCTGTCTGCCATTTCTCACAAGGTTACTGTCAAGATTCATTATAATGGATCTAGAGAACTAGACGGTGCCTGGCATATAAGTGCTCAAATAATGACAGTCACTGGCAGTGTTGCCCTCAAGTAAGATTAGCCCAGTTCCAGGACCACTGCTTGGGCCTAATTTGTGTATATGTATGTTTAGTTTTATATGTGGATAAGCCTAAAAAAATGAATGAAACATGTGGGATCCAGTTTCTCATGTATATCATACCCTCTGTACACATATATGCCAGTAGGTCTGGAGGCCTTTTAAGGATAAACAGTCTTCCTATTAAATATCAAAGATTCAAGATTAATATAATAGCTGGATAACTGCTCTCAAAAGACCAACAAGGTAAGGGAAAATTCTAGCTCAGTTTGGAACCAGCCTTGTGGTCCGAGGCAGGAAGTTGTAACAGCCCAGTAAGCCACTGAAAATGCCAAGTATACATCGCACCACCATATGGAACTTCAATTTGCAGATTGCTTTCAGATAGTGCTTCTCGGTCTCCTTAACTCCTGTTGTAATTCTCCTGCACTGTAGACACAGGCAAATTCAGCCAGTCTCTAGAATGAGCCCTGAGAAAAACTTTTTTATGCCTTCAAACCATAAATGTTATCTGTTCTCAAAGGGTTTCACATTTCCAACACGAAAGAGTTGCTGATATAGTCTAAAAGAAAACCGCCCAGAGGCTGTGGCATTTAAAAGTCAATGATAAGTGATATAGTTTTAAAGAAAGATTCAGGAGATGATGCCAACATTTATATTTCATATTGCTTGTGGAATTGCTTTCAATTCCTTCTCACTTAGATCTCTGTACAGTAAAGTTTGCTAGGTTGCTATGGCAAATATGCACTTAAGCTGACTACTATGGTAACTAGTCACATATGGTGGAGAGGCATTACATGGCACAAGATTTGCATAACTAATTTGAGCATGTTAGCGAACAGTGCAATCTGTGCATAGAAGGCTAAGCAATCTGAGACTTTTTCATTTTATTGTGCACACATAACTATTAAGTACCAGTTTCTTTTTCTGTTATAAGTTGTTGACGCTCTGATTTCAGGCATCAGTCTACACATTACGTGACTATAAGGTGTGACACAAAGTGTGTTTGTGAACTTATAAAGTTTAGTTGGTCTCATTATTTTATAGTTATATTTCATTATTCTTAAGTCCCAAGTCTTAAGCCTCTTTATCACAGCATGAGAAAGATTTAATTAAGCTTTTTTTTTTAGTTCATCACTACTTAATTCAATTTAATAAATATTTATTTAAGGTGCTGCTTTTTACCTGGATCCTACCATTTCTATCTTAAATGCCTGTAATGCTTGTGTCTGTATCTTAACCCAGAATAGTTACCGGTGCATAGTAGATAAGGAATAACTATGGAAATATAAACAGACTGAGTTCTGGTGTCATGTTCTCAGGAACCTTCCATAACACCCTTGGTCCTGGCCAGGTTAGGTTCCCCACCCTATTTTCCCATGGTAATCTGTTTATAGCTCAATTATAAAATTGACGGTTAAAAAAATCTGTCTCTCCTATTAGATTCTGAGATTCTTAAAAGAAGGATTCTGAGTCTTATTCAATTTCTATCTCGATGTCCTGGCATAGGTCTTGTCAGAGAGTGGGCATGCAGTATGTATTTCTGAATACATAGCAGAATGAAATGAATTAATGAATGAGTGAATGAATGATAGGCATATAAGTCATCCATCTATGAATAATCACATATATAGGGGACATATATTCAGGATCTCTGTTTTTCTCTTCATTTTTATAACCTCTATCTTCCTCATAAAATGATATGTAGGAGACTAGATAAATTGCCTGATTGTCTTTTTCTGTTAGTATGCTCATCCTAACATTATTTTTTCATAGAGGGGTCTACATCATGGGAAAAAAAAAAAAACGGACAGAATAAAGCGATACTCACTTTACTTTCTTAGCACCCTGTGTCCTAAGGTCTGAATCCCTGTGGCTGAAGGCAGAATGTATCTATACTCACACGAAGTCCTTACCATACTTTCCCCAGTTCTCACACTGTACACAGAACAGATACTTCACACCATCAGCTTCATCGGAGGGCCATCCATTCACTCCTCTCTTTTCACATACATACAAGCCTCACACACTAGCTAGTGGTTGTAAAAACTGCAAGACAGAGGTATAGGGAGTGAGGAGGGGTTGGAGGATGACAAGCAAGGAGCTCCCCTTTTAATTTTACTTTAATAAATTAAACTTAGAACAGTAGGTTCATATGCAGTTATAAGAAGTTAATACAGAGAAATCCCATGCACCTTCTACCCATTTTCCCCCAATGGTAATGTCTTGTGAAACTACTGTACAATATCACACCCAAGATACTAACATTGATACAATTAGGATACACAACACTTCCATCACCACAAAGATGCCACATGTTGCCCTTTCATAGCCACACCCAGTTCCCTAACCCCAGTTCTTCCATAACCCCTGGCAACCAATAAATTTCTGTCTGTTCTCTATCTTGGATGTTTTGCCTATTTTCTAATTAGTTTTTTTAATTGTTGAATTTTGAATTTCTTATATATTCTGAATACTAATCCTTTGTTGGACATGTACTTTGCAAATATTTTCTCACATCGTGTAGCTTGTCTTTTCAATTTCTTAACATGATCTTTTGCCGAACAATTGGTTTTCTTTTCTGTTTGTTTGTTTTTTAATTTTGGTTAAATTCAGTTTATTAATTTTCTTCTTTTATGGATCAGACTTTTGGTGTCGAGTCCAAGAATTCTTTGCCCAGTCATAGATACTGAAGATTTTTTAGCTTTTTTTTTCATTCGAACTTTATAGTTTTAAGTTCTACTCTTAAGTTCATGGTCCATTTTAAGTTTAAGTTAATTTTTGTATGATTTAGATTGAGGTTCTTTTTTTTTTTTTTTACCTGTTGATGTTCAATTACTACAGCATCATTTGTTGAAAGAGATTACTCTTTTGTATTTGCCAAAAAACCATATTTTGCCTGTTCAACTGACCTATTTTCCTTGAATTTCACATAATTTTAATTGTCATAGTTATAATAAGTATTGAAATCAGATTGAATGATTTCCTCCACTTTATTACTTTCCAAAACCGTTCTAAGTATTCCAGTTCTTATCTTTTCATGTAAATATTAGAATAATCTCATCTATAAATACCAAAATTCTTGCTGAAAATTCAGTAGGAATTGTGTTAAACCTGTATATAGATTAGGAGAGCATTAATATTTTACTATTTGAGCTTTTCAATTCATGAACATAGTACATCTAAGTATTTAAAACTTGTATCTCTTTCATCAATATTTTGGAGTTTGGGGCATATAAGTCCTTTTCACTTGTTATTAAATTTACACAAAAGAATGGCATTTTTGTGGAGGTAATTGTAAATGGTATTTTATTTTTAGTTTTGGTGTCTACATGTCATTGCTAGCATTTATTGCTAAATTTCATTCTCTGATATTTTAAAGGATTTTTTGGTCAACATTCAAGAGAAATACTTATCTGTAGTTTTCTTTTTTTATTTTCTTTGAGATATTTGGCTAATATTAGAAATGAATTAGGAAGTATCCCCTCTTCTATTTTTTGCAAGAGATTGTATAGAATTGGTCTTAACTCTTTTTAGATGTTTGGTAGAATTCTCCAAGGAAATCATCTGAACCTGGAGATTTCTTTATTAGGAGTTTATAAGTCTATAAACTTAATTCCCCTGATAGTTATAGCTCTAGTAAAAATATCTATTTCATATTAGGTTGACTATGGTAGTTTGACTGTTTTGAGAAATTGGTCAATTTCTCCTAGATTGTCAAATTTATGTGTATAGAGCTGTTTGTAGTATTCATTTGTTATCCTTTTGACAGGTCTGCAGCATTTATAGTGATAAGTCCTATTTCATTTTTGAGATGAATAATTTATACATTATCTCTTTTATTTGTCAATCTTATTAGAGGTTTGTCAATATTATTAATCTTTTCAAATAACCATCTCTTTGTTCCATTGATTTTATATTCTGAATTTCACTTTTGAATTCCATTGATTTTTGTTATCTTTATTTTCCTCTTTCTGCTTGCTTTGATCTCATATTTCTATTAGTTCAAATGAAGCATAAAAACCTACCTCTATTTATATCCCTTTACTCTCCCCTACTTATAACTTTCTTATATATTTCTTCTACATTCATCTAGAAACACATCAGATGCATTATAATTTTTGTTTCCATCAACAAACATAATTTAGAAAACCAACAAAGAAGGAAGGTCTACTGAATTTACCCTTGTTTTTTCTTACCATGTTATTCTTTCTTGATATTATTTCTTTTTCAAAAAATCATTTTCTTTCTGTTTAAAGACCTATTTTTAGGGTAAATTTGGTGACAATTTGTCTTAAGTTTTCCTTCATCAGAGAATGTCTTGATTTTCCCTTAGTTCCTGAAGAATTTTCACTAGGTATGGTATTTTGGTACTTGAAAAATGTGTTGCTCCTTTATGGCCCCCAGAAGGATTTTTGATGAGCAATCATCTGTCATTCAAATAGATTTTCCCCTTTAGGTAAAATGTCATTTCTTTATTATTGTTTTCACAAATTTTTTCTTTGCCTTTAGTTTTCATAAGATTTACTATGACATACCTTGGTGTAAATTTATTTGAGTCTATCCTATTTGGGTTTTGCTTAGCACCTTGATCCATAGGGGTGTGTGTGTGTGTGTGTGTGTGTGTGTGTGTGTGTATGCGTATATGGGTGTGCACATGCGTGACAAATTGGGGAGGGGGTGTTCAACCATTATTGCTTTAAGTGTGGTTTTTTTTTTTTTTTAGATCTGCTCTATTTCTTATTCTAATCCCAAAGATTCCCTGAAGCTCTTTTTTTTTTTTTTTTTTTTTTTGGGGGAAAGGTTATTTTATTCTATGTTGTAATTTATACTGTTTTATCTTCGGCTCACTGATTTTTTCTTCTGTTCCCTCAATTCCCTTATTGACTGTACCCATTAAGATTTTTTATTTCAATTGTTGTATTTTTCAGTTCTAAAATTTCAATTTGAATATTCTTTATATTTTCTATTGCTGTTGTTATTGTCGTTGAGACCTTCTATTTTTCCTTTTGTTTCAGATATGTTTATAAGTGCTCCTTAAAGCATCTTTCTGATGACTGCTTTAAAATCTTCATAGAGTTATTTTAACATCTCTGTCATCTCGGTATTTCATCTGTTAATTGTCTTTTTTTCTCTTGGCTTTATGTCTTCCTGGTTCTTGGTATGATGAGTGATTTTCTATTGAATCACGTATATTTTAGTTGGGAGAAAAGGATGGGCAACTGCTGCCTCATTACTTCCAAGTGAGCCCAAAAGTCGAGGCTTCCCATTTGGCCTCTATTAACACCAAAGAACCTTCTCATTATTCCTAAGTGAAAGTGGTAGTTCCAACTCTCCACTAGGCATCCCTTAATATCTCCCTGGCTGGAAGGTATAGGAGCACACCTTCTACTATTTTCTACATGGTTCCTACTGACATCATGGTGTATAGAGATAAGAAGGTGTGATCTTAGCATATAGCATATAGTTAGATGGTAGTGGAAGTCTTGACTCTTCAATAGGCCTCCCTCCTCTTATAACCATCCCATTGTGGAAAGGGAAGGATGCCTCATGGGAATCAAAGTCCAAGCTCCCTCAATAGCCTCTAATGACACTGCTGTTAATGGAGATTGCTTTAGTTATGCCTAGAGTAGATGAAACTTTCAGACCCTACTGGGCCATTTTTTGACACCATCCCAACAGGAGTATTGGGGAACCTTCTTATAGACAGGAAAGTGTTGAAGTCTAGGCTCCCCACTTTCCCTTTACTGGTGTGGGCTGGATTAAGACCATAGGTTTTCGTGTGGTGTTTGACAGGAAGAGAGCGACTGTGACCTAAAACTTTTTTCTTTCTAGGATGCCTCTTTCCTGGCCTTTGGCTAGAAAGGGCAGGCTTTTGTTAGAGCTTTTTGTGTATGCAACTATTGACATTTTTGGCTTTCCAGGTTCTTCAGCTTTAACTCTGGAATATATGAGTTAAAGAGAAAACCCAGGGAGCTCATCGCTTATTGTCTCTAAGTTCCTAGGTCTCCAGCTGGTCTGCTTGCTTTACTCCACCTTTTAGAATCTTTATATATATATATAAAGATTATATATATATATACACACACACACACACACACACATAATCTTTATATATATATGTATATATACATATATATGTAATGTTTCTAGTTTTATTTAATAGTGGGAATTAGGAAAAGCATGCCTACGTCATCTTTCCAGAGGTAGAAGTATGTGAGTTTCTCTTTTATTATTTGTTTAGTACTTGGCATTTGGTATGTGGCATTTTTTCTTGGGATCTGGGACATTATTGCCACTAGTATTTGAGAGATATCATTCCAAGCTACAAAATCTGGCTGGCGATGTCACTGTAAACATAAAGTTGGCAGTAGTCACAGGATGAATACAAACACTGGCAGTCTTGCCCTAAGTAAAGGCATGTGTGACAAAGACTCAGTCATTAGAAAATAATATCTGTCATCACCACAATATTTACCATGTGCACTGTATTATCATGATTCTTAGTCGAAACAATAGTAATGAAAATGACAATAGTAATTGCTATGATATTTGAGTGCCCATTTTAAAGTGGTTTCAGCCCATCATGTGATCCAATTTGCATATCAACTACTTTTGTGTGAATGCTTTTCTGTGTATATGTGAGCTTATGTAGTATTTACCATCGAGGTCTATTTTATGCATTACATAAAGGAGAACAAGCTAGCTGAGGTCCCTAACTCTCATGAAGGAGACAATATATAAGCCAAGAAACTCAACAAGCAAGTCTTCAGGTAGAAACATGCCTTAAACAACAAAAAAACCTGGATATGTGGCAGAGAGTGCATGGGCTACTGTGACCTACTTTGGGGGGTGATTGGGAAAGACAAATATAACATGGGTGCTCTACAAGAGCAATAGCTCTCCACTAAACTTTAGTGCTTAGTGCTTTAGTGCTTAGTGCTTTAATGCTTAGTAGTAATTTTAAATGTAAGGAATAAGGCATAAATATATCCTCAAAAAGAAAGCTCTTGCATTCTATTGGAATCATTGTTTCATTTCAGATGTTTCATAGGTTAATAGTGGAATGTGAGATACAAAATGTTTAGAACCCTGAGTTTAGATCATTGCTTGCTGATGTGCTCTCTGAGGAGGATTGTGCTAGTCAGAAATATATAACTAGTTGTTTTTGCAAGACCCTCATATCAAAACTAAAGTAAGCATATGATTTATAGAATTAGAAAACTTATTTTTTGTAGTGCTTTCATCTCTCAGTTCATGATCTCCCTAGTCTACAAATAAGGAAACAAAGCAGCTTCCGATGAAGAAGAAATGTGTCCTCTACAGATGCATAAGCAGAAACCCTGCATATGCAAATATAACGAACTATGTGGGAAATCCTTTTGGTGTGTTCTCGTTACTAAATCTGTCCATTCTTAGGAGTCTTCCTGATCATTATGGATGTTCAGTGTGCTGGTTTTATTTTAATTAAACTATATTGGATCTATGATCACAGTAATGCAGTTTAAAAGGTTTGGTCATTTAAGACTTTAAGTATTTTATAGTTATGTCTTATGATAATCATAATAGCTCTTCTCGCTGTGGGCATTAATATGAGATAATTGACCTTGGCTTCTGTGATTTGCTTCCAGCTTGGGGACACGGGTCCCATTATGGTCAATTATCTCACAGTAATTCCAACAACAAAAGCAACTATTGATTGCCTAATTAAGCAATTTTCCAATCACCTTCTTGGACTGACAAATGTAGCATGGCACATACTAATATGGCTGCTTTCAGTGGAATTGCTGCCCCACCCCAGGTAACTCATATATGATATGACATATTTTCTGAGATTAGGCAATTTAGGCATATTAATATGGCAAAGGTAATTTCATATTGGAGACACTTTGAGGATGAATTAGGACTCTACTCCTATCCCCGGGCCTCATGCTCAGTGCAAATGAGACAAACTGCTTTGTCTTTGACAATAAAATTCAGTTCTCCTCACTGTCCTCAGGCTTGCTCATCTGAGCTGCTAGAATTTCTGCAAAGTGCATTTTAAGAAAACTACACCCTCATGTGGTGGCAATAGTATTCCTGGGAAGTCGTGTATGACCCATTACTTTCCCGTTGCTTATGTTTTCTAATTTATCTAACTATAGCATTGTTACACTTCATTAAAGTTAGAAAATTTTTGCAGATTAATGAAGATAACTTTTAAAAATATTCTATGTAAAAAAGGTTAATATCTATTTGTAAATATAACTTTCTTTCTTGGCTCAGTACAGTCATATCAGCTAGAGAAAAGAGACTGAACCCATAAATTAGACAAATAGCAGGTATCAAAAATATTTTTTTGAACACTCATTATAATAGTCTGTTATGTCTCATCAGAGGTGGTGGGACAAATGTTGGACTCTAAATCAGAAGAGTTGATTTCTAAATCTAGGCCTTTTACTTGCCAGTTATGCGGCTTTGGATATCATTCTTAGCCTTAATAAACTTATCTGCAGACAAGGGTATGATTCCTGTCTTATTTTTCAGCTTTAAAAGTGTCAAGTATAAAGAAATGTTTTATTAAATTATACTTTAAATGATTTTAATTGTAACAAATAATTTCTATCTGGATGGCCTTAAATCGTACAACTCACTAATTTAAAATTTCAGAGGCTCCGAACACTGCATTTTGAAACACCACCTTTAAAATTATTTTCTGTGTATTTTAAAACTAAAATGAATACACATACCTATAATATGTATTTACAGTGAATGTATGTAAATAGTGGTGAGAAAGAGTGATTGTCGAATGAGCCGTTTCTCTTCTAATATAACTGTAGCTATCTCATACGTTGCTATATACTTAGTCTCTTTTTCAACTCTGTTTATGCAGCTTTGTAGTCTTTCTCAGTCTCCCCTCAATGTAGTGTAAAACTGATTTTTCTGACAACGATAACACATTTACTTCATCAGACTAGATGGTGTGGTATTGATTGGATCTCTATTTTATGCCTAATTTATCCTCTAGAAGTAGTTTTCCATCTAGACAAAATGTGTGGAAGACTTTTTATAGAGCACAATGTAAATAGAAAGTAGTATTATTATCCAATGTTCAGCTAAATAGTGGTTCTGGGATATTATTTATTATTTTTACTGTTTAAAAATAGGAAAGAAAATAAAAATAGAGCCAGAGTGAGAAAAAAGGTAGATGGTCATAAGACAGAGAAGTCTGAGCAGGAAAAAATGATCACTTAAATGTTTCCTGGAAACCTTTGGATTTAACTTCGCAGTACAGTTTGACAGGTGAAATTGAGAAGGGGAAAAAGTACAAAGTAGAAGAAAAAGTCTAAAAAGTATCCCTTCTCTGGATCTAAGATATTGATAAGACATTAAAAATAAAGACTTGTCATTAAATGATTAATCAGCCATTTCCCTGGTGCTCTTTAGAAGACTTTGAAGAACAGTAGATGAGACTTAAGAGAGATTTTTGAGTGCTTTACATAACTTTGAGTGGAGAAGGTTCACTATAGCCACCACAAGACAGCCTGGGGATTGGGTAAAACCCAAGGATGAATATATTAGCAGTCTTGTCAAAAGCTCCAAGAACAGCAAGTGAGCATCAGAACATGCCTGTCCAACAATCACCACAAAAAAGGCTGTGGTTTCAAGGCCTCCATCCTACAGGGGAGTTCAGAAACAAGGGCATAGAGAATTGATTTGAAAAGTGTGTCGAGATTATTTCTTTTATGTGTTTCTCTTTGTTTCACTGTCTTGCATCATCTTCTGTAGAGAAGCCACAGGGCCAAGTTCACTTTGAATTTAGAAAGCTCTATTTGATAGCACTATTTTCAATTCTTCTCTCAATGAGCAAAACAGAGCTGCCCTGAGTCACCATGAGATCTGACAGTAATAAGGCAGAGGAAGGATTACAATGTGGGAAACCTAGGTGACTCAGATCTGAGAACTTTGATGCATTTATTTATTGATTCAGCCCATTTTATTGTGAGATAACAGTGCCTCTGGGACTCTTCTGGGTGATTGGAGAGCAAAAATTTTGAGCAAAACAATGACAATTTTTCCTTTGAATGGAACTTTCACAATAGTAGAGGAGATAGAGAGACAAATAATTATATTGTAACTATATTATTTAATATATACTGCACACTTATGAGTCTACACATTGAATGTACATATACAGTGGAGGAAATATTTTATATATGTAATGAAACATAACTAATTATATAATGGCCTACTAATAGAAGTAATATAAATGAAAGAGAAAATTTATTAGAAGATATGACAGTGTGTTTGGAGAATAAAGCAGGGTAATACTCATGTATGTTATGGCCCTGGTCAGTATTATTAGGTCATAGTAATAGAGACATTTCTGAAAGTGGTACACAATTACTTCTTGCATACATTCATTAAGCAAATAATGTTTGACCCCCTATGATATTTCAAGAACTATATGGGTTGCTGACCACAGACTGTAGGTTGGAGGGAATGGTGTTTGCTCTCTGAAACCCTCTCAGCAGAAAAAGCAAGAAGTGTGATGGATAAAGGCCCCACTTATTTGAAGCCTCTTTATTGTTGTTATTTTTTGTCTTCACTAGCCAGCCTGAGGTCTAGAAGTTAGTGAGTTGTATCTTGTGTCTTGGATATAGTTTCTCCCTTCTTTATGTTCCCACTGTTCTTTGAATGTACCTCTACTTGTTTACTGGATATTCTGTAATATATTTCCCCTAGCAAAAAAGTCCTCACATGTTCAGAAATGCCCTATGATGTACTAGGAGCTAGGAAAGGAATTGGGGACAGAAAAACAAACTGGTGCTTTTTTAAAAATTAAATTTATTTAATTAAAAACTTAAACAATGGTTGATAACATTATATAAATTTCAGGTGTACAGCTTTATGATAAAATTTCTGTACTCATGAGGCTCAGAATATTATAGAGGGAACATACATATAGGTACATAATTGCCATACTAAGTGGGATGATAATGGTATGTACTGGGTAAAGAAAAGGAACAGAAGGAATAAGCATTTCTTTCTCATGGTAGAGATGGAGTAGAGAGAGGGGTTTAGAAAAACCTAGAGAAGCTATGGAAGTTTAGAAGGAAGAAAATTATTTAGAGAAAGAAAGGCCTTCTATGCAGAAGCAGCAGCATGTACAAAGGTACTGAGGTATAGAACAAATAATTGGATTTGGATAAAGTAGGACACAAGTTAAAAAAAAAATCAAACCACGAAAATATGAAGCTCCCTGGATAAAGGAGTGAGTAGAGGAAAGGAGAATTGCGGAGACTAATGCAAAGCAATGGGAAATGAAAGAGCCCCCAAAGTAAAACTCACCAGGGACTTGCAGGCAGTTGGTCTAGGAAGTGGGCATAGCTCTGCTCCTGGGCTTTTGTGCATGAGTGAGTGTGGGACACATTTAAGGAAGCCTGATAGACCCAGGGCAAAAATCATATCTCCTTTATTGGTTCCTTGAGTCTCATTAATGGATATCCCAGTGCTCAGCCATTCTCATTAGATTGACTTGGGTTCCCAGTTAAGAGATCGGGATTTTTAAAAACATTTTTCCCCCACCAAAGCCATTACTCTTCAAATGCCAGAGCAGTGCCAAGACTTGCTTTAGAGAATTTCTTACGACCCGGGCCTTGATTAAGAAAAAATCTTAACAAAGAGGAGGGGCTTTGCCTATCTTTCTGAACCCAGGCAGATGGTGTCCCAGACAGATTTATAAAGCTAATTAACTCTGTGGCTGCAGCGTTTCTTTGAGGATTTTGTGCACCTCAACCTTGTTGCTGCTGCAATGGAAATATTTGGTCGTGGCAGTCCAGATCAAAGGGAAAGTGCTTTAGAGGGGCTTGTCTTTGGCTCAGTGGGGCTTCATTTGGATCCCACATGAAGAGGGCGCCCAAATGGAGCTAATGTTTTTATTAGAGAAGACACATTCATGTGACCAGAAGGAAGACAGAATAGAATAAAGGAGGGCAGTGCTCTACCTTAGAAGCTTGTGATAAAATCACCAATCATCCTGTAATTTCCAGTAGATCTTTCTACCTGTATTTAATTAGTAACTTATGGAATGTCCCAGGTTGGAATTAAGAAATTTGTGTCTATTATTTTCCATTTTTACACATAATAAATCAAAATGGCAAGCTCCATTATGCCAGAGGTATATGATATTTTTGTATTTTCTGTGTGGTTGGGATAAACCAAATACCATCTATCTGTTCTTCCTTCCTTCCCCCCTTCCTTCCTTCCTTCCTTCCTTCCTTCCCTCCTTCCTTCCTTTTTCTTTCTTTCCTTCTTTCTTTCTTTCTTTCTTTCTTTCTTTCTTTCTTTCTTTCTTTCTTTCTTTCTTTCTTTCTTTTGAGTGCTAAGCATAAGACTGGTTTTATTAATTTCATTTTCCAGGTAGAGAATTTGAGCATTTAGAGTAGTTACAGATTATATCACTTGTTCTTCAGGTATCTAGCAGAGCTGGGATAAGAACCCATGTTCTTTAAGACTGATAAGGTTAAGTAAAATTTGAATTGTAATTTCAAAATGAGCCATGGTGTATTTTCTCTTAAAAAAAAAAATAATACTTCATAGTTCTGTTTACTCAAAAGGGCTGGAAGCAATAACAACTAAACAACTGTGAACAACTCTAACACCACCAGTATGGTTTCTAAATGCCATTTTCCAATAAAAGGAACCAGGGTTTGAAAGAAAGAAAAAGAAAGAGAGAGAGAGAGAGAGAGAGAGAGACAGAGAGAGAGAGAGAGAGAGAGAGAGAGAGAGAAGGAAGGAAGGAAGGAAGGAAGGAAGGAAGGAAGGAAGGAAGGAAGGAAGGAAGGAAGGAAGGAAGAAAGAAAGAAAGAAAGAAAAAGAAAAGAGACTGACAGACAGACTGATTTTTTCAAGGGGAAAAAAAGCTTATTCTAGGTCTGGGATAGGACAAATACACTATGAACCTGAAATATCTTATATGAGAAAGCAAGGAACTGTCTATCAAGATATATAGTATCATGTTGAAAGGGGTCAGAAGCCCACTTGAAGAGGATTCTATGGGCCAAAATAAGTCAATTGGAGCATTGATAAGGACAATAATTGTAATGAATTAAAACACAATTGTAATGAATTAAGTCCACAATTTCAGAATATTTATTTAAAAATCACCTCATTATCAGCTTTGCAGGATGCTAAGGAATCTAATTATTTTTAAAACTGGTAAATAAAGAAAAAGAATGAAACATGCCATTGGTCCTATGCAAACTGAAATTTTCAGGTAAGGAAATAGTTAAAAGGAAATGTCTCTTTATAATAATATTTTGTTTAATAAATTAGGAAGGAAGGATAGAATATCACCATTTTAAAAGAATAGATCTTGAAAATATTTTCCAATGTCTGCAACATCATATTAAGAGAGACAGTCAGACATGATGTGACTTCTGATGGAAACATGTCTCACCACTTATGAAGTGGTCTTGCCAAAAATATTGAGTTTGAGTGTAAACCGGTCTCTAGATCTAACTCCTATTTCACAGGCAATACAGGGGACAATAACATGAGAGAATACAATCAAGACATTGGAAATCCAGACATTAGAAAGCTCTACAGGACAAACCATATACATATTGTTATTGACTAATTTTTTAAAAAATTAGCCAAGAAATTGTGACTCCTAATTAGTTATTTAATGATGTTAAGGAACTTTTGTTGGTATAGAGTTATGTTAAAAAGAAAATCCTTATACTTAGATCTTATCGAATGTTTACAAATAAAGTGAAACAATGCCTGATTTTGCTTCAAAATAATCTGAAGAAATGGTTAGGACTGTCAATCAAATCATTTTAGTTATGAGTTGATCATTGCTGAAGCTGAGTCAGAGTGTATATGGAGGTATATAATGCTATGCTCTGTTTTTAAAATATATATATTTAAATATATTTAATTTTTTTTTTCTGATGGGAGAGAGAGGGGGAGACAGAGAGAGAAAGAGTGAGAGAGAAAGAGTGAGAGAGAGAGAGAGAGAGAGAACTTGGCTATTTGACTCATTCCTCAGTGTTCTTATTCTCTATGCTCTATAATATTTAACATATACTCTGCTAAGAGTTACCAGGATATTAAATGATTTAAAAGAGTACGGTAGAAAATTCCACTGTTCCTCACCCCTCTTAGCCATAGCTTGTGCCCAGATTGTACAAAATGCTTAATATGTGTTTGTTGAATTAGGTCATACTGCATATGTGAAACATATAGATACAGTTAATCTAAATGGAGGAAGAACTTTTAAATAGAAATTAGGTTTCAATTCTGACCTTAGGTTACTTGCCTTTATAGCTCAGGTATTTTAAGCTGGTTACTTAGTTTCTCTGAGTTTGAGTAGAAATAGTAATTACTTTAGCCAGCTTTTAAGAGGCTCCTTTGAAATAACATATGCGAAAAGCCATTAGAGCTAGAATATTGTATCATTGTGAGATACTCCTATTGATTAGTACAGAATTTAGATACTATGAGACCTCAGAGCATAAAACTCTTCTTGAAGGCTCAGGAAATGAGAAAGTTTCGTGAGTGAGGGAATACATAAGCTGAACTTTGGAGCACAGAAAATGTTTCCTCAGAGAGGAAGAACACCACAGAAGGAGAGCACAGTGGGAACAAGGCTTCAGAGTAGAGCGAACATAGCATGTAAGGGGCACAGTGTCATGGAGTCTGAGGATATCAGCGCTGGAAAGGATCTTGGAAATTGTCTAGCTTAACTAATTCATTTAGGAGTTGAAAAAACTAAGATCCTGATAGAGTCAGTGCTTTGACCAAGATGAAAGAAAACAGCTAGTAAGTGGCTGAGCCAGGCATTCCAATTATCATTATTTTTCCTTCTATGAAATCTTCCTCTTAGTGGTAAGATCTAGCTGAGAAAGTAAGATTGATTAAGCAATGCAAAAGCAATTGATTAAAAAAAAAAAAGAAAAGAAAAAGACTTTGGGGTGGCTCCATAGTATAGCGGTAAACATGTCTGCTTTGCACGCAGAAGGTCCTGGGTTTGCGCCCCAGGTACACTGGGCCTGGGTACACACTGCGAGTGTGTGGGAGGGGACTCCCCAACTTCAGAGATCCAGTTCTTAAGGGGAAACGGCAACATCCGTGGGTCAGGGGTGGAAGTAGGGGGGAATTAGAGAGGGGGAAAAAAAGACTTTAACTATTAGGTTTTAGATCTCTTAGGTGATGGAGAGCCTTAGTAGAGTTTTAAGCAAGAGTATTATAAGAAGAAGCAGGAGGTTGAGAATAATATGCTCCATGTATAAGAAATAGTAAAGGTTGAAACAGCAAGATAACATGGAATGCTACTACAGCTCCTCCTATGTGAGGATGAGGACTGCCCTAGAGGTAAACTGATGCTGGTAGATGGAGAAAAAGAAAGGGAACTCTTACAAGGACAATTAGAAATGGATATGAAATAACTGTGGAGGATCACATAGGACTCTAAGTAAATTATATATTATAGATCTTTGTATAAAAGACTGTATTAGAAGATATAATTTAAAAAAATATATAGTCATTCCTACTCCATTCTTTCACTTAATAGTCATTCAACAAACACAATGAGGAATGTGAAATTCATAGAAAAGAATTGATTTATCCAAAGTAATTTGGATGACCCTTGATTGAATCAAAACTCAAGTCTAGTGCCATTTCCACCACTGGGATTTCTTAACCTGGGATCCGTGGACTCTCAGAGTTTACAACTGAGCCTCATTTGTGCTTTAAACCTTATGGAGCTATATATTTATTTTTTTGAATTACTTATTATAGTATATCTGTGTGGGTGGGAGGAGTTGTTGGGAGTGAATGTCCATTAGTTAACAGATCCTTAAAGTCATCTTTGACTCTTAAAAGGTTAAGAATTTAAATGTGTATGTTGATATTTTTGAAGCAAAATTGTTTGGGATAAATATTAAATCAAGTATATTTCTCACCTCTCAAAAGATCTTGTCTTCCTTCCTAATCCTCTTGAGGATGGTATCTGGGGATGGGGGAAAGTTTACATTCCCTTTTGGTAATGGGAGTGAGCAGCAGGACCTCATGTGAGTGTCTGTGATCTCTGGGGCTTTGCTGATATCCATGGACATCCCTTGTCCTGGTTTCTAGAAGTCATGCTGATATTCACAGCTGGAGATTGTGGCTGGTGACATCCTAGCATCTTCTTTTCTCATGGATGAATATTGATGACTTGGCACCATCTGACTCCCACTGGTTTTTCTGGTCTGTCCCTTGCATTCTAGGTCTTCATCCAGCTTCTGGCATAGACCCTTTCCTCGCCATCTCTGCTCCATGATCACCATAGAAGCTGTGAGGGGTATTTTTTTGAGGCTCAAAGGCCCTCAGCTGCTGAACGTTATCCAACACTATTATTCAACAGTGATGGTGTAAGGGTAACTGGTTTGCTTCCTTATCACATGGCTGCAAAGAGTGACCCTTGAATGACACTTTCAGCACACTCTTAACCTAAATATTCCTTGAGATCATTTTTGACTCATAGTTACCCAAGTTAGCATGGAGCCTCAGGCTTCTCATCTGTAAGATAGGGGCAATAATGTCCTATAAGCCGATGGTAAGTAGAAAAATGTTTATAAATGTCTTAGAAGAACTCCTGGTACTTAAAGAACAATTGCTATCATCTTCCTCCTCTCCCTCCCCCTCATGAGTTAGGTCTTTTTCCTCTTGGTATTTCTAATGTTTAGCACAAAGCTTGGGACGTATGAGGAACTTAGTAAATATTTTATTAATGAGTGAAATGAGCTCAGAAAAGGGTCCTTTATAGTGCTAAAATAACAGCAACAAAGAAGCCAAAAACCCTTAACTAACTTCTCAGTTTATCTGCAGCTATTTTAAAAAATGTATCAGTAGGGTATCTTAAAACATACAAATATCTGTATTTCAAAGGACATTTTATGCTGTCTATAGAAATTAGTTCATGTTTCTGAATGATGTTTGCTATGAGAAATTTGCTTACACATTGCACTGATTTATGTTCAAAAGATAACTTTGTTTTGTATTTTTATATGCTGTGCTCCATCTTCATTTAGTGGTTCTAAACTTAGATTGAAATTATTTAGAAAGTACAAACATTAGGTTATGATGAGCTCTAACTTGGCAGTTTATGAAGTGATTTTTTTGTTTGTTTGTTTTTTATTATACAATTTCCTTTCTAGCTAGATGGCAGTTCCAAACAATTGAGCAGTTGCCATCTAGTGGGCAAAAACTATAATGACATAAAGAAAACCAAAATCATTGAGAAGGGAACAGTAAAGTGTATATATCCTCTGAAAAAAGAACTTATTAAATCCACTCACAATTTTTGCAACAGTTATATTATTTGATACTAAATTACGACCATAGTATGTACAGAGAAATATCTCAAAATTTGAAATATTTAGGGGAAAATGTAAAAAGAATTAAAACTGCAAGGAGATGTCACAACATACCTATTAGAATGACTAAAAGCCAACAATAACAAATGACAATATAAAATGATGATGAGGATGTGAAATAACATGTAAACATTGCTGATAGGAATTAAAAATGGTATAGCTACTCTGGAAAACAGTTTGACAATTTCTCATAAAGTTAAACAAGAGTTTACCATATAACCCAGCAGTTAAGTTCTCAGACATTTATCCAAAGAGATGAAAAACATATCTTTACACAAACATCTGTATACAAATATTTAGAGTAGTTTTATCCATAATTATCCAAAAATGGGAACAACCCAAATCTCTATCAGCTAAATAAAAAACAAACTGCTACATCCACACAATGGAATACTTCTCTGCAATATAAACGAGTAAACTATTGCTGCACATGACACCGTGGATGAATCTCAAGTGTATTTTGCTAACCAAAAGAAGCGAGACTCAAAAGACTGCATGTTGTATGATTGCATTACTGTGACGTTATAGAAAAGGAAAAACTTTAGAGGCAGAAATCGTGTCAATAGTTAAGGTCTGGAGGTTGGGTCAGGGGATAATTCACAAAGATATATGAGAGAACTTTTAGGATGAGAACAGTGTTCTCTATCTGGACTGATTATAGCAGTGGTTACTTGACTTTAAAGTTTATTGTAAGTCACAAAACTATACACCTAAAAACTTGCACCTCCATATGAAAGGTGGATCAAATACTTTAAAAGAATAGAATAAACAACCAGGTGGATTTAGTCATTAATTACTGAAAAAACATCAATTATTAGATATTACCGTATTATGAGCCCATTCAGACAAACAGAAATTCAGACAAACAGAAGAGAAACGGTTCTTCACATACATCCTGCAGAAAATTTAAACCAAATCACCCCATTTCTGATAATGCTGAGATTAACAATGTTTTAAAAATACATTGCACAAACACAGCAAATAAGTATAAGCTATGGAATAGATGATGGCTCAGACTAACATAGAGTCAGCCCTCCCTATTCACAGGTTCCATATCCGCAGATTCAACCACTATAGACTAAAATTAATTTTTAAAAACATGTTACATTGTTGCTGATATGTGCTTTGTAATTGGATATGTGCTTTGTAATATGATGGTTGCATCTTTACTGTCATGTACAGACATTTATTACTTGTCATTATTCCCTAAACAATATAGCATAACAACTATTTATAGCACTTTACATCGTTTAGATATTATAAATAGTCTAAAGATGATTTAAAGATAAGGGAGGGTGTGCATAGGTAATATACAAACTCTATGCTGTTTTATATCAGGGACTTGAGTATCCTCTGATTTTGGTGTCCCCAGGAGTCATGGAATCAATTCCCTGTGGATTTTGAAAGACAATCGTAGTCACAAATGAGCAATAGTGACACCTTGAGGCAGCGTGGCAATGGTCTGTGTGCTTTTCCTTTGTGCATAACTTTATTCATATTTATAAATTCATGTATATTGCAAGTTGTTAGACTCATACACATTTGCATTCTCATTTCACAGATGAAGTAAAAGGAGATTGAAAATATAAGTTAATTTTCCCAGAATAACATTGATGAGAAATGGCAGGACTTGAGACTCAAAATAAGTCCTCCTTCCCACTGTGCTTGCTCCATTATTCCAGCTTGTTCTCGACCAGGCACATCTCTGCCCTGCACTGTGCTGTTGCTAATAATGCATATACTAGATTGCCTGTCATAGAAGAACTGGGGTTTTAGAGGTAGGACAAAAGGAGCGAAACTCTCAGTCATAAATACTTATCATAGTTCAATTGGGGGAAGTCTTTCTTCAGGTCTCATAGTCCCATCAGGTAGGAGGATAAGCTGCCTACTCTGGGGACCAGGGTACAATACAACTCTTGTGCAAACAATACTCTTGGCTTCTCAAAACATTCCTTTTCAGATCTAGCTTTTCTGCATAGGCAGCCTCTAGTGAGCATCTTATGCATCTCGAGTTTCCCAGTGGAAGCAGCCATCTTATCACATAGTTTAATAAAAAAGTTGGCAGAAAGCATGTTAGAGGTTAGGCAAGAATGTCAACAATCTGGATTTCAGTTTCAAAATGGAAAGTGAGGACTTCGTCATCTCCATCCAGGGCCTTTTATGAATCTCCATGTTTAAAATTATATAAAGCATATTTTGAGCATTTACTATGTGACAAGCATCTCCTTTCACTTAAGTCCATACACTAATCCTATATGCTCTTTGTAGCTCCAATTGACAGATGAGGAAACTAGACATTTAAAATACATTAGGTAATATTCTTCAAGCCATACAACTAGTAAGTCATAGAATAACTGCCTCTGGGTCTGTCTGATTTCCGAGCCTTTGCCCTACCTAATATGAATTCTTAAAAGCTAACACTTTCTCTTTTCCTCAAATAATATACTTTTTGACCACCATGGTTCTAATATTCCAAGGTAAGATACATTGAACTTGCATATACAAAAAGGATTAATCTTTAATGAGCGTCTACTCTATAGTAGGAATTGTGCTGAATATATAGTTGGACTCTTAAACAATATGGTTTTGAACTGCATAAGTGTATTTATATGCAAATTAAAAATACTTTTACTGGTTTTTTTATCTGTGGTTGGAAGTCTGCAGATGCGGAGGGCCAGCTCTATGTGTTGATCCATGCTGTTTTATATAGGGAACTTGAGTGTCAATAAATTTTGGTACCCATGATGGGGGGTGTCCTGGAAACAATCATCTGTGGATACCAAGGGACAACTTAAGTTTTGGGAGAGTCAAAAGCTAAACATGAATTTCTAAATGTGTGAGGGGTCAATGTCCTTAACACTTGCACTGTTCAAGGGTCAACTATATTATAGTATTATTATATTTAAAACTCATGCATGCTCTGAGAGGTAGAGACAATCACACCATTTTAAAGAAGATAAAACTGAGACCGAAAATCACTTAATGATGTTCCTAAGGTTACCCACCTAACCAGAGAATGGTGGAGCCGAGATTCTAATCCAGGTCTACTGGACTGCACATCCCATGTTTTACACACAGGGAAACGTGGACTTTGGGAATTAACAGATACAGTTGTCCCTAGAAGCAAACCACCATTACTTTTTATTCTACTTTTTTCTATCATAATTTATAAAGATATCTTATCTCCTATACTAGACTATAAACACCTTAAGGGCATGAATTATTTCTGTTTAACTTTCTATTCTTCCCTTTTCTTTTCCCTGCTAATTACCCTAAACAATTAACAGAATGCCTATTTTATAGGGATTCAATAAAGTGATTTACTGATTGACTAGAATGAAAGTATTGAAGTACTAAATGATTTTAAACTAGATGACATTTAGGTATGATCTAGTATATTAGTTAATTCATCTACTCATCTACTTATTTAACAATTATTGACTGATGACCTGTTACATTCTCTACCCTATGCCAGGTACTGAGTCGATTTAAAGCTGGTACACAACCATGCAGTGACTCAGGAAGCAGCCATTCCAAATGATTAGTGCCTGTGCCAGACCAATTGTTGACTGCTTTGAAGATTACCTCTTGCTGAGTTCTTGGCATATGATGATGAGCAGAAAAGAAATAAGTGATGGTTACTATACACATGAAAATTTCAAATAAATGCAAAATTACTACCGTGATAGGAAGAAAAGTACAGAGTGCTGTGATAGTGGATAGTGGATAGCAGGGTCACCTGATGGAAAAGCACTTATGAAAAACAGGGAGAGAAAAATCCAGTTTCTCCATCATACAAATTTACTTTTCACCGGTGAAGGCTAAAATTATACTACTGTTTTATGGGATCAGCAGTCTTCTATAAATAGCACTATTCAACCATTCATCTCCACAATGTTCTTGCATCCTGTGATGGATTTGTCAATAATAGTAAGTTAAGTGATGCTCAAGGCCCCTACAGAAGGAGTATTATACTTCATTAAATGCCTGCTGAAGTGAATTGAAGGTGGTGTGGGAATATTTGTTAATGTCCTTTTAGAAAATGGTCAGGTTACTCTATAAATAAATACTGTCATCTAGGTTTAACTTTCAAAAAAATGTCAGAAAAAAGGTTATACTTGATATAATAGAATGAACTTGGTTCACTAATGAAGGGCAGTAAAATAATGTAGAATTTCTCCAGAGAAGTTCTCTTGACTGCTATAAGAAAACAACATTATACTAAAATAGAGGGGCCTTGGAGACTGAATAACTTATTTCTCTGGGTTATTTTCATGTTTCCTAATGTTAGTCACTTTTCAATAGAAGGATAAAGGATGAGTTTCATAAATAATTTAAAAATTAATTTAATATGACAAAGTAATTTCATACTTTACGACGATAACAATGACAGATATGTGTATTATCTATCTTTGGCCCAAGTACTCTGATATTTACCACATAGATCTTAAAATTGCTTAACAGATGATCTTGAAAATTATAAGTTTCAGCCTTTTGTTTATTTCTTATATGACAGGGCATGATCCAGGTTTTGGAGAAGGCAGCGATCAGATGAAGGGAAACCAGGTTCATGTGAGGTACTCTGGGAGGCTGGGTTAGTACTGCCAGATATTCCATTATCCAGAAAATTTTCATTGACTTACTGCAAATGTAGAACATCCCTTATTTTAATATTTTCTGTCTGTGCTCAGCCAGCTAACATAAGAAGAGATGAGAAGTTGCTGGAAGAAGTCTGATACGAGTATAGGAATAGAGACTGGTCTATTCAATGTGACTCAATGAGCATTTACTAAACACATTTGAGTTCAAGGTACAGCCTTTCCTGTGCATTCTGGAAGACTTAAAGACTCAGAAGTCTAGTTTGTTGCCCATTAGAAGCTTGCAATCCTAGAGGTATTTAATATGGATCCAGTTGTAATTATATTATAAAGCAATGGATGATAAATAATATGGGAGGTACAAAGTACTGTGAAAGCATAAGAAAGAAGAAATAACTTCCTGACATTGTATATACAAGCATGAATCATCTTCTCAATCCCTGTTAAAGCTCTTGTGTTTCCCCTAATACCTATTGGATCAAGCCAAACTGCTTAGTGTTGCGCATGAGACCCTCCGTGGACTGACTCTGCCTCCACCTCCACTTCAGTTTTCATACACCATGAGAGTAAACTACTTACAGCACTTTTTCTTCCCTTGCTACCCATCATTCCTAGAACTCCACACTGAGCACAATGCTTAGCATATAGCCAATGTTAAAAAGTAATTTTTTGAATAAATTAATTACCTCTCATACCATTATGTTTATGTCTTCATGTCTTTATACATGCTGTTCTCTCTGTGCGGAATGTCGTTTTTTAAATTCATCTGGTTAACACCTATGAACTTATTCTTCAAGATTTACCTGCTCTAACTTCTAGGCTTGCTCTGGAAGCCGTTATGTACCTCACAGAACTTAATATTGAAATGATCAATTCATGTGTCTATCTCCACACCATGAAGTTACCTCCTTGATGCCAGGGGCCACATCTTATCTGTCTTGCTACTCCGCTTAGCTAATATGTAAGAGTAAAACATTGTAGAGCAGTTAAGAGTATAGATTTTAGAGTTAGATTACTTGGCTTCGATCCTGATTCTTCCCCTTTTCTAACTATATAATCTTGGATTAGTTATTTAACCTCTCTATGTTTCCATTTCCTCACCTATAAAATGGGGACACTAATAATATCTACTAGATAGGATTGTTGTAAGGATTAAATTAGTTATTATAAAGTGCTTAGAAATCTGCCAACATGAGCACTATATAAGGATAAATTATCATTGTTAAGTGCCCAGAAATATTGACTAGAACCACTGTGGAACTGTATAGAGGAAGGAACGTCATTAGAATCTTTGTACAAGTGGAAATTTTTGCAATGAAAGTACAAGTTAAGTTTTTGGTAAGTAGAGGTAGATGCGAACTGTTGAGAGAACATCATTACAGGATAACTTAGAGCCAGGTAGTTCATAGCACTGGGGCATTTAGATACTTCCATATCTTCTGCCCCTCACGCACTGACAATAGAGAGCCAAGTGCTAAGATGTTTTGTAAACCATTACTCCTGAAAGTTTAATTTTCTTCTCCTTTCCTTCCCTCTCTCCCTCCTCCTCCAAGGAATTTCAGATTTGTAATGTTGACTGAAATGGCATAAACTGCAAGCTCTCTAGGTGGACTCCTCACTAATTGTAAGCTAGGCGAGATTTATAATAAATGTATCTAAGTCAATATCCATAGTAGAATATTATGAATAAAACTAAAATATTCCCTGAGTTTGTTCCTAATATATTTTCTCCCCCACAAAACCATGGTTTCTAAAATTCAGTAAGATGTTTTGGAGAAGGCAAATGACATCGGCATAGCTCACAAAATATGTGATCAAGCCCATATTTAAGGATCTAGTCCATATTTAACTATTTTGTAGTCTGTGCCTCTGTATAGAAAGTTCCCAATAAGTATTTTTCTGTGGCCAATTATTAAAACAGAAAGAATTGTAGCCTCCATTATTAAACATGCAATTCCCATTTACCTAATAAACAATATTGAGGTACATGTCCTTAATGGAAGACACAGAATTGCACAGAAAAATAAATTACTACCCCTGCAACCCAGGCACTTGTAGTCTCACAAAAGAGATAAGTTAAAGACAATTTAAATACAAGGTAAAAAGTACAGTAATGGAGGTGCGTACAAAGCGCTGTGGGAATGCTCCTGCCTCACCAAGAATGCTGCCGAAGAAGTGCAGACCATCACATCCCAATTAGAAGCAGCGATTAGAGTTGATTAGATCTGAATCACTTGTTTGCCAGGTTTCTTTTCTGTCCCCTAACTAGGCAAACCCCAGACTATTGGTCAACATGTAGTATTTGGTAATAAAGCCAATTTACTGAATGTTTTGTGGAAACTTTCGTCTGAGTTTGCCCTTTCCTTTTGATGAATTTGTGAAAGGGCAGACAGCCTGGCAAGCCTGTAAGAAAAAGCAGGAAGCTGAAGCTGAACCTTTATCAAAACTAGGACAGTGAGTTTGCATGCCAGCCCTAAGATAAAGACAGCGAGACTGCCATTTATTCAAAGGTTTGTTACCTGGAGAATGAAGTCCCAGGGAAAGGAAAGTAAAACATGCTATGTACTGCATGGGCTATTTTGGCCACTATTTGGCCAAATCCTCTCAGAAGAAAGGAAATGGATGAGATGCCCAGGATTTGAAATTGAAATATATTTTATAACATGTTGCATTAGGAATGATAGTTAATTTTAAAAGCTTGGAAGAATCAAAACTGATGATTGTACTTTCCTGGGACTAGTCTATTGCATCATAAATGTACTGCACTATAGGAATACTTGGAACAGAAAAAAATATACCTGTTAAAGCTGTAATTCCACAACAGCTATAGTTAACTGCAAGTTTGGAAAGTATTCAGAAAAGATAGCTGGGTCCCCATGTATATCTATTCAAAGGATAATCATTGTATTGACTGAACTTATCAGAATTAAAAATCATCACTTCTTTCTAGAGTCCTCGGTAGCATATAGAGAAGTGTTTATGTTGCATTAGGGAAAATGATGTCATCCACCATTACCTATCTCTCTTGAAGAAAGGATTTTACTAAGGGTGTTTTTACTGTTGTGTGAACAAATCATTTTATTATGGAAAAGCAGGGTGGTTCATGATTCCCAACTGACTTTGAAACATTTTTCAGAATCAGTTGACTGAAGTGCTAACTTTGTTTAATTTAAATGAAAGGAGATGGATTATCATAGATGTTCAGGCATCACAATGAAGTATGGCTGGGTAGAAAAGAAACTATTCTATGATGTGATTGTAATAATTATCACATTACTCAAACCATAGTTTTGATTGAGAGCTCGCCATAAGCTAAGAGTTACCAAATCCTGACCTGGCCAGGCTGACATGTTTTATGTTGCCTTAACTCCCTGTATAGCTCCATATTCATCATACTTGTTCAATACTTTTCCTCTTCTTTACACTTCAAAAAGACAGGCACAATGTTAATATTATTTATATCTATATATTTGGGTAGTAGTCTGGCACCTAGCAATAGTGGTTATTTAATTTTAGAATTAACAAATTATTTAATTGATTGATTTGTGCATTTAATAGGAAAAATAATAGCCTTGAAGAATTTTGCCAAATTTTGTAAATCTATGTGGCCCTGTATACAAAGATCTCTAACTCCATACCTATGAAAAGTGAATAAGTTCTTCCAGATTCACAGTGCGTATGTAACTATTAATTTAAATTAAAACATGAAAACATTTTGTAAACTAAACAGCATTACATCACGTTATTGTCATTTGTTGAATGATTTAAAAATAATAGAATTTTGAATTCCTGAAGTGGCCTAGAGGAAAGGAAACTTATAAAGTAAGGAGCAGATAGAATGGATCAGTAACAGGAGGCAGTGCATGGAAGAATAAAACAACCAGAAAATACATTATAAAAGGAATCAGTTCAACAGACTTTTCTGAGTACCTCCCACAGGCTTTCATGTGTTAATATCTCATTCAATGCTCACAACAATTCTGTGATGTTGGGATTATTGTCCTCATTTTACAGACAACATAACTGAGGATAAGGAGTTTGCCTCAAATCTCATCTGCATGTTAGAACCAGGATTCAACCCAAGGTCTGTCTCACAACTTCACAGCTTTTTGTACAAAATACAGGGATATAGTTTGTTTCTACAATGTAGAACAATTTTGTATGGTTGCTCTGCACAGCTCCACAAGGGAGAATTAAATCCAAGGAAGGAACTTTACAGAGATTTCGTATTAATCTAATTTAAAAATTTTAATTGTTAAACTATAACACTATCCTGAGAACGAACGAGCTACCTCTGGTTGTAATGAGTTCTCGTTACTGGACTATGAGATGTTCTAAGTTATAATCAGTGACCAATTGTCAAGTATGTTGTAGCAATGACCCAAGCACTGGAATAGAGATCGATTATTCATAAGGTACTTTTCAGCCCTGAGGTCCTGTGGTTTTAGCTGACGCCTGCTCGTCAGGCTAAAGAGAAATTTTCATGAATGTTAGAATAAGAGGCAGGCCCTTTAGAATGAGACTTCGTAAGCCTGCCGACATCACCACTTGATGCCATTAAGCAAGGAGAGAGCTGGTTAAGGGAAGGCGACTTCACTTGAAAGGAATTATAGCTCTGAAACAACATGGTGTAGTTGAAAGCATGTGAATTTAGCATGAAGTAGACTTAGGTGTAAAGCTATTCTTTGTGTCTCTTTCTGAGCTTTAGTTTCCTCATTCTATGAAATGGTGTAATGACATTAAGTAGAAGGGATTAAATAATGCATTAAAGAGACTAGGACATGGTAAGCACTCAGGTACTGTTAGTCATTAAAATCATCATCATCATTCCTTGGGGAAGAAACGTACCTCTTTGTAGGTCATCAATCAATAATCACCTCATCTTTCTCTGAAATTGGTCAGCCATAGGCAACATGAGCAGAGAATACAATCTTGTAGAATGTTAGCACTGAAAGGATTTGGAAATTATCTAGTTCAGTGGTCCCCAAATTACCTGTGGTGAAAGATGTGTGTGTGTGTGTGTGTGTGTGTGTGTGTGTGTGTGTGTATGTCTTTAAATTCGCAATCTTTTGCAGACCAAAACTTTTATAAAATGCAATGAAATGAATTACTGGAGAAATAAAATAGGGAAACAAAAACAAAAACGCACAGCATATAATCTCATATATTTGATTTTTCAAAAGATATAAATTCTAAGTGCTTACTATCACTTTCAATATTTACTTTGTAGTAGATGGAAAACAAATTGTTTGCAGACTAGTATCAAGTCACAAGTTATACTCTGAGTAGCACCGATCTAGCTCATTCCCTCTATGCACAAAGGAGGGGAAAATAGGAATGGAGAAAGGACTTGCCCATTGTTACATGAACAGGCATCATTCCTTCAACTTAGTTTTTTTTTTAAAAAGAATTATTTAGAGTACCTAAGGAGTGGGGGTGTATGTAAAAAAGCTAGATATGGAATTATGATTATCCTAGGTGCTGTAGGCTAATTCTTCTATTACCCAGTTAGAAAAATATAATAGTCTGCCATCAGTTTTTACATATTTTAAATGAAAATTCATATTTTGAATGGAAAGTAATGTATCAGGGAACAGGAAAGAAAATAGTGACCATTATATACCTGCTTTGTATGTACTAGCCTCTGTATATGATATTACTTTTAATTCTCATAACAACTCTCACATAAGGGTGGAACTCTCTCTGTTTCAACATCCCAGAAAGGCTAAGCAGCTAATCCAAATGAACACAACTAGGAAGTGATGGAACTGAGATTCAAGCCCAGGATTGCTTTCCTACAGAGTCCTTATTTTTCCCTCATATCATTGTATAAACATAGTCAGTAGTTTGAGTGTATCATGTTCTTGAAGGAAAACATTTTCCTTAATAGTTATCATTTACCCTTCACATAACATTCTGGATTTGTAAGAGACTTTGCAACCATTTATTACTTCATTCACCTATGCTGTTATAACAAAGCCTTCTACAGAGATGAGGAAACAAGGGTGTAAAAAGGGATTCTTTAATTATAATTATTATAAGTTGGTTAAAAATACATTTTCCACTTTGAAAATTTATGATGATTTACATTTATCAAATGATTTTGTGTGGAGTCTTACATATCCCCAGCTTTACTCAGTAGTTCATCTTAGCTTTGTATACCTTGCTCTCCATATACATTTCTTAATTATTATTAGAATCTTGTAATAATAATATATGCTCATGTAATGTACCAGTAATTCTATAAATAATGTTTACATATTTACTCAAGAAATTATTATTTTTATTCCTAATTATGGTTATGATGGGAACAATAAATTTATACTCTGATACTTGGCTAATTTACTGAAAATGACCTTGTGTTTTCACTCTATCGAATATCAAAAATAGTCAGGTTTTCTTTTTGTTTTTAGATATTTTTCACAATGATATCTGTTGGTCTACCATAGATAGCCTGGGTAGAAAATATATGCTGAAGATCTCAATAACTATGAGATTAAATGACCAGAACCATAGGCCTAGCCCACAAATTGGCATGAGTGGTCCGTAAATATTAGCCTATAAATAAGGAAAGAAAAGTGGTAGATATGTCGTAAAGATTTTTAAGATATGAAAATTAATTTTTTCTAACAATCATAAGCAAGCAAACATTTATCTGTACAGTCAACCCATGTTGTCCTTCAGCAAACACTTATTGAGTATCTTCTATGATCCAGGTGTTCAACGTGTTGAGTCAATAAGCTTTTTCTGATGAAAACTGAATTTGTGATTGACTGTGTCTTCTAGATTTAAACTATTCACTCTGACATCTGTGGCTCTTCCAGTCTTTTCAAAACTATATTTTTTGAGTTTATGTTGTTTTAAATCTAGCTTGCTTGTTATGGCCTTGAATATGATATCAAAACCTATGTCGAAGTTCCAGAGATTTGGGATTTAGTTCAATTATCATTTTCTCATAATGTCCCATGATTTACCTAAGACTTTTTGTTTTGTTGACTTTTATAACAAGGGTTCTATGAACAAATGTCTTAAAATAAGTTCCCTATAAAACATATCTTGTATATGTTTATTTTAAATTTTTCTAAATTTCAAGAGGTTCCCCCAAATTTACAAATGTAGTTGCTCTTTATTGTTTAGTAGGATTATTTACTTAAACATTTCAAGATTTTTTTATCCTACCAGATTATTATTATATATAAATAAAGCAAACATCTATTTCAAAATATGCAATCGTATATAGAATATAGAATCAACATCTTAAAGGATTCCGTCCAAGATGCCTCACTGCCTTTCCCTACCCATTCTTCTTGCCACAGAATAACAATATTTGTATAATGCTTTAGGATTTATAACAATATTTGTACAATGACTCAAAACAACTTTTGTTGGTAAATACAATCGTTATCTTTATTTATTTACACCACTCATTTCTTTGTTTCCCATTTAATAAAGCTTACTAAAGGAATAGTCTATTCTCAAGGTTCTCCATTTTCTCACCTTTCATTCTTTCCTCAACCCACTTCAGTTTTATCTCTCCATCACTCCACTGATGCTGCTTTGGTCAGTAACTCATGATGCCTGACTTGCAAAATGCATTGGCCAATTCTTAATCTTTACTTTTCTTCACCTCTCAGCAATGTAGTACAAAGTTGATCACTTATTCTTTCTTAAAAATATTTTATTCACCTGGATCTAATGTAATGAAATCCGATTTACTGCCTACATTTCTGGACCATCTTTCTAAATTTCTTTTATTGATTCTTCTTGCTCTTCTGGTTTTTAATTATTGCTCTTGATGAGAGCTTTGTCTTGAGACCTCTTCTCTTCTCTAGTGACGCTCACTCACACCATCAAACCAGTTCTATGACTAAATAAGTTACATGTGCTTCTGAGTCCAAAAATTCTATATCTAATTTCTACCTTTCCTCAGACCTCCATATATATATGTACTTAACTGCATATTCAAGATCTTAGCTTGGATGTTTAATAGTGCTTCAAACTACATAAAAAACAATCTTCTACCTTCCCAGGCCAAAAAAATAGGATTAGTCTTTGACTCCTTGTTTTCCCTCAGAACCCACATCTAACCTACCAGCAAATTCTATAGGCACTAGATTCAAAGAATACCAAATCCATCTGTTTCTCACCATTGCTACCATATCTATGCCTGACTGATCATGCAGACCACTATTATCTTTCACCTAAATTATGCAAGTTATTTTCCATATGTTCTCCAAGCTTCCATTTCTTATCTAGTCAGATCTCTCCCTGCTACCCTTCCCAGTAATCAGAATGATCTCTTTGAAAGGGGAAATTAGCTTCAATAGCTTTTCCTCACACTCAGAATAACCTCTGCTCTCTATTCTTGCTTTAGCCACACTGGCCTTCATGCTGTTTCTTAAACAAGCCAAGTTCATTCTTGCCTAAGAACGTTTGTAGGTACTGTTGACCCATAACTTGTTCCTTCATTTTTTCAGGCCTCTGCTCAAATGTTCCTTCCTCAGAAAGGCCTTCTTTGGATATCTTATCTCAGATAGCCGATACACATCCTTGCGCAATCTCTCCTTACACTGCTTTGGTTTTATTTTATTTTTTCACAGAAACTATTAATTTCTGATATTTTATGTAAATGCTTTATAGTTTGTCTTTTTCTTTCATCAGAATATAAGCTATCTAAAAGCAGGGACTTTGTCCTGTTTATCACTGTATACCCAGTAGTCAGAATAGTGCCTAGCAAATAGTAGCTACTCAGTAAATATGTTTGAAGGAGTGATGGAAAGTGAAGTAAGGAGATTAAGTGATCCAGGTCAGAGAACAAGACAAGAAATAGGGAAAGACAGCCTTTCTGCTATAACAGGCCATTGAAAATTTGAGTATTTAAATATTTCTTTAGTATCGACCATCCCCCACCTGCCAGGGTTTTAGCCAAGATATTGCCTTCTACTCTCTTGGAGAATGGACCGTGAAACAGTCCAAAATTTACTAAAAACTAAGTGGGTGAGACTTTCTATATCTCCACTCCTGTGAGCCTACCACTCACATCAAAGAAAGAAGAATCAATTGATTTAATTTTCTTCTTTGCAAAATCATGTACTTCTAAATTCCTGGCATACTCACCTCTTTAGTAAGTGTTGTCCAACACGATGTCACTACACTTTCCTGCATGGCAATCAATTGTAGTTCATTTCTAATGATCAAGTACTTATTTTATGTACCTAAAAAATGAAGTCTATTAAAAAATATCAGTAAAATAGTTTGTTTTACTTTTCTGTGTGCTTTCTTAAGCTCCAGTGCTCAAGGAATTGCATATAACCACAGCTATTTTTTTTTCCTGTGCTTTAGCAAGGAATCTAGGAGTGCCCAGAAAATTGTATTGCTGTGTAAATGCCATGCCTTCCTCCATGCATGTCATAGCACAGAGAAAGAAGGAGAAGAACCACTGTTCTACCCTGTTTTCAGTTTGTATGAGGGCTTCTCCAGGATATAATTGTCTGGGAAGGTTTTTTTCCTTTCTTTTAAAGACAGAGTACCTGTTCCAAACCCAGCCCTTATACTCCATAAATTCTCGTAAATTATATTGATGGTTTTTACAATAATAACAAGCACTGTCGCCTTTTAGCTGCTTGAGATCTTAGGCAAATTATAAAAGCTTTCTGAACCCCAGTTTCTTCCAACACAAAAACAGAGATAATGATATTTGTACCTCACAGTTGTTCTTTCAAGGGTCAAGTGGGATAGTGTACATAATGATGATTAGAGCAGTACCTGACTCAGGAGCTTAGTGTTAGTACCGCCCTCTACCTTGCGGTGCCTTTGATCCATCATTTCTGACTTCTAACTTTCCCTCCAGAATGTGGTCGTGAAGCAAGAGCTGAACATTTGCTATCAAATCCTTTCTCTAAAAGTGAAGATAATTCAGCTACCTAATTGTCTTATTTTTTTTTTCCTAATTATTTGCTCCATCCTTTTTCTTCAGTACTTTTTCAACCATCAGTTAAATATATGGCCAGTTACAGGGAAATTCTTGGTTTAATTGGATACCACAATGCCTGGTTTAAATTTTATAAGCATTGTATTCCTCAATTATCCAAACCAGAAACCACTGAGATGTGTTAATTAGGTAATAAAAACAAATTGGGTTACATTAGGGATCTTTTAACAACCATTTTACATTCAATCAGGTGGTAAGGCAATAAAGTATATATATCATTTTAGTATCCAGTCCAGGTATGTTTTGAAATCTTTCGCTTTCTCTGGTTTGTCATTTGACTTTGAATCTTTATAAAGTTATTTAAAGTATTCCATGTTCTTAGAAAACATCCAATTGGTGGGCTAGAAGTAGGAAATGATGATGATTATGATACCCAGCTTCAGAGATCGACAGTCTTTGGTCACAGAGTTAATTCTGCCAAGAGCATATTAGTGTCACTTGGCGTGTAGTTGTTTTTTAAGGAATTTTAAAAAATCTTTATTTAGATATAACATATCTGATATTTAGTTTTTGAGTAAAGATTTAAACAAAGTTTTGAACAAAGATTTTTCTCTCTAAACTCAGTAACAGAAAAGTTTGCATACTGGCCTATGCCAGACCTGATCCCAAATCTTACAATATGATGTGGTGAGTCTTGCATCAGAACACTTGACTTCAAATCTTGATTTTTCATCTTCTTGGCCGTGTTCTTAGAAAAATCAGTTTAATTAAATAAATCCTCATTTAATAATTTATTCAACAGATATTTACTGAAAACTTACTATATGCTAGACACTCTTCTGGACATTTTGGGTGTAGCAATGAGCAGAACAGACAATAATCCCTGCCCTTGTAAAACTTCTAGTTACATTGATTGAATGTTGGGACATGTCTGGTGGAGTTCTAAACATGTGGTAGAAATAAAGAGCAGGAGGAAGGCAAATACACTGAGATTAACATCCTATCCAGGAGGAGCTCACTCTTAAGCCTTAATTTCCTTATTTTTAAGAGTAGGAATTATACAAACTCTTGCATCCTATGGTTTCTATGAGAGTTCTGGATGTCAGTGATGATCAGGACTAGTGCTCAATTCAAGGAAGAAGTATGAAAGCTGCGTTTTCACTAAACTGTGTAGAAACTGTTTTTTGTTTGTTTTATTTCGTTTTGTTTTTGAGATGGGGAAGACTTTCCAAGTGAAGGCGGCAGCATGAATGTGCAAAAAGCAGGAGTCAGGGAAGAGCAAGGTTTGCTCAAAGAACAATAAAAAAATTCTAGTCGACAGAGAAACGTGTATGTATAAAAAAGTAACAGTTTCAAAGGCTTGAAAGATTGTTTCAGGTACTGCTTTACCAACTTTCTTTCAAGTGAATGGAAATTCTACTATAAATTTTCCTAGAATAAAATCTTTGACTTCTAGTAGCCTTCTTAGAAGTCGACTATTTTAGAGGAGAGAATATTGAACTAACAAAGGACCCAGCAACCTATTATACAAAGATGACTTAAAGTCTTTACAAGCCTTTGCTTCTGAACTGTGAACCAAGAATAATATTGACCTCATTGCTCAGGAATAAGGAATTGTTATTTATTTATGCTTCAGATCACTTTTGGAAGGGTATACACAAATAAATTAATAAATAAATGAATATGTGGCATACTAATTTTTATATTTCTTAATAACACTGTAGGGACTCAATAAAAATTTATTCAACAGACAAATCTACAAATGCTTGTGCATCTCAGGAGAAAGGTTAGGAAGTGTACAGAATTTTGTAGTGCTGTGAAAATGAAAATGTTATTTATTACCTCACTGTTCCTGACTTCACATTATAGTTATTGGTATGTGTACTGTTTTGAACACACACATGTTCAAAAACATGTTCAAAAGACTATCAGATGCCTGAGAGTAGCAGCCAGATCTTCCTCATCTTGGGTTTGTTGATGCCCATCATTCAGAAGGGCTCAGTGAATGCCAGTTGGCTTGTTGGGGGCCACAGCAGAAGTTGATGAGCAATCTAATTGAAGGACCTTCTAAAAGCACCTAGTCTCTAAACAAAAGAGCAGGTTTTCTCACACATGATTTCCTGTCCTGGCCTACAAATGGGAAAGCCCTGCAGCTGCACAGCCTGGGAGCAGATGTTGCCCTGTCAGGTGTCTTTGATTCTACTTGAAAAACCACAGGAAGCTGGTTGCAGACAAATCATCAGCACTGTAGGAACCCGGGAATGGCAGCCTGCATTGTGTGCTCACAGAGGAGACGTGGCACTTGGCCACACAGAGGGGAAAGTGACTAGGGCAGGTCTACAAGTGCAAATCAGTGGGGCCCAGCTGTTGTCTATTTCTACTCTGGTACAGAACTCCTTCCACTCTGCTTTGTAGTAGAGTCGATTATTGAGATATCTGTGTCTCTTTTTTAATTAAAAACCTTTTGTTGACAAGGAACACATTCTAATCATGATACTCAGTGCCTAAATTAGTACAAATAAGAAATATGTGCTATAGGATATTTTTAAATTTCAATTATTTGAGCCATACTGATACTAGGGATGAGGAAGGAGAAAGGCCACCAGTGAGATCAGAACTAATATTTGTCGGATACTTTAGTACAAAGATTATTTTCACATTATGTCATTTTATTTTATTTTTATAGCAATTCTATAGATAGCTAATATCATTTCCATTTTATTATGAGGAGGGTTGGAATGTGTAAAGGAGTTACACATGATCCCATATCTAGTATATTGCAAATTGGAATTCAAATTGATGTTTTTCTGACAGCAAGTCTATGCTATTTCTTCTGCTTCAAAATCATTAGATTTGTTTCCTTGGGTATAATAGCTGAAATTTTGCTCTGTCATGCTAAATGCATTTTTATTGTAACTTTAAACAGATCATGAGACTATGGATGAGTTATTATATGATTTAAAATTTTTACAAGTATTTCTAATCATTGGCATTGTTTTCTAATAAGAAAGAGAATTACATTTCCATTATAGCTTTCAGGAATACTTTTAGTTGTATATCCAGAATTCATTTGCCCCCTCCTTTCTTCCTCACAGAATCTATTGCTCAATTATTTATTTCTTTACCACAAAACTCATGTACCTCAGGAGAAGCATGACCTATTCGAGTTCTAAGGGTTGGCCAGACTTGTCTGTCAATCCTATCTCAGTGGAACTTATCTGAGATTAATCCTTTGCTAGTGTTTGGTTCTAGATTGGGATTGCGATCTACTTGGAATCTATAAAATGCAAGGAGGGGTTTCTGTGAGGTTTCTGGAAAAGGTTATTCTTGATCTTCTGAGAGAACTGGATGCCAGCCTCCTTTCTTCTGCACACTGCAGTTCTTGGAGGTGAATTCAGAATGGCTACAGCCATCTTGCTACCTGCCTGAGGATACCACATCTCCACATAGAAGAAGGCCAGGCCAAGAGATTGGCAAGGAAGTGGACCTGAACTCATTGGATTAAGTCATACTTAATGCTATGGCCAAAAATATTCCAGTAGTTTAAGCACATTTGAGTTGGAGTTTCTGTAACATTCATCTAAAAGATAAAAATACCCTGCATCCTCAGACAAAGAAATAAGTAATTGATCACTTATGCTAGATCGCATCATCTTTTTAATTTAAGATTAAAAACACATTGGAATCAGCCTTCTCTCTCAGATCCTTTTCATTAGTCTCATTTTATAGATGTAGAAACTGAGTCTCAGATTTAAGTGATTTTCCCAAGGCTACAGTGCTACTAAATAACTTGAACTTTGGGTTTCTAACTCCCTAATTAAAATCGAGTGCTTTTTATCTAGACCACGGGTAGAGTTAAGTTCATTGTTAATTTCTGATGTAAAACAATAGACTATCTTAATTGTTATGCTTATTTAATAGTAAAAACTTACTTCAATGCATTGGTTTCTGGAATCCAGTAAATAAAAAGAATGGCTGTATCTGTTCTTTTTTCTTCTGTCATATTTTCTCTTTTTCTTCTTCCTTTTTTTTTTTCTAATATTGCTCTATACTCTTGCTTCCCTTTCCTCTCCCTTGCTCTCCCCTTCTCTCCCATCTTCTCCTCCTTTTCCCTTCCCTTTCTTTTCCTTACAGAATGATCTTCATCCTTGGGTTTGGCTGAGCAGTCCTACTCTGAGTTCCCAGTGACTCTTTGCCCACAACTATTAAGCCACCAAACATAAAATTATCTGCTTCCCTGTCTATCAACCACAATCTAAGCTACCTTAGAGCAGAAACAGTTATCTCATTTATCTTCGTATACCATACTTCTGACATGTAGTAAACAGTCATTTCATATTTAGAGACCTAAACTATGCCTCCAAAATTGACCTGGAATTTTTAAAGAACCAATCATTCTGAATTGCTAAGTTTTGTGGATATCTAGGGGTTAGATATTTTAAACATATAAACTTTTCCATTTATTTTTAAATGGTAATCTTTAATAAATTCAGTACTTTATTTCCGGTTTCCTTAAAGCTTAGAGGATATAGTTTAACATTTCATAATGGTGTCTTTAGAAATTATTCATGTGTTGAAAAACATTTGACCTTATGATAGCTGATCCACACTGTTAAATTTTTTAATTCATATAGTTACTGTCCATATATTTCTTCACCCTCCATTGTTCTCTTTATACTTACTTATAAAGGATCTCTCCTATTTTTACTTTTTAAAATCTAATCTGGACTTGAAATTCTAATAGGGACCTTATAGAACTGAACGTTAAGTAGTAGTACATTACTTAATGATTTTGAGTAAGGGGCTAAGAGCACTTCATTTTCATACATTCTAGAATAACGATCTCTAATATTTGAAATTTGTGGATATGTCTATTTGAATTCTCATAGATTTTTTTTTCTTTATTGCTAGTTTTCAGTATTTGGAGTAAGTAATCTTTCTAGAGACTTGACCTCTCAAAAGATGAGAGTGCTGTTCTATGGAGGTGATTTGTTTGGGGAGTTTATTTTTCTTTTAACTTCAGGAATTAGAGAGCTGAAACTTTTGTGGTTTAAAGAATTGTTATGTTTAGTGGCTCATTTTCTGAAAATGCAGGTGGGTTTTCCAGTTTTCTCCCTCAAACTTATCGATTCATCTTTCTTCTGCATTTGTTTTCAATTTGTATCTAGCTGTGAGAAAAAGATTTTTGAGAAACTTTAAATTGAAAAGAAGAATGTGCAAACATTAGCTCAGGTGGAAACTTGACGTTGCTTCTGCCTTCTTCATTTTAGCTTAGTATTTTGACTTTAAAATAGATTTAAATATGTTTAGCATTTTTATAGAAAAGTGTTACCTATTCCTTTTGACAATACAGAACTGTAAATCCTGTAATTAGTGCAGTCAGAATTGAAGAGCTCTTCCTGAAAAGCCGTATTCACATAGGAGGGGTTTGCATGAAATGTTTTTCAGTTAAATTTTCAGAATTTGTTTCATGTTGAAATTTGCCACAGCATAGCACATAAGAAAGAGCATTTCAAAAGGTGTCACGTGGTCTACATTTTCCAGCCCCAGCTGCGCTTCAAATGTATTGTGCAAGAGTTAAAATATTTGCCCAATCTTAGCTATTTGTATGTGTAAAAATTATATATTGTTTGATATACAGAGAATGTGATTCAATTCATTTTATCGCAATTCAATATTTTTAGTAGCTCATTGAGGATCCCTGGATTATATCTTTGTTTTTGTTCAGGGTTCTTATACATTGATAAAAAGATGAAATCTAAACAATTTTGCCTGGTTAAAATCTACATAACTAACTTGTCTCATTACTTCTCACCAAGAACTGATGATCTATCCACATGAAACTTTTTCCCATTCCTTGAGCATACTAGACTTTCAAGGCACATGCTGTTTCCTCTACATGGAGCCCATCCTTATTTATCCACATGACGAATTCTTCTCCTTCTCAAGATCTCAATCTAAGTTGATCTTGCTAAAAGTCTTCCTTGTCTTCCTTCCCCAGAATAATTAATTACCATTCTATTCATTTTCCCATAGCATCCATACATTAACTATCAACTCCTCTTCTCACTTTGTCATATAGATTGCTTACTTATGTGACTGTTTGTCTTCTCCAGTGTCTGAGTTCTTTACAGGAAGAGAATGTGTTTTATTCATCTTTATATCCTTAGCTTCCAGCCTGATATCTGAAATGTAATAGAACTCAACAAATATTAAATGGTTGGATGGATTCAAAGCTAAATCAGAATTGAAATTAATAGAAGCATTTTTTTCTTAAAAAAAAGTTTAGATTGTTCTGAAGATGGTGGACAGACTAAATGATTTAAAGATCCCTCATAGATATCAATCAATATAGCACCTCTTGGTTTTAAGCATGTTTAAGAGTTGTTACCGTGTCGATGGGTGAATTTCTTTTTATAAAAGTTTCTGAGAATAAGATAAAGTACTCATTGCTAGAAATTTTTTCATGTAATTCCTATTAAGAATGAATACCAGGGCTGCCTGAAATATTTGCAGATTAACAGTAATACTCTGATGTTCAGAAACATTAAAACTTTATCTGAAATGGTCATATGAATGTTGACCCCTGATAGTCAACCTATTATTTAATATTCACTTAGACTCTTTAAAATAATGTATTACCATTATAATTACATTTTCTCCTCCAAAGATCTCATTTGGGGAATATGACTTTAAGTACTATATAGAAACATTTTATGTAAGAGAGACCAACGTGTCTTCTTTACGCATTTTAGCTTACTTCACATATATTTTATCAACAACAAAATGCTTCTTGCTAAAAAAAATTTATTGAAAATCGTTTGCACTGTATCTATTTACTTATTTATTTAAATGATTGATGGGTGAAACAAGTAATTCCTGAACATCAATTATGTACCTAGCATTGAACTAAACATGTATTACTTGGAAAGAGACTTAAGTAAACAAGAAATGTAAATAAATATAATAAGCTAGGAGGCAAGATTGTGTAGTACAGATACAGGCTTTAGAACGTCGAAGATGGCTCTGTACCCCTTCGCATTCAGGTGATCCTGAATAAGCCTTGAATCTTTCTAATTATCTTTTTCCACATGGAAAAATGGCTTTGTGAGGGTAGAGTACATTTCCTGTTGTTCTCATATACCATTACATATCCAATACCTGTTGCAATGCCTACTAACACAACTTTTTCTTAAGTGTTACAGAAAACAAACAAACAAAGTCCAAATTAACCTTGGAAAGATGAGGTTGCCTTCTGAGTGGAAAGAATCAGCAAAGGATTCAAAGGGATGACATTCAAATTGATTCTTAAAGACAATAGAATTTTTCTGTTGGTACAATTACTATATAATAGTGCTAGTGATCATGGTAATAATAGTATAAGAACAATGATAATAATAATAATGTCGAGTCATACTTATTGTGTGCTAGTCAATGTTTTAGGGCATTTTATGTATTAAATCATTTAAATCTCTGAAGATTTTATAATAAACACTTTTCTAACCCTCATTTTCAGATGAGAAAACTGAAGCACAGAAACTTTAAGACATTTGCCCCAAAACCCTTGACCAGTAGGAGGTCGATCCTGGATTTAAACATAAGCAGTACAATTGATGAATCTTTTTCTTACTCTCAGCTATCAGCAGCTTCCATCTCTATTTTAATGGTTGCCATAGAAAGCAACAGCAGTGATGATCTTCTGATTGCTGGAAGTTGAGGCTTGCAGCTTCTCCTATATGAGGTTAATACAGAGTGGATCCAGGCACTAAGAGGCTATGAGTCTGATCATTTTCCTCCAAGACCATGTACTCTAGGGTCTAGATGGGGCCTGGGCCCAAGGAACACACCATTAAACCCTGTAAAAGTGTTCAGGAGGCTGAACTGAATTAGACTAGAATAGCAGAGTAGTATGGAGCATATATTTAATATTTTTTAAGTTGGTATGATTTACATACTGATGAGGTAGTTTTATGCACTACTATATGGGTTTGATGCTGTTTTATGTGAAATATGTTGGTCTTTCATCTAGATTTTGTTCCTCTACTCTACAATCAGATATCAGAAATGGAGACTGTTGTCAACATTCAGACAAAAGTTCCAGTTCTCTTGGCCAGGGAATTTTCATTCTTAAATCACACACTCATTGCTAAACTTTCAACTTTAAGACATTAGGCTTTCATCACTAGAAACTTTTCATTTTTAAAGATCTATCTTTTCCTGGTGATACAAAGTATTTTTTAAACTCAGGTAAAATGCACAAAAGAGTGAACAAAGTAATTCTATGAGTGATCTTGGCAAACTTATAAATTCTTTCTACTTCTGGAAAACTGAACCCTATGTGGAATTTTATCTTCTAGCAGTAGGAAATTACCAGCTCATATAATATTTGTATAGGAAGAAATTAATTTGAGAGTTACTTTGGTTAAAACCAGCACCATTGGAGTGCAATTTGATAATTTACCTAGAAAATTAATAGAATTCCTTGATCTTGAATCCTAAACTAAGATATTTCTAATAAACATTATTGAGGTATAATTCACATGTAATAAGCGCATCGACTTAAAATTTACAACTCGATAAATTTTGACAGATATATAGTAGTGAAACCACCACCATAATACAGGTCCAGATAATTTCCATCACCCTTGAAAGATTCTTCACGCCCCTTCTCTCCCTCTACCTCTAGGTCTAGGCATCGATGGATTTGCTCTCTATCACAATATGTTCATTTTTATTTCCTAGAATTGTATATAAATTATGCAATATGTGCACTTTTGTTACTGTCTTCTTTCAATTGGAGCAATGATTTTGAGGTTATATGGATGGATCTCATTTTGTTTATCTATCCACCTATTAATGTACATTTGGGTTGTTTCCAGTTTGGGGATATTGTGAAAAAACAATATCTTCCAATTAATTCTATGAGAACAGCATTATGCTGATATCAAAACCAGGCAAATGTATTATGAGAAAAGAATACTACAGACTAAAACCCCCCATGAAGATAGATATAAAAATTCTAAACAAAGCTTTAGCAAATGGAAGTCGATACTATATTAAAATTAAAATACATCATGACCAAGTGGGGTTTATCCCAGGAACTCAAGGTTGCTTAACATTCAAAAATTACCATACTCATAAACTAAAAAATAAGCATCTCAAGACATGTAGAAAAACCATTGGACAAAAATCCAATATCTATTTCTGTTTTGTTTTGTTTTTTAAAAAAACTCTTAATAAAGTAGAAGAAATTAGAACAGATCTTTCTCAACCTAATAAAGAGCATCTGTGAAAAATCTATAGCTAACATAATTTTTAATAGCGAAAGACTGAATACTTTCCTCATGAGATCAGGGGAAATAGAGGAATATCTCATCTAACTGATTTTATGCAACATTGTACTGGATGTTCTATGCAGCACTTTTAGTCAAGAAAAAGAAACAAATGATATAATCTGATGACATATATATATATATATATATATATATATATATACTACCAAACAAATTGGTGAGTTTAATAAGGTTGCAGGATAAAAGGTCAATAGACAAAACTCAATTGTATTTCTAAATGCTAAGTGAACAGTCAGAAATTGAAATTAATAAAACAATTCAATTTATAATAGTATAAATATGAAATCCTTAGGGATAAATCTTATGAAAGATATGAAAGAGCTGTACATTGAAAATTACAGGATATTGCTGAGGAGAATTAAACATGACCTAAATAAATGGAGAAATACCTTGCTCTTAGGTCAGAAGACTCAGTATTGCTAGAATGTTTGTTCTCTCTAAGCCGATTGAAAGATTCAACATAATATCAAAGTTCCATGAGAAATTTTTATTGACATCAACAAGCTAATTATAAAATTCATATGGAAATTCAAAATATGTAGAGAATAAAACAGCTGTGAAAGAAAGAGGCAGCGTAAAGATGGTATTTGTGTAAAAGTAGACAAATAGATCAATAAAAAGGAATTGAGAGTCTAGAAATAAACTATACATATATATAAGGACAACTAATTTTTACAAAGACACACAATTCAGTAGAAAAAAAGAGCTATTACAGCAAATGGTACCAGAAAAATTTAATCTACATATGCCAAAAAAGGAACTTGGATCCATACTTCATACTGTATATAAAAATTAACTCAAAATTTATCATAAACCTCAATGTAAAACCTAAAGCTATAAAAATTTTAGAAGAAATCAGGAGGGAACATCTTTGTTACTTTTGATTAGATACAGATTTTTTTTAGATAGGGCATTAAAAATATGAACCAAAAAGAAAAAAATTAATAAATGGGACAAGGACACTGTTAAAAGAATTAAAAGACAAATGACAGATGGGAAAAAGTATGTGCAAATATATCTAATTAAAGACTTAAATTCAAAATATATAAAGAACTCTCAAAACTCAATGATGAGAAACAAACAACTCAATTTCGAAGATAACCAAGAGATTTGAACAGACACTACAAAGATGTGCAACGCCATTAATCATTAGGGAAATATGAATTAAAATTACAATGAGATGCTATTGTTCCTCTATTAGAATGGGTAAAATAAAATAATTGACTTTACTATGCATTCGCTTAGATTTGAGAGGACTAGAATTCTCATACAGTGTTGTAGGGTATGTAAAATAATACAACCACGTTGAAAAACAGCTTGACAGTATTTTTAAAAAAGTAAATTATGCAGCTACCATGTGATAAACCCATTCCAATGCAATATAAAAGGAAATATGTGACTGTGCAAAGATTTATTCACAAATATTCGTACAGCTATATGGCCCAAAACTGAGAGCAGGAGAGTTTCAGGGGCAGGGATTTTGAAGGGGTATAAAGAAACTTTTGAGAGTGATAGGTATCTTCACTACATTGATTGTGCTGATGGTTTCATAGATGTATAATACCTATGTTGAAACATCAAATTGTACGCTTTAAATATCTGTAGTTTATATATTTCAGTTATACTTTGATAAAGCTGCTTTTTAAATATTCCTTGGGAGGTTCTTAAGACTTTTAGAATACGAACAAAAATTTTAAACCTAATCCCCTTCATCTGACCTCCGCTTTCTTCTGCAGCCTCTTCTCACTCTGGTGTTTTCCCTTGTATCCTGAGTTTCAGCCATTCTGAGCTTATCTCAGTCCCTGCTATACTCCTTGTTTCCTGGCACCACATGTTCTTTGTATATTCTATTCCCTCTTTCTTTTTCCATGTATCAGGTAAATTCCCACTCACCCTTCTGATTTCAACTCATCATTTTGCCAATTATGCCTTTTCTAACCATCCTTGTTAGATAAATTTTCCCGTATGTTCTCAGAGAGCCATTGACTCTAATCAAAGCGCTCATTCCAATCTGCCTTCCCAACCAGACTGTAATCTCCGAGGCCAAGACCGTATTGATCTCTAATCACCACTGTATCCCAAACTTATCATAGTGCCTAGCACATAAGAGACAGGAAATTATTTCTTAAATGAATGAAGAAGCAAATGGTAAAAGTGGGACATGAAATAAATGGTTAACATCATGAACCTAGCAAAGGCTTTTTCATGGTAAGATGCTAACAACTTTAACAAATACAATTTAGATCTTCAAACACATTGCACTTGAAATTGACTCTTCTTATAATAAAGAAAAAGAGCACCAGAATTATTATAACAGAAGAACTCACACACTGTGCCAAAAGTTGGTTTTCTCACAATGACCATACAGTATTTTGGTCAATCAGAAAATGGAAATCTAGTTAGGCTATATTTATAATTTGGTGCCATTGGAACTTTAACTAACAGGCTTCTAGCTTAAAAAGAAAAAGAGATAATTGTCATAATCTTAATTCTATGGTATATAGCTTGAGTTTATAAGAGAGATGTGATATTTTTATAGTTTTAAGCAAGCAATCGTTTCATTGAATTAATTATTTCATTCAGTTTGGGTATGAGGGGCCCCATATGCAATATAATAGCATGGTGATCATCAGGGTAAGCCAGTCTTTTAATTCTTGCAGCTAAAAGAGCCATCTGTTGTTCAGATGAAGGGAGTTGATAAGGAAAATCTATTTGTAGTAGAGAAGCACAGTGGCAATATAAAGTGACTTAAAATGAGCCCTGTTTTTGGCATAGTTTTCTCATAAATTGCTGCTCTTAAAGTTGAACTCTGATTTAGTATATGTTTTTCGACAATGCACAATTTGCCTTTGTTTCACAGATGGGCAAACATGGTATAAAAATAGAATTAGTGATTTCATTGGAATTTTTCTGTATTTGGTTGACATGTATTTGAAATGTTTCTTGGCTAGTTTTAGTGTATAATTAATGAATTAAAAAAAATCAATGAGGGACAAAAGAATATTGTTAAGCATTTATTAATAGTATATGCCAGACCATCAAAAAAAATCAATAAAGCAAAAATACAACCTACAGAATGGGAGAAATATTGGCAAATCAAATATCTGATAAAGGTTTAATATCCCAAATATATACAGAGCTCATACAACTCAATAGGAAGGTAAATATTCTGATTAACAGGATCTGAATAGACATTTTTTTCAAAGAAGACATACAGATGAACCACAGGTACACAAAAAAATGCTCAATATACTTATCATCAGGGAAATGCAAATCAACACCACAATAAGATATCCCTTTATACCTATTTATCATTAAAAAGACAAGAGATAAGTGTTGCCCAGGATATGGATGAAAAGAAAACCCTTGTGCATTGTTGGTGGAAATGTAAATTGTTGCAGTGCAGCCTCTATGGAAAACATTATGGAAGTTCCATAAAAAATAAAAAAATGAAACTATCATATGATTCAATAATCCCACTTCTGGGTATATAGCCAAAGGAAATGAAAACAGGATATCAGAAAGATATCTGCACTCCCATGTTTATTACAGCATTATTCGCAATAGCCATGGTATGGAAACAACCTACATGTTCCCCAAAAGATAAATGGATAAAAAAGATATAATATATGTGCATATGTGTATATGTGTATCACACATATATACATGTATATATACACATATATGTACATACATATATACATATACACATACACACATTTATACATATATGTAATAAAATATTATTCGGCCATAATAAATAAGAAAACCTTGCCATTCACAATGTGGATATATCTTGAGGGAATAATGCTAAGTGAAATAAGTCAGAGGGAGATAGACAAATGCTGTATGATATCACTTATATGTGAAATCTAAAAAAAGCTAAACTCATAGAAACAAAGAATAGAATGGTGGTTACCAGGGGCTGAGGAGAAAAGAGAAATGGGAGATGTTGCTCAAGGTGTACACACTTTTAGTTATATGATAAATAAGTTTTGGAGATCTAATGTACAGCATGGTGATTATAGTTAACAATACTGTACTATATACTTGAAAGTTGTGAAGAGAGTAGATCTTAAGTGTTCTCATAGCAAAAAAAAAAGAGATGGTAATTATATGAGGTGATGGAGGTGATAAGTAATGCTATGGGTGCAATCATTTGGCAATATAAGTATATCAAATCAATGTTATACACCTTATCCGTATACAATTTAATGTCTAAATTATATATTTAATTATCTATTAATTAATTATATATTAATTAATTAAAACAATAAAACTTTTAAAACTTAAAACTATAACCACAATTGAGAACAAAATAAATGCTTTAAAGACCTGAAGATAGAATTAGTAAATGAAAATTTATGTGAAGAAATTACGCACCATGTAGCACAAGCAACTAAAGAGATTAAAAACCATAAAAGAAAGGGATATATATCTAATCAATATTTAACTGGGAAAAAAGAATGGAGAACATGAGGGAGAGAAAAATGAAAAATGATATGCCTTACTTTTGTTTATAATCGATTGAAAAGATGAATTCTTAGATGCATCTATCAGAAAATAAACCTAAACAAGATGAAGAAAGTGCACTCCATATTTAATCATCTTGGTGTGAATCTCCAGAACACCAAAACAATGAATAAAATTGATCAGTGGGAAACAATTAAGCACTTATTTGCAGAAAAAAAGACAAATGGATTGAATCTTCAGACTACTAGGAGAAAATGGCTGGCAACACAGAATTTATACTAAGCTGAACTATCATATAAAAAACAATAAAATAAACAAATAAAATAAAAATAATATCTTCAGAAAAATTGGAATCAGATTCTACCAATAAAGTTTTGCTAAAGCGTCTCCTATAAGATACTATTTAAAGAGAGTAAAACTGAGTCGCATAAGGATTTTTAATGGAATTTTAAATTGATACTAACATAAATTGGCTATTATACATTAAAATTTTTTTAAAAGTTCAAGTTTTTGCACCAAGAATTCTTCATCTGTAAGTTTTAGCTCGATAACTTTGTTATGGATAGGTGCAAATATTTGCCTACAAGAACATTTCTATTTTAATATTATGAGAAGTATTTTTTTTACCTCAAACGCTGACTTTTGAAATATGCCATGAAATATTGAAATCATGTAACATATCAATGGTGATTTTGTAGGAAGATGTCTATCTAGAAGCCTGGATAGGTATCAAAGTATTTTATCCTCCAAAGCAGTCTATACTATATACATTTTGAATATAATTTTGTTGAAATATTATAGGAGACATATCTTCCAAAATATTAAGATTATTTCTGGCAATGGAATTGTGAGTACTTTCAAATTTATATTTTATACCTGGCAATGTTTTTAAATTATTTCTACACCTAAAATTTTGCTTTTGTACTTAGGCAAAAATATTGTTAAAAATAAATGCCATTTTTGGCATGAAAAAATATATAGCAGACATTTGGTAGATACTTTTACATAAGGTATTTTAGTTAATCCTGTGAGGAACCGTGTAATATAGGTATTATTACTTAACAAGCCTTTCCCTTTTTTGATAGATGAGGCAATTAACTGTCAAAGAGGTTAACTGACTGAGTTACATAATAAGTGTCAAAGCTAGAACTGAATCTCAAGACCCAAATATTATTATTTTAACACCAAAATTAAATTTGGTAAACGAGATTTACAAAGAGTTCTTTTTCATTTGATTTTTCCTACTGAAGAAATTCTCATAGTTGGTACAGAGGGTAATATTTTAGACTTGATTTTTCAAAATGGCAATAACGGTGAAAGTGAACATCATGAACAATCTTTGAGCAAAATTTTGCCTTGCCTTATTGAAGCCGAAGACACTTATTATTTGAAAACAGTTGCTGCTAAAAGAAATTGTCAACATTGATTCTGAATCAATTGGCTGGCATTTTTCTCAATGAATGACAAACTTCCAACTAGAAAGTGGGGGAATGGGGGCTTGATTAGGAGACAAATAAAGGTCTATACTAGTTCAACTCAGGCCTAGGTGGGAGCTGTGGAAAGCCTAGCTTAACCCACATATTCATTTGTTCTGTATTCATTCATTTATTGACTCAATCATTCCAAACTACAAAAAAAAAAAAAACCAAGAAAATTATTTTAAATAAAAGTCAAGCAAACATACTAAGTATGACTGAAATAAGGTCAACCAGACACTAAGTGTGACTAACCCAAAGGAGTTTATACTTGGAGGCAGAAGAGTAGAAGTGGAGGACTCAGAAATCAAAGACTCACAAATTACCCGAAGACCAAACAGTCAGGAAGAAAGCATGACAGATATCGGAATCAGTTGTGTGGGGCCTGACAGTAATATAAACCCTCACTGCAGTTGTGTGTTCTTCAGTAAGAGGGACGTGAGAGGTCTGAGAAAGAGTTTGAGGAGTTTCAGGGAGAATAAAAATTGTGAAGAAAGGTTAATGAATTAGAATCGTTCCATGTAAAGAGATTAAACCTATTGGATCTAATAGATTTATTCTTTCCAGTTAACTTTTACTGAAAGAAAAATTATGAAATTAACACAAAGCTTCTCTAATTTGCCAAGTGCCTACCACAAACCAGATCAGTGGCAGGCATATTGAAATACATTATCTCATGTAAGCTTTGTAACAATGCCATAGCATTATTACCTTTTTACAGATAGGAGGTAGAATTTTAGAGACATTAACCAGATTGATAAAACATTCTTATGAACTCTAAGGACATTTATTAGTATTTAATTATATATACTTTCCTACTGTTAGGAAGAGCTACCATTGACCTTTATTTCCTGACAGTCTCTTCAATTAGTTTGTAAACTCATTGATAGCAGAAAGACATATTCATATACTTCTCTGCCTTATATATTTCAGGAAGCTCAATGATAAAAAAAAAAATAGTTTGTGATCTAAACTCTAAACTCAATGAAAAACGAATTTCGTAAAAACATCTCCACTAAAGATTAAATAAAAATAAGTGGACTTCAGGTTGCAGTGAAAAGGAAAAGGAAAGGAATATCAAGGTGGAAATCACACAGAAATTAGTGGCAAAACCTAGTGTATCTGAATGGCTCCAAAGTTCTTAGGTTCTTGAAATCTACCATGCTTTCTTTACAGGAGTCACAGGGAAGAACTCCCTCAAAGAATTACTAACTAGCAAGCCTTATTATGGAAAGCAGGTGAAAAATTGAGATATGTTAGTTGTAAGTAACAGGCATAATAGCCTACTAATTGAGAACTTAGCTCTTTAAGTCAAATTGCTTGGGTTCAAATTCCAATTCTATCACCCAGTTAAGCTGTTGCCTAATTGCATTATTGTTTCCAATATTCTCTCTTCTCTATGAGAGTATTATCCTTTCCCACCCCGTTGGCATCAGGTCTGGCCACATGACATTCCTTGACTAATAAAATTTTAGAAAGATGTTTATAATGTCTGAACAGAAATATTAGGAACCACTATGTATCCAGCTATTCATTATTTTCCTTCTGCCATGGGAACATCATGTCCCCGAGAGAGGCTGCTTTTCTGTTCATGAAACAACATAGGCTAGAGTCGCAGTAAAGCTGTGGTGGACATCTAACATGAGGAAGAAATAGACATTTGTGATTGAAAGCCATTCAGACTTTTTTGTGTTGTTGATTCATTCAACTAACTAGTATACAGAGTTTTGTTAGTGTGAACAAGTTACTTAATCTTCCTGTGATTCAGTGGTTGTTGTAATTAAATAAATTAATATAGATAAAGTACTTAAACCAGTGCTGTGCTGGTAAATGTTTCTCTGAAGCAATAAGTCTTGATTCATAGCATTTGCTAGTTTATGTTGTATAAGTACTTCCTCCATAGTTGATTTCAAGCTACCAACACGTTGTCACTAAAATAAGAGTTTGAAAGAGATGCAATTAATTAATTGGCTATCAAAAGTAGAATCTGGCTCCAGCACACTACTGAATTTAAAACTGCATATAGTAAACACTATATTAGAGCACATCAAATAGTAAGCACTATGGAAAAGTTTATTTTCTGAAGACAGTTGACTGAGTAAAATAGCTTCTCAAATCTTAACATTCTTAAGATCCTGTATTTGGAAGACCACTCAGAGTACTTTAGCACTGGAAGTACACTTGTTAGTATACCCATTTTATTTTAACGAACAAGACAATTGAGGCTCGGAGAGGCTGAGTAGCCTGTTATAATCGCACAGTCAGTAGGAAAAAACACCATGACTACTTTTGTCCAATATACTCTTGTCCCTTCCAATATGAACCATCTCTTTTCAAAAATTGCTATAGAAAGAATCAGCAAAGAAAGGAAAAAACATGAGTAAATAATTAATGCTTCTTGTTCCATTTTCTGATCAAGAATAGTAACAATAACAACAATAACAATACTAAAAAAAATTAAATAAAATTAAACCCTGGTCATATTTATTGATGATCCTGTTTTATTTGTTTGTTTGTTTTGTTTTGTTTTTGTTTTTGTGATTATGAGTCCATTTTGAGGAAAGCTGTCATTAGGAAAAATATTTAATAGTATGTAGTTGTGTATCATTTTGCAAAAGTGATAATTATTAGGAAGAACTATAAATGGTACCAATCATTGAAATGTCTAATTGAGGGGTTTTGGGTTTTTTTTTTTTTTTTTTGACTATTAAAGTGAGTGCATCATCTCTTGGCATTCCCTAGTAACATCTCCTCCTAAAAATATTGTAGTGCACCCCCATGCAGTATACTCTCAAATTAGCGCTTTACAGACCAATAATGCAGGGTGTTCATATCTTAAGGTAATAGTGATTCATTTTTTTAACCATAGTGGTTACTGGCTGTAACTATGGAATGCATTGTCATGGAAACCACATTCCCCCCTCCTCCTCCTCCCTTTCAATTCACCCCAGAGCTATTATCAAGAGACAAGAATTAAGGGAAAGCATTTTTCTGGATGCATATAAACAGATACCAAATACACACACACACACACACACACACACACACACACACACACACGGGGGACAGGGTGTGTGTTTGGTGTGTATGTTTATTTGGAAAGGGAGAGAAATAAACTCTCATTGATTAAAGGTAATAAAAATCAAGAAAATTAAATATACATTTTTCTTCATTTTCTTTTTCATTTGGCTGTCTCAATCTAAACCAGCACAAACTGTAAAGTGGGAAATAACTTGAACATAGCAGCCTTTAATGCTGCCCTAGAATAGGAGGTCAGCCTTAGCTTGGGTAATTCATTAGGGAAAGACTGTGTTAGATATTATTGGAACATCACAATATAGAGCATACAATACTTTTGGGGTGTTTGAAATCCAAATTATAGGCTAATGAATAAGGGAAATATTGTACAACTTTTTTAGAATCCATTCTCCTTTGGAAATACAGCAGTAATTATAGATGCTCTGTAGGTGGAAGTGCTCACACAATCACACATTTTATGATAACATAAAGCGATAAAATGCTAAGGGATACACTTAATCTGTGAATGTGACTTTAAGATTCAACCAAAAGTACCAGATAAGAGTTCTTCTCCTAAAATGTGATCCGCTATGGTGTAACCCATGTATATTAGACCTCCTGAGCCCTAGCAGTCCCTAGATATGAACTGTATTGAAGCAATCCTGATTATTAAGAGAGAAACCAAGTAGGTAAGGACCCTTGCACTTAGTGTAAGAATCCCAAAGTCTGAGGCATAGCTGCCCTGTTGAGTTAGAATGGAATTTGCCTCAATTTCCTTCAAGAGGCCCTAATTTTGTAGGTGGGACACATATTCCTCTCAGTAGGGGGCTGATTAAAAATAGATTCTTTTATATCCTAACCTCAGGAATGAGAATGTAGGGTTGGGTCTGAGCATCCTTTTTTTTTTTTTTTTTTTTTTTTAGCGAGCACCTCAGAGAATTCTGATGCAATCAGGTTTGGATTCCATTAACTTGGGACTGGAGATGGATATTTTGGACATGGGCAAGTGAAAAAAAAAAGTTTAAAGGGCACTGTATTTGCTTTAACAATTTGCAAGTTGTTTTGTTCTTTGTTTTTACTGGAACTTCATAAGGCTAAAGAGTATAGTGTTATTGGGGTGCTTATAAATTTAGTGTATAAGTGGCCTGGCATTCTCATGGAACTGTGTCAGGATGACATGGTCTGACAGAATTTGTTATGGATGTTTGGGACTATGTTGTTGCCGTATCTCAAGTGGGATCTGAGTGCAATGCCCAATTAGAAAGAGACTTTGAAACTACAGCTTTCATATGAATAGGACAGGCCTGACCCTTCTCAGATAAATCTGGAGACCTTAGAACATTATTTTAGAGAAGTGTGTAATGTCTCCTGCGAAGTTACTTTTTAAACTATCTTCCATCACTTTTCTTTAAACTTCACCTAAATGGCTTATCGATTGTGTGACTTAGGCAAATGATATAACCCTTAGGGCCTCAGTTTCCTCCTCTAGGAAAATGTATCCGATAACATTTACCTCTAAGGCTAAGATATGCTATGTAAGTAAAGAACAGCTGCCAGGTACCACCGGGTCTTGCCACAGAAATGTACTGTTTATTATCTCTAGTCTTTATGACAGCTCTACAGAGTAGGGGTTAATAGCTGCATTTACAGAGAGGCAAACAGGAGCTCATATACTGTAAGTGACTTATACAAATCCACAATCATCACTAGAACCAGAGTTTGATTCTAAACTCTGATGTCTTGCTCTCTTTCCACTAACCATCTATGAGGCATAGTGTCAGGCACTCAGGTGGTACTCAAAAAGTGCTAGTTTTATGTTTCTAGTCTGTACCCTTCCTATTACTTTTTGTCTTCAATAAGCAATTTTGCAGCTGGGCCAGCCACATGCTGATATTTTTTTGGTCTTTTGCAATTCGAACAGACTCACTTTAAAAAGAAAAAGAAAAGAAAAGAAAAACAAAACAATAAAGCATCTACCAGTCTTGACATTCATACTTTTGAAATAACATAAATACTTCTGTGGCTTTTCGGAGTTTCGGAGACTCAATATGGGGAGGAGGCGGACTCTTCCTTTTTGAGTCTGAAAAATGTTGTGTCAGATAAAGCCTTGCTTCTGATACTAGTTCTATCACCCAGGGAAAGAGGAAGATCCCTGCCCCAAAAGTCAGGGGCCTAGGGCCCAAGGGAAACCATTTCCAGCCCATTTCTACCTTAGGTCCCTTTCGTGGCCGGCAACCTAGGCAAGCCTTTGTCAGAGGGCAGGCAGGATGTACCCAGCAGGGTTCCACACGGGCCTCCGCTTCTCTGGAACTCGGTCTCATTGGTCGCCTACACTCCGGCAGCAGCAGCAATGGGGGCCGAGAGTGGTCTCTGGGTCACATCAGCGCTGGGAGCCCCCGCATGCCTACCCCAGAGACTTCTCAGTGGCACAGAGCTTGCTTGCCGGCAGGCTGGGCTAAGCTGACCAGTACCACGCTTCCCCCCTCTCTTGGCTCCTCCCTCCCACCCCACTTGCCCGGCCAGCACTCCCCACGGTGACTCTGGATTGCTGCAAGCCACTGGCTTTTTACCAAATAGGGAGCTGCAGTATTTTTTTTTTTTTTCTTCAGAGAATAATTTCAGCCCCCTTCAGCTCCCATGACAATCTTGTGTGACTGGGGAGAGTAGGCGGGCACATCCTTTTACATGCTAATATTGCCCCACCTCCTTTGAACCCTCCTTTAAGCTCCTGGCTTCCTTTTTATTTTTATTTATTTATTTATTTACTTAAAATTTTACCCTCTCCAATTCACCATAAGGGGGAAAAACCCATCTTGGTTCTGTCCCTCCCCCACCACGCCTCATTCCCCAGGGAAGGGAGACCCCGAAGACAGCCGGTACTTGCCCTCAGCGTTGCTTCTACCCCGGCGCTGGGATGGCTGCGCCGGGCTCAGGGGGCAGCGATCGAAGCTGCCGCTTGGTCTAGGCTGTCGCTCCATGTGCCGGGCGAACACCCTGTTCGGGTCCCCCAGCGAGCTGCCACTGCCGCAGCTTGAAAGGAATGTCCCCTGTTGTTAAGGACCCTGACTGTTTTACACCAATGATTTGCCACTGCAAAGTTGCTTGCACCAACAACACTTTGTCGTTGATGTTTGGATGCAAGGTAGGACGAGGGTCATGTCTTTTTAATGCATGCTGCCTCTCTTGGGGGTGCGAACAATTCTTTTGTTTGTTTATGTGTCTGCCTGTTGGGAGAGTGACAGAAGCTACGACTTGCTCTGCTCTCTCTGGGAGCCGGCTGGGTTTGGGGGCCTGGAGAGTACACTGATTTTCTGGCATCCGATGTTGGGTGATAACTCGGTCATGACAGGACCCTGGTCTCTAATGTACTCAAGCTCCAAGAGCAGATACGCTTCGGAAAGGGGGCGCCTTAGGTGGCTCTCTACTTGGGATCTTGTTATACGTTTAGCTAGTGACTTGGCTTCTGGCGACTCATTTGCAAGCTCCCGAACTCATCACAGGTTACCACGCTGGAGCTCTGACCCACACGGCCCCTGGTCAGTCAGGGTTAGCTGGGGTGGTAGATACACTTGAGATGAAATTGAACATATCAATTTGCAGTTTGGCACTTTTAACGCCGAGGAGCTTTTATTTATTTTAGACTGAAAATCTGGATCTAGGCTCATGTTGCCCCCAATTATGTATTTTTCTCCGAGCTTATACAATCTACTTGGAATCAACACTCAGAAATTTTATCAAGAGGTGATGCAGTTACTCCCTGAAGTTAATAGTGAATAACTGTCCCACCCCAGATTTTTGTAAAGGTGATTAGTGTTCCCAAGGAAATGAGGTTTGAAGGTTTTTGAAACAGCGTACATTTGTTCCTCCTTATCTGAAACTTTTTTGGTTGACTTAACGATGCACTCCCTGAAAAAGGTACATGAAACTTGATACTGGAGCAGTCAGCCCATGAATGGTATGAAAGCATGTCCCCTTACTTCTAGGTAAACTCCTTCACTTCTATTCATTGTAAAAAGCTGGTGGGTTTGTCTAGCCTGTTTGTATAAAACACTTTTGTGGCCACTAAGGTGACTCTCTAAGGAGAGAGTGTATCACCTGAAATAACCAAAAATTCACACTTGGAAGTAAATACTCACATGATTTCTGTTGTTCTGAAACACAACACCAACAAATGGATTGGACAGCTAGCAAGCATCTTAGGCAGTAAAGTTAATGAAATATTACACGTTCAAATTCAAGGGTAGTGTTCATAGGGGGTGTAGGTTTAATAGAAAAATTGGGAGTCAGAATCTTATACTGGCTATGCCTATAGGATCTCTCTTTTCTGAGCCTCAGATCTTATCCTATAAAATGAGACCTGTAGATGAGATGACCCTCCACAGCTCTAACATTTTCCAATGATGTCTTTCACAAAATCATTTAATGGTAAAGTAACTGCCAGAGATTTATATTTTTCACTCAGTATGATAGGCTGCACCTTAGAGTCTATTAAAAAATATTGATTATACTAATTAGTACCTAGATTCTCCTTTTAAAACTTCTGAAAAGATCTTAGAGTTGTTGAAGCTTTGCATGTTCATCACTGTCAGGAAGACATATGTGAATGAACACCACCAGTAAGATAACTTGTTAGCTCCTCTCCCCACACAAGCTGCCACCCTCCCTCCATGCTTCTATCCATTCACTCTTCTAATTATATTTACAGCAGCATTTTAGCAATGGCTACTGTTTAAAATCCATTCCCATAAACTTATAAGAATTGCTTTACAGTGCTAAATGGTTATTAACAAAGGTGAATTATTTGTCAAGGGAAATTAAACACAAGCTAATAATCAAATAAGATAAGTTATTGGTGTGGAGAATATTGTTGAATATGCATCCAGCCTTGGAGCTCATTTTCAAAGAGGTTTCTTTTATGCTATTAAGTTTTCCCATGATTTTCAGGCAATTGAAGGGAATTGGTATAATTACAAGCAAACTTTTTATTTTTAAAGGCTGGGGAATTACATTAGTTTACCTTCCATTAAGTTCTCTTTCTTTTGGTGTTCTGGTTTAACAGAGTCAGTTTGTGAGAGAGAATTATGTCAATAGGGTGAAATACATAAATCACCGGTGTTAGTAGACATTGTCCTTTGGAAAATAAATCAAAGCTTTATGAAAATAAAAATAAAACCTTTAGAGGGTTTATCTCATTCTATTTTGTCAAAAGTTTGAATGAAATAATTCTTAAAAGACCTACATAATAGGATTAATAATTATAACTATACTTAACAGTTGGTTTATTATAGACTGCTATAAGTCTCCCACTTTAGAATCTTAGATATGGAAACAATAATAGAGCCTTCCACTCCAGCCTTTCTCTAGTGAAATTCTTCAACACTATTTGACAGATGACAACAGGACATAATGTTGAAAACTTGTATATTGTATATGCCTGGGTTTCAAAACTAGATGTGCCACTTACTAAATTTCTCTAAATTTTGGTTTCCTCATAGGTAGAATGACCACAGTAATAACTACTGTGTTACATAGTACTGTGTCATTGTGAGTAATATAGTTTAAGTGAGTATATATGCCTTCATCAAATTATCGATACTTTTATGTGGCCTTGGTTATTTTCATAGCTCTGTTAGGGGGCTTATAACATCTAGGAGGAAACTCTTTCATTGTCAGGATAGTTCTTTTGATAAATTGTTCAGTTTTGCTATGAGCTTGATCATTATTTCTCTTGAAGTTACTTTTCTCTATGCTAAGTGCTTATATAAAATGTAGGGAACATTTATATATTGATAAAACATTCAAAAAGATGGATTTATGAAAATTAATGAAAACCTAATACCATTGTTTCACTCAATCAACCAACATTCATTGAACAATCAATAAATGTTAGAAACTGGAGAAGTGACAATAAACACTCTGTCCCCAATGGTCTCAAAGTCAAGTGATGTGGTAGATGACTATATTAATTATAATATTGATTTAAATAAAAATGTAAAATAAAGATTTCAGTTGAATCTTTGAGAAACAAAATTAAAATTAAAATAATTGTTGAAAAAACTTATGGAAATATAGGTGGCAATATAGAGCCTTCCAAAACTCATGCTTTTCAATATTTTCTAGTAAGTTTGAAACCAAAATTATTAGGCTAAATGTTTATTTTCTTTCCCAGAAGATTTTTAATGTGGCAAAGTCTAAAACTATGTTTGTGAGTAGGCCTGACTTTGTCAGTTTCTAAAAAAACAATTAAATTGCTTGTTCTCATTATCCCAAACCTAGTAATAGCTTGAAGGATGCTGAGTAACTTAAACTTTGAAGACAGAAACCCCAAATAATTTTATTTTGTCAGTTAGCAATCTCCAGGCCCCCTTGCTGTTTCCTGGTTGTCATTCAGCTTAGTTAACTGACTATATAACTTATGACTATAAAGGCGATTGGCTTTCTGTGTTAGGCCCTGTCCTAGGTAGTGTGCTAGCCATGAGATACAAATCTAAGTGTGATACCAGCCCTTTCCTTCAGGAGCTACGAGTCTACAGAAGGAGGTAATTCTACTCCCTTATGTAAAACACAGAAAACACAGTCCCACCCGACCTTAAAGTCTCATAAGGGAAATCAAATCATTATTGCTGTTCAAAAAAGTTTTTCTATTATATCATTCCTTTTTTTTTTGCCCCAGTCTGTATGTGATTAGCATATAATACTGCTTTGGGAATATACTTTCCAATGAGAATGAGGCCTTCCAAAAGGCTTTTTCCTTCATAGCTGTTTTTCTATGTGTGTGTCTTTATCTGAAAATAGACATGATTTTTACCTTTGCTTAACTCTGTTTTGCTACCTGAAAAAAATCCAAGTTTTCAATGTAATTCCATGACCAAGACTATATATTGTTTCTCTTTTCATTATGTTTCTCATAGCTGCATTGCAAGGGTCAGCAGCTCCTGTGTGTTCTCTTCTCTTCATTCTCTCCCTTCTAGTCACCATTTCCAAGGCAAAAAACAAAAACAAAAAAGATGGTATATTTGTTATTTGTCCTAATAGTCTAAAAGTTCTTTATAAAGTGTAATGTTCTCTACAATTATTTTTTTAACTCAAAAAAATGTTATTGAAATGAGGTTCATATATACATTAGAGAACCTATCCCCTTCCCCCCCCACCCAATAATCATTTATTACTATAACAACTCAATTGAATCAAACCATCAAGCTCTTAGACCACATCAGATGCCTTTAATATCCTGCTTGATAAATTAGGATAGGAAAAGTTTGTGAAAATGTTGTAAAGTCCTGAAACCCTTCCCCCTCTCCCCAGAGTCTCCACCCCTCAAAAGAAAGGAATCATCTGGTAGAAAGCAGTCTTCCTCTCATCTATTTGGTGACTTTCCCTAAAGAAAGAAGAATGAGAATAAGGAAAAGGTGAAAATAAAATAAAACAGGGGCAAAAAAGACAAGGGAATCAAAAGGTGGAAGAGATTCTCACTCAAGAAGTTAAGGGCAGGAAAAAAAATTCAGCTTAATTAAACATCTACAAGGGCTAGAAACTATCAGAGGTATTTTACAAGTGCCATTTCTTCCAATCTCCATAGTTATCAGGCAAACAAAGAAAGGAAGGGGCAGAAGGGAAGGAAAACAAGTAGAACAGGATTATGGGAAAGGAAAGAGGCATCAGAAAAAAGAAGAGGAAAGGGAAGTCTCCCAACTGCAAGAATGTACTTTTATAATCTTCCCATATCAAAGTGCCTGTCAGCACCTCTCTGGTGGACAGTTCCCTGAAACCCTCGTGTTTTAACATTTCGCAGGAACCCTTTTCTTGCCAAGAAAGTCTCTGAGGTGGAGAAGTGGTTTTGTTTGCTCACTTGTTTATTTACACATAGCCAACTTTGTTATAAAAGAATGGTGGTCCCAAAGGATTCATTAATTGATATATCATTTATTTTAAAGGTGGCCGTATAAATTTGTACTGCCACAAGTTACTTTATATGTCATAACATTCTCCTCTACTTTATGAATTTTTAAATAAGATTTAATTAGCATGTTTTTCTATTAGTAAAGTTAAAATTTTGTTGGACTTTGAGAAAATAGGAGTCACATAACTCTATCAGTGTGCCCAAATTTAAAAATATCTAATATGCAAAAATAATCAAGTGTTTCTGTGCAACATGGGTACATTAATTTAACAACTGTTTATACAGTCAAGACATAAGTCCCTGTCCCAACACGTACACATTAACCTCCTACCCTGTGCTAAATACTGTTGTAAATGCTTTACAAATGTCAACTCACTTAATCCTCACAGTAACTTTAGAATTGGGTATAATACTCATTTCCATGTTAGGAAGGGGAAACTGAGGAACACAGAGTTTAAGAAATTTGCCTAAAGTCACACAGCTTTTAAGTAGTAGAACCAAAATTTGAGCCCAATTAATTTATATCCAGAGTTCTACACTCGTTTTTAGAATTAACTTTCAAGTAGAAACTTCCTATAAGTTTCTTTAAGTTAGGAGTAAGTTTGCAAAAATATATAATGTATGCATACCTTCCTGGGAATAAATCTGAATTTAAATGTAAGGCACACCTGTCAGAGGACTCAGCCTTATGGTAAAAGTTGGGTTTTTTTGTTTTGTTTTGTTTTGTTTTGTTTTGTTGAGAAGTTTGGTCTAATATATCATTTCCTATAGTATTCATGTTCTCATTTCCCAGGTAAGGTTATTAAAACATTAGACAGGAGGTGACTTTCTCAAGAGCACACAGCAAATCACAGAGCCTTGGCTAAAACCAGGTCTCCTAATTTCTAACTCAGTGTTATTTTTCTATGCCACGATCTCTATGAAGTAGAAGTTCTGAGATTCAAGGTGAGAGAAAAAAACTGACAAGATTTATCTGGAAAAAGCAGGAAAAATAACACCCTGCTTACAGGACTGTTATAAAGATTAAGTAATATAACACATATTAAAACATTTAGCATAGTGCCTGGAATGTGGTAAATATTCAACACGCATTTTTCTATTCCACTTTATTAAAGTCACCTTGCAAACTGGTGAAAAGTTGGAGATTGTTGATAGTCAACTGACAGTTTTCTTTAGTCAAGTACACTGAAATCTATTCATCAGGAAATGAGATGTACTTTAACCTACCAACACATTATTAAAGTGTTTTCATGCCCTGAAAGGCAGAATCTAGAAGTTTACATAATTCACACCAAAAAAAAAAAAAAAATCTTAGATTAAATCTGACCCAAAAAGAGAAAATGAAAAATGAGCTAATGAGTGAAACAGGTGCTGAGTGTCCCAAAGAAGCAGGTTGCGCAGGCCTTGTGTCCCATTTGACAAAGTATACTTGCCAGTTCAAGGTCCTTTTCAAATTTTATTTTTAATAGCAGAAAGTTAAGAGTTGAGCTAAATATCAAAAGATAGGGAGGGTTAAATGTTGTGTAGTCAGTAAAATATGTTCACAAAAAAAGGAATGTTAGTCATAGAATTCAGGATCTTGAAGAACCTCAGACTTATTTTGTATTTGTCATGAAGCCTTTGGCCTTGTACTCAGATATCCCGGTGAAGTTCCAAAATCCGTGTTTCCAATCCCTTCTGAATTAAATTACCTCTGAATGCCAATGACATCTAATAACTAATGCTTGAATCTTAATTATAATACTCAGTTGTAAATTTGTTTACTTATTCTATTTGTCCATCTAAACTCTGAGCTCTTTAGAGTCAGGGGCCATATCATACTCATTTAGTACAGTGCCTAAAAAGATCCAGTAAATAGAACTGTACCTGTTTAATATAAGGTAGTCAATAAATATTTGTCAAATGAATGAGTGAATTATATAGGTGCTTATAAATATTTACTGAATGAATTAGTAAAAAAATAAATAGTGTGCATTTTATTAGAGTTTGTCATTTTCCTTCAGCAGTTTTCCTCTGGAACTTCTGTGCTATCAAACTTCCTAGAGCTTTCGTTAACTGAAACAGACTAAGCATCACTCACTGTGTTACTCTAGTATGACAGTTAATTTTTTGTGTGACCTTGGTGGGGCCACTGGGTGCCCAGGCATTTATTTGGCCAAGTGTTATTCTGGGTGTGCCTGTGAGGGTGTCTCTGGATGAGATTAACATTTGAATCTTTAGACCTGAAGCAGATTGTTCTCCTTGAAGTGGGTAGGCCTAATCCAATTAGTTGAATACCTTAATAGAACAAAAAGGCTGAGTAAGAAGGAACTTCTGCCTGACTAGCTTGACCAGGAATATCAGTGTTTTCCAGCCTTAGGTCTTACACTGAAACATCATCTCTCCTTGGGTCTTGGGCCTGCTGATCTTTAGACTGGAACTTATACCATCAGCTCTCCTGGTTCTCAGGCTTTCATAATTAGGCTAAAACTGAATGTCGGCTCTTTTGGGGCTCTAATTTGCTGACTGCAAATTTTTTGATTTCTCGGCCTCTATAATCACATGAGCCAAATCCTTATAATAAATCTCTGTCTCTTTGGAGAACCCTGGCTAATACACCTGGTATCTAGGGTGAGATAAGATGCCTCGATATATCATCTCCAGTAAGTTATAGGGGAACTAATAGATTATAAATGCAAGTGAATCTTCATGCCATGAGGATCTTGCTGCAGCTAGCTTGTTTACTCTAGAGGGTCATGAATTATTTAATTATAAATCACAAATTAAACCTTCAGATGTAGCAGGGTAGAAATCCTTCAATGCTACTTTAATGACATTTCCATCTATATTTACAGATGTGAATGTTCTTGTTAGCCTTATGAATTTATTGTACATTGCAGTGATGATTAAGTATTCTATAATAATTTTTACTATGAACATTTAAATGATTGGGTCAAATGTAACATGAACAGTTTTAAATTATAGCTTCTGGAAACCTCATAAATAATGTAGTATTTTTAAAACATTATTTTCTATGTGTACGTTTGTGATTTCAAATATAAAATATATTATTTGTGATAGTATTCCATTGCATTACCTTTGTTAAGGTTTTCTCAAAGTTTCTGAGGTGGTTTAAATCATTTTGTTTGATGAATGAGGCACACTAAACAGAGTCATAATCTGTAAAATTCTAATTTCCTTAACATTCACATTTTAGTTTACCCACCCAGGGGTTAATATCACTACATTACATCTCAAATAATAATAACATAAAATAATGATTAATGATATCACTTTCATAACATTTAAAAAAATATTATGGGTACTACCATGTTAATTGGTTTGTTATCTAAGATTAGGAGATTTTGATTTTTCTCTTGGAGCCACGTCTTCAGTTTTCCTCACTGTGTTTGGCAAAAATCTCCATTTAGGGAAAGGTAGGTACACTTGTCCATTAATCCATTTCTAGATCTCTTTTGGGCATATCCACTACATTTATCATTATAATGGGTATCTCACAGGTATTCAAATAAAATAAGATGCAGTCCCTGTTGGGATTCGTTTAGTTTGGCTAGTGCACCAGCACTAACATATACACACATCTTTTTCCTAATCTATACAATGAAGATAAGATATATTTAGTGGGCTTGTTATACCAACCAAATAAGAAAGCAATAAATACTATATCTGGCATATGGTAGCCATTAAATAGATATTAATAGTTTTCTTTCTCTCACTCCTTCAGATACAGTCCTTTCTCATTTCATTTTTGTTTATATTAGCATAGGATGAAGTAGCCTAGAAAGAGTCTTTTTCACTTTTACATCTAAGATTCAAGAGTAGGAAAGAAAAAGTTTACTATATAAACCACATTAGATATTAGTTTATATTTGACCTACCTTTATTGAATATTCAGTGTGTCATCATTTTGCTAGGAAGATTTTATTATCTCTAGTGTATTATTAACATATCCCATTTTCTTCTATTCGAAGTAATGCTGGTGTAACCTTCCCACTATGATTCTAGCTCAGAGTCCGTGAGGGAATGCTCCCAGCCCCAAAGCACCTTCCCGTGAGCTTAGATTCAAGAATGTGTATGTTGTTATAGCCATCGTTACCAAGGCATTGGTGCCTGAAAGTATTAAGCAGATAACCCTTTTTCTAACATCTGCTGCCTAAAAAAAGTTTGTTTTACATATCATTAAACCTTATTTTCTTTATTTAAAAAGCATACAACCATCAGAAAGAAATGCTCTTTGGGATTCTGCAGACTGCCTAATTCCCAAATAAACCTTTCTTGAGTTCTGTAAAATGAAAACACTTTCTCTCTGTGTTTGAGCCTTGTGCATTGCCCTTCACTGGAGCTACTTCCCAAGAAAATTGCTGTGGTTGGTCGCCAAGCCAGAGGGAAAAAAAAAGGTTTTATAATGAAAATGCTGACAGGTTCTTATCTACAGCAGTATTAGTAGGGATACTATGATCTCATTTATTGTAGGAACCGGAAGCCTGTTTGAACTGAAGGGAGATCAGGCATCCTCCAGAGCTCCAGAGTGTTGAATTTTTATCTTGAAAAGTTTGCAAGAAAAAAAAAAAGAGAGAAACTGTAGGGAAATAGGAAACCAGGCTATGCAAACTGCACCTTTGTTCTGGTCAAGTAGAAATTGAATTTCAGAAAGTTTCTCAGATAAAGGTGGTTAGAAGGTTTAAGAGGCAGGAAGTGGGGATTGTGTATTTGCTTGCTGCCTACAGGGCTTACCTCTTTGTAAAAGTTTTATCTATTTAGAAAAAAAAATCCTTTATCTTGATCTTATTTGTGTTTTAAAATAATGGTCACCATCATTTTATGGACAGCATTCTGAAAATAATTATCTTATATCACTCAACACAATAGCTCTGTGAAGTAGATATTTTATTGAGGAGGAAACTAAAGCATATTGAGTTTAAAATTCTCTTCACTAGAAATTTTCAAGTATCAGGCTGAAAGCTATTTTCTCATGATATTATTGGGTGATCAAATAACTAGTTGGGATTAGACTAGATATTACTTAAAGTCTCTTTCATATTCATATTTCCTAAATGATGCCATGCCTTGCCCAAAGTATAAAAGCATGTAGTGAAGGCACTAGGGTTTAAACTCAGATTTCATACTCTAAGCTCTGAGAAAATCTTTTTGCTTGTTTGACCCCCACAAACATTTCCTAGAGATTAACTGACCATGCTTCCAAAGCATTCAACCAAGATATTTCTGGGATCCTGTCAAGAACAGAGGGAAAGAAATGGTGCTTGCCCTGTAATACTCATTTATGGGATCAAAATGAGTGTGTGTTACCTATATTGAATCTTGATGGGCTGAGGGTTCATGGTGAAGGTGCTCAGCAAATGTATACTGACTCAAATACAATTGCACCTGTCCAATGAAGACAAAGATTTCAGATGGTAAGGCAAGAAGTAGAGCTGAATGACTTTGAGATATCTGTCTCTTCTTTCCTATGGTTTCTAACCTCTTATAGGTGGCCCCTATCTTAGAAACACAATATTTCCTGTGTTCCTGAAATATATAGAAGTGAGAGTATGTAGTCAGGCCAGATGAAGGCACTGCCGGCTTTCTCTTTCATTCTTTCATATCCCACATTAGGAGTCCAGGATCTGGATACAACCTTCCTACTTTCAGTCAAATCAGTTCCATGCACAACTCCATTATCAGTTATTTCTGCTTTTAGTGTTGAACCAAGAAACTCAGCAAGAATTTGCATGTGCCAAAGCCCTGCTACTTCTGTCACAAGGATTTGTGGACCCAAATAGATCTTTGAAAACTGAAAAATCTTCATCTCTTTGTAAAGATGGTCTAGGTAGTGGGTTTTCTGAGTTCTAGAGAAACAGATAAAAGTTATTTAAAATTTTATTTTAAATGAACCAGTTTTCTACTAACAAAAAACAAGTCTAGGTATTTGCTTGTATAATTGTATTTGTAGGCCTTGTTAATTTTAGGGTGTTTCCAGATGCACATCTATGTTTTTTGTTCCATTCATATGGATTCAGGAAGGTAATTCCTAAATTTTCTAACCAAAAAGCACAATGCAAAATGTATTATTTTACACTAGGACAACTAGATGTTTTTCAATTTTGAATGAGCCTTTGGCATTAGCATGTGTTTTCTCTATGTACATATTTTTGCCAAAATAAGTTTCCTCGGTCTCACAGTATTAATGTGAAGGACTTGATGTTGTGCCTCATAGATGATGATAGTTTTGAAGATCTTTTATTACCAATTACAGATTCGGTTCCACTTAATCTGATTCTGTGTTAAGTTATAGTGAATATATTGAGATGTTCCAATGTGCCGTTCAGAAAATAGTGATAACATGATTCACAAGATGTGTCTACAGTTGCTTATTTTCAAAGAAATAACCCTGAGGTATTGAACAGTTTAAAGTTTTTGCTTTGCATACAGCCTGGCTGTTCAAAGCCCTCAAGGCACTGTCCTTGTAGCTGCTTTTGGTCCTGAACCATCTAGCACCTTGTACTGTCATTTAAGGATTGCACATAAACATTCTACTTGCCTACTCAGTGAGAACAGTATTAGTTTGTTTAGCAAATAAATTGTTTCTTCTCTTCTACACTCGCCCGGCGCTTTATGGATGGTTCGGTTTCTTTCCAAGGAGGGAGGAGATAAAAGAGATTTTAATGGTATAGCTAATCCCTACTTACCCTTTAGGACCAGTTTGTGTTATATCCTCATAGACGATACTCCTGGCCACCATGTCACCTCTCTGCTCTCATGGAGTTGTGGACTTCCTTCTGTCACTTTGAGCCACATTGTCCCAAGGCTGTAAATACCACACGGTATAAGAGTCTGGGATTTAACATTGTGAGCACCTAGCTACCAGTATAGTGCTTACAACATCCTAAATGCTCTTTATATGTTTGTTGAATAAATGGTTTATTTAATTTTTATGTTCAATTATTTAGGCAAGTGAGATCTACTATTAATTTCAAATAGGAAGGACTTGACCTAGTTTTGTTAAAGCTTCTCTTACCTTTTGCATAATGACACCCGTCATACTTTATTTTTGGAGTATTTTTAGCTGCATATATTTCTACTAAACTCCACTTCAAGAGCAAAGGGAAAAATGAAGTATTTAATAAGTATAAGTTGAATTAACAAATAAATGAATTTCTCAGTTTTCAACACTGACTCCGAGAAGTTTGTTGATAACTATTGGGTAAAGGAATGAATGGATAAATGAATGACTCTAAACATAACATAGTAACCTATAGTAACCCATAGTAACCTATATTTAGCGATTTGGTTTAAATTCATCTTAAAACAAGTCATAGTTTCCTAACAGCTGGAATGGATTTGTTTTGCTTTTATTGCTTGTAAACTGACACCACCAGCTTTCATAGCTCTGACAGCCTCTGAAGCCAGGTATTATCCAGAGTCTTTAACAGAGTTGAATGGTTTATAGTAGGACTGTTAAGAAGAGCTGGTGAAGCACTTTATAGGATGAGTGATGATGTAGGAACCTGACATCCTTGGTACTCTGGGAAAGATTGCTAGAAATTTCCCTTCTGTGTGGAGTGCTTCTCACCACTAACATTTTTCCCATGCTGACTAAACTAGAACCACCAATCCCTGTGTAAGTCCTACTGAATCAAGTCCAGTTAAAATTAGTTTATTTTTCATTTGTTAGCTAAACTACTTTAAATGCTTCATTCCCTTTAAGAATTTGTTCTATCAACTAGGCAGAGCTGCTAAAAAACTGTTGCTAAGAGCAACCAGCTAAGAAGTTCTTAAATTAACTAACAGACCACCTCAAATCCTTCTAGAAATGACTGTGCGCACATGTGTATATATCCACATGCCTAAATAACAAATGTATATGTAAACAAATAAACCAATCATCACCTATAAATGCAGGTTAAGCAGGGCTTCTCTGTAGAAGAACCAGTCAAGAAGAGGAATATAAGAGTCTTTTGTGAATGTTAGAAATGAATGAATTAACTGAAAAAAGCTCTGGTCCGTGGTGGTGAAGCCATCTGAATATCAAGATGCTCCATATTTAGTCATTACAGTGGTATGAAATCCAGACTACATGTAGAAAATCTAGCTCGTGTGCTCCATGAGGCCAGGACTGTCTCTATCACTCTCCGCCACTGTCACTCTACCCTTGCTGCCCAGCGTAATACCTAGCACATAGTAGGTGCTTATTAATATTTTATGTATAAATGAATGAATTATTGTCTAGATAATGGTCTCATTTTATCAATGAGAAATTAGAATTAAATAAATATCATTTCACAAGTTTATAGAGAGGAATGAGTTAAGCTAGTCTTTAAAACCAAGTTTAATTCTAAAAATCCCACTATGAAGTGAAATGTTGTTTCTTCTTGTAAATACTTAGTAGGACTCAAGTCTAGATACCTTGTAACTTAAGAAATGTTGCCTGTGATGATAGTATATCATAGAGGTAGAGATGTGAATTTGTAAATTTGAAAGATCTGGATTGAAAATTCAGTTATCATTTATTAGTAGTAGGGAAATGGGAAAGATACTTAAAATTTCTAGACTAGTCTTTCAGTATGAAATGGAGGTACTATTGGCTTATTAAAATCTATATTGTAAGAATTAGATGAGATTGTAAATTAAATTAAATTAAATATATAAGTACTTAGTAAGGTATATGTTAAGAAATATTGGCTACTATTATTACTGCTACTTGCAGCAGAAGAGAAAATAATGTGTAGTAATGCACTATTCTCGGGAATAAATTATAAATTTATATATATGTGTATGTGTGTGTATATGTGTGTGTGTGTGTGTGTGTGTGTGTATAACTGAATGGTTGTATAACTTAGTGCTTGTAGTACTATTTTTTAAAACTATTTTTAAGCTTATAAGAAACTAAAAATTATGACACAAGAGGAGATCTTATAAATCTTCCTTTTTCAAAAAGCTATTTCCATTCTCGTATTTAATATTACAGTTATCAAAGTTGGAGACTTTGCTAATTTGCTTATGTTAATTATCATTATTTATATGCCCAAACCGGTTTTCTAACCCCAGCTTTTGAGACACAAGTATCCAATTATATGTTAATGTTTTGATGAAAGTATAATTTAGGGTGGGGCACATTGTAGAACTGAGCTTTATTTATCTCAGAGGAGAAGCATTTGTGCTAGGGCACTGTTGACCTTTACAGATACAAATGGTAAATATTTGTTTCCTTCGTTTGCTGAACCCCTTGCTTCAGTACCCACAGCCTGTCTGGACGAAAACCACCCTCTTCAGTTTCTTGTGGTTTTCTTCAGATGCGATCTGAAGGAGAGAAGGTCAATAATTTAGAACAAGTCAGGGTCTCAGGATTTTCTTCAGAGAAACTGAGTAAGCCCTACTACCGTACACACAATTGAAACCATGATTCATGTGAACTGTGGCACTTTACTGTCTTTTTTTTTTTTTTTTGTAATGACTGCACATGCATTTTTAAAAGAAAGATGACTCAATCTTAGCATAGGAACACCTCATTCATCGGCATAATAAGGAAATTGCAGGTTTTGCTCAAGCACTTTTTCCCTCAAATAAAATAATCCCCCTTTTGGTGTGTAAAACATTTTTATCTTGAATGATATTCTGTTTCGATGATACTCTGAGGACCAAATGAAAATCGGTATGAAGGTTCTTTGGGGAAAAGTGATCTCAATAAATAATTATTTATTCATATTCTATCTAACATGTATATCTAGATATTTTCATGTGCCAGGTGCTAGGTAAGGTTCTGAGAAGGCAATGATGAAGAAAATAGAGATGGTCTCTTCTTCCTGGAGTTTAGATCCCGATGGCTAAACAAGTACTTAAGCAATAACAGTTGAAAAGAAGGAAAAGACATGGTAAGAAGTTATACCAGCACTGATTTAAACCGGAGGTCGTGAAAGATTTCACTGAGGAAGAAATATTTGGGAGGAATGTGTTAGAATTTCAAAGGTTAAGAAAAATGGTTGTAGGTCATAGATTGGGGCCTGCTATGAGATGGTGGAAAAGGAAATATTTCAAGGGATTATCAAGATTTAATGATGGATTAAAGCATTTATACATTAAGTTTGGGGTATCAGTGAGCCTTCCCTATGGTTAATGAAGATCAACCAGTTGAAGTGCAGCACTGAGGAAGTGAGAGTCAAACTGCAACTACCTATCTGAGCATCGACCACTGTTAATGTTGTATGAATGGGAGGCATTCAAAGAGAACCAGGAGGCAGAAAATCCCTACTACCAGAGATGGAGAGTAAACGAAGTTTAGTAAAGAAAACTATGAGATTTAGTACTGCAGTAATAAAGTAAGGAGAGGATCTCAAGAATGGAGGTGCTGATGGCACTGATGATTCATTTACTTATTTATTCGTCAGATATAATACATATTAAATACTATGTTCCTAGTTTGTGCTAAGCATGTGGAGCATCAAGATGAACAAAGCAGACGTGTGGCCTGAAAGGGGAAAATAATTAATGGGGGAAAGATGGGATTTGGTAATTCCGGCAGAGCCAATAGTTTGAAAGCTAAAAGGCGTGTGGTTTAGGGGAGGTAGGATGGGGGGAAGAATAGAGGCCACAGCTGTGTATTAATCATTTGAGGAAATCTTCAGAAAAGAAGGGAGAAAAATAGCATGTGATCTGAACGGGTCTGTTAGGTCGAGTGAAGGCTCTGCTCAGGCCGTTAGGCAGCATTACAAAACAGAAGACAGTGAAGACACTGTGAGTGGGCATAAACAAACCCGCCCAATATCTCCGGCTTTGCTGTAGCCATCTCCCTCCTATTTTCTGGACTTCAGTTTCTTATCAATAACAGGAAAAAAAAGTGGAGTGTGGTTAAAAGATTTCTAAAGTTCCTTCCAGTTTTGAAATTCTGAAAGTACAAGCGTGTCGAGTATTGACCAAGGAGAGGTGGTCAAGGTGAGAATGAGGGCACAGGACCTAACATGCTGTAATAGCAATAACAACAATAACAACAACATCTATAATAGCTATTTTGAGCAAGCTACTCTGCTAGACACATCTTTCTTTGCAATAACAGAAGCCTGAGATTATAGAGATTAAGTGACTTGACCAAAGTTACTGGCCAGTAAGTGGAAGAGCTGAGATTCAAATCAGGAAGGAATACATGAAAAATGAGAGAAGACAGAGTTTTCTCTCCCACTGGAATTCTGCATCTTTAGGAAAATAGAAAACACTATGTTGAGAGTGAGAGCAGGGGTTCAGGGTCAGGGGCACGTTAGGAGTGGAAAACGTCTAGGCCAACCATGATGGAAGAGGATCTGAGAGGAAGACAACGACAGCCCCACCCGCGTGGCTGTGCCTAGGTCTTCAGTGTTCGCCCACCCCTGTGACTGGTCTCATGTACGGCATTCTGTTCTACAGCTTGAGAACCAGAAAGGAAAAGCGGGGACTGGAGCAGATCCAGGAGCCAGAACTGACACATATGTCTTGGCGGAAGTTTAAGTGGGAGATCAGGGAGTGATGGCAGGCTGTGCTGCTGCGGTTGACTGCAGGCTCAAGGCTGGGCAAGGAGTCGGGGTAGCCGGAAGCTAACTGACAGTGTGGGTGCCTCTGCCTTTCCTTCCTCAAGTTATATAGTCTGTCTTCTGTTATAATTAACAATGCAAACGAGGCAAGAGGGCTAGGAATAAAGCAGACCAAAGTTCAAATCCAGATATCATCTGGACTCACTAAATGATCTTGAGTATGTCATCGAACTTCTCAGTCTCTGTTTTCTCCTCTACAGTGAGGGTCTTACTAAAGCCAATATTTCAGGTTGTTTCAAATACTATCTGAGGTAACAGATATGATGTGGCTTATAAATAATGTTACTTAGTCATGTTGTTATTGACATTATGTTTGATATCCATCCAATTTTGGAAAAAAATTTATTTTCTTGATATTTCAGTTATTTACCATATTCAATCAGTTTTTTCTCAGAAATAACTGAATTCTCTCACTTCAGAATCTCATCTTACAAAAAAATTCTCAAAATGTCTCAGTATAAATGTTTATATAATGTTCATGACAATGATGGCAGTTTTCGTTGTCTTTTTTTTCTTTTTGTACTTAATATTCATTTACATATTCTGAGATTGGCTTCACTGGATACTCCTCTTTGATTTCAGTGTACTCCAAATTAACTTTAGTAATTATTTTATTAGGAAGCTGTAATTAATAGGATAAATATCATTAGCTTACACTATACAGGGTTACCACATGTCAAAATGATACAATTAATTATGAAGTCCAGTAATGTTTTTAAAAATAAACATTGCTTTCACCAATTTTAAGATCCTCTTGCTATAGTAGGAGTCAATTTCAATTAATAGCAAAGAAAGTAAATGAAGAAAAGTAACATTTGTTATATACTAGCTATGTATAAGAAGCTGTCCCAAGTGTTTCACATGCCTTATATATTTAATACTCCAGACGAACATATGAGATTGGTATTAGTCCATTTTAAAAATGAGGAGATAGGGTCAGATGGGTTAAGTGAATCTCATGTCATACTGCTAGGAAGTATACAACTCACATTTGACCCAAAGTTATTTAGACTCAAGTTCATGCACTTTCTCTCATACAGACCGTTCGCCGCTGTCATGAACACATGAGACTTTGCTTCCTTGAATTCTAGAGGTCAGTCTGCATGAAGCCTCTTTTTCAGTTACCTCAAAACAAAAGTGAGTAGAAGGGAGGAGTCCTTTAAAACTGTGCATCCCAAACAAAAAGGAAGGTAGCAAGTCAGTACCCAGCTCATTAGGAGAAGGTGGAAGAGGAAGACAATGTGGATAGAAGAGATGTAAACCAAAAGTTTTTTTGGGCACCTTTCCTATACCAGACTCTAAGCTAAACACCGACATTCTAGACTGGGACCAGATCAGGTGAGAATTTTTCAAGAGTATTTGGATTAGAAGGATCTCAATAATCATCCCTTATTTTGCTTAAATCTAGGATTTGTCACTGTTCAACCTATTCTTAGGACTTTCAATGACAGAAAGCTCTTTCCTTTACCAGATATCTCATCATATTGTTGGGCATGTCTGATCATTAGGTAGGACTTCCTTATATTAATAATATTTAAATTAAAGCCATCATACATTTCCCCTGTACATATGACATTTTATTGGCATTAGTTCTAAACCTTACCTTAGCCCTTCAAGTTAAGTATGTCCCTGTACCACAAACATTTAGAAAGATTTAAGGACATCCTCAAGTCTTGACAGTTGATAATAACCAAATCCAGGTCTCTTTGGCTCTTTATTACACCAAGTTGCCTGCCTAAAATTTGTATTCGTTGGCACTTTTACGAGAAGAAATATAGAATGTGGAGGTACAGCTGAATTCTACTGGGACTTGGGAACTCTGAATGCTGACTTGTGAGATGGAAAAGGAACAGAGATAGGGAGTGGGCCACAGAGGATGGTGGAAAGAAAGTGGGACATTGTAGTGGCCCCCTGACTATGGGCATTCTTCTTTAAGAAGATAGCTAGAAATCCTGAGTTATAAAAATAGCAATGCAGCAAAGATTGATGACTATTCCGTACTATGCACATAAGGAAATTAAATTTTATCTTTACTATTTGAATAACGAGTTATTTTCGGAAGTACCTAAAACGTTCTAAAGGAATTCAACAGTGATGAATTATGGCACAAAAAAAACACAGCATTTTCAGCTGATGTTTAGAAATTAACCATGTCCTCATTTTTAAAAGCAATGTACATTTAAAAGGTATTCTTGTTTATGTCACTAATTCCAGATATCTTATTGATTACTTTAGAAGGACATTTAGTTCTTTCAGACTTGTATCTTGGGATATATGCTATAAAGAACAATTATATGTACTGTAAATTTAGAATGGGGTCTAAATACTTATGATATATGAGAAAGATTTTAAAGCAAAATTGGACTAAGTATCTTTTACAATTACTTATAATTCAAAGAAATCTATTGTATTTTGTCATCTAAATGACCAAGGTTTGAATCTTTGCTCTGTCACTTATTTCTAGGTGGCCTGGAATGAATATCTTAATCTCTTTGAGCCTTAGCGTCCTTTTTGTGGACTCAATTTAAAATCTACTGTATTATTTTCCTTTGCTAATTAAATGAAATAATACTTGTATCTAGCCCAATGTCAGCATGCAGTCTGACATCAGAAATAGAGAAAGTGAGTCAATTTTGTATATGAAAGAAAAAAATTATGAATTGAAAAGTTTGGACTAGGTATCTACATCTCACTATTTGGCTCTCTGTCTTCATAATTCTTTTGTATAATCTATTCAGTGAGTTACAAGAAAAGACCCTGTTTAAGCACTATTGTGTATATTTCATAAAGCAGATTGAAGCTGCTGATGTGGAGTAAGAATTTTAAGTGAAATATGTTCAATGTTATATTGATGCTTGTTTCTTTATGATAGACATTAAATAAAATAACTAATTGAGCTGAAAATTGATTTTTAAAGCAATTCACTCATAAAACTTAGCAATACAAAAAGTAATCGTGTTTCTATCAAAGGATATCATGACTAAACACTGCTTTTTATGGTAGAAAACAAATATATCTTGTACTACTGAAACTTACTAAGTCTATCTAGCTGTAACATTAACAATCTGTGCTTGATTAATTTGCACTCAAAATTATTGTGAAAAGACTTTAAAAAGAAAAATGTGAAAAATATGTGACAGTTGTATACATTTCTGAGCAGATTGGTTTGAGTTTTGAATATTCACTCTTCAGAAATTATTTTGGATAAGTAAATTTTTAAGCCCTTGTTTTCTTATCATTAAAATGGAAATAATAATAGTACCAACTTATGAAACTGTGGTGATTAATGATACAATACACAGGAATCATCTGGCAAACCACATGAATCAACATGTAAGCATTAGAGATATATTGTATTTTAAATCCATTTAATTGCTCTGGAAATGCTATGCAAAGACAATTTTATTGTGTTCTTTCTAACAAAATTTGTTTTTAGAAAAGTAAATAATCATTGCCTGATTTAGTTTTGTAAATCTGAATAATTACAACTGAATTTGATTAAAACCAATTTCACCTGTTTTCTATTCAGAATGTGACTATACCAGAAAGAGATTGATATAAATTAGGCTGAGAATGAAGAGGCTTATTCCATAAGATGTTGGCTTGTTATATTAGATTCTTTGTGATTATATTGCCTAAGGGAATCTAGCTGTAGTCACACAATCACAGAAAACAGTGCCATGTTCCATTCCAGCAGTGGTCCCTTACGGTTTTTGAAACAAAACTTAATAACTGGTTAGGTTTCCTATTATCTTTCCTGCTGTTTCTGTGATGCTTTTGTTTGCCCTATAAACAGAGGCAGAGGAAAAATAATTTTTATCTCTTCCATTGCCCAAGCTAATATTTGGAGTTATTCTCAACTCTTTCCCTTACCCCCAAAGTATACTCAGACATCTAATTTTTTTGACTTCCTCTCCTTAATATTTTGAATCCTTATTTCCTTCCATTTATCTACATAGACACTGACCCAATTTAGACTCTCACCTTCTCTTACCTGAATTGGATTTACCTTTTGACTAAGCTTCTATCTCAAAAGTCATCTCTCTCCTTTATGTTGTAACCAGAGGGAATTTTCTAAAGTAGAAATCTGGACATCTCTGATTAAAAGCCTTCATACTTACTAAAGAAAAAATGAAGTCTGGGATCCTTGGTGTTGAGATGCAGGACTTTTTGCTCTAGCTGCTGCCTGTCCAGCTTAGTTGTTAAGAGCTAAGTCCCTAGAGTCAACAGACCAGACCTTAAATCTTAGCTCTAGTATATAGTTACATCAGTTATTTAATCTCTTTATGCTTCAATTTTCTTATATGTAAAATTAGGATAATAATGTTAACTGTTTCATTTGGTTATTATCAATAATATTTGCTTAATGAAACATGAAATAATATTTACTTACTGTGTGACACATGTTAAGATGTCCCACATTTAAGGTCCATAATATTATTTCTTACTTCTTCCTCCCTATGTATCCTACACACTAGACATAACAAAGTGCCTTCTGTTCACTCAACAAATGACATTCATTTTAGTTTGTTTTCTTTTCATGGCTTTGTGTTTATTGTTTCCTCTTCTTGTTTGGTCACCACTTATCCCCTTCCTTCTCAACTCCCTTGTCTGCATGGGATATCCTGCTCACCTTTCAGGCTTAGCTCAAAAGGCGTTTCTTATTGGAAGACCCTCTGAGGTCCCCATTTTCAAAGCTAGAAACTCTCTTTTCTGTATTACATTAGTAGGTGAAGATCAAGAGTGTGCATTCAGAAGTCTGGCTGCCTGGATTTAAATCATTACTCACTGTGTGATCTTGGGAAAATTACTCAACTTCTCTAAGACTCAATTTTATCTATAAATTTTTGTGAATAATAAGATATATCCAATAGGATTATGTGAAGATTCAATGAAACAACATAAGCAAGAGCTTGGCACAGTGAATGACAGATACTTAGTAAAGGTTCAAACACCACGAGTCAATAACTATAATAAAAAATAGCCTAGCCTTCATTGTTCTAACAGAGCACAAATTGCCTCATGTTATCACAGTCTTGCTTATTTCCATGACTTTATATCCACTAGGCTGTTCATTCTTCCTAGACCTTATCTTCATTCATTTTTGTGTTCCCTTCACATGGTTTACAAACTGGCTCATGATAGATCACTGATGCTTGTTTATTGATGGAAAAATGGGTGAATCTTTTCATTAGTGATGATCTCATTTGAAAACTGGTAGGAACTTTTTCTTTTTTTTTTTTTTTTTAGCAATATTTACAGAGCAGGCAAACTGGTATAGAGAAAAATATTCCATTTCAATAAATAACACCCACTAAGCAACAATTTTTCGAGAATGATGTCAATATCAGTCTCTGTATCTCCAAAGCACCTATTTGTATTGCTCAATGTATGTTAATTATTGAATGAATAATTTGTGTTGGTCTTCCTTATTACACTATGAGTAAATTATAAGCAGAGATTATTCCTCTTGTTCAGTAGTACCATTCACATAGTAACTGTAAATTTTAAAGACATTGTTATAACTGTAGCCTAAATTATAAAGACTATATAAAAAATTCTGTTAGAAACCATTTTATGCAAAATGTTAAAATCTCATTTCATGCTCTCTGACAAAGCTATTTTACTTTTTGATAGTACCAATTATTTTAGTAATTTTATTTCTTCTCTAATTCTGTCTATAATTTTTAAAAGTACATGCTATTTTAAATTAGGGAGCCATATGTTAAATAATTTAAATGTGATATTGTCAAAGTGGAGATTTTAGGGTTATTATGATTTATAGATGCTGCCAGTATTGTGTTTGCAATCACAAAATGCACACAACATTGTAATGAGAACAAAGTGATTTGAAGCTAAAAAGGTCAAAATTCACATCTTACTTTTGCCAGCAGTTCAGTCTTGAACAGATTGTTCAATCTTCTCTGAACTCAGTTTCCTCTTCTATAAAATGGATCTGATAACATCTGCTATGCTGGGCTATGACGAAGGCTTGGAACACAATTACAGTTTAGCAAAGGTGCTCATTGTAATTTTAAACAAAGAAAGAGCAACTATTTTACTAAAGCCTAATTATTTTATCTCAATAGAAGTCTTCATGCACTAGTAAGAAATTCATTCATAGGCATCAGTGTGCTAGAAGGTACCCCAAAGTCCAGGAGCAATGGGGTAAATAATTTAACCTTTTATAAACATTAACTGTTGAAAAATTGCATGCAAGGGATGGTTTGGAACGTACATGATGTTCTTGGAAACCATTCATAATTTAACAATAGCCAAATCCATCTGCTCTCCTGGAGTTTCATTTACATTACCCCCACTCTGAATTATAAACTCATATTTGGACATAACTGATTTTGGATTAATATTTAATTTATTATTTAAAATTTGAAATAGAATAAGATCCAATAGAGAGATAAAAACCAGGTGACAGGCCCATGGATATTCACACTTTCTTTTTTCCTCTTATCTAAGGGTTTTTAAAAGGAACATTTTAAAACTTATGGCTTATTCTCATAAAGTGGGGCAGTAAAAAAAATTATTGAATTCATGTCATAGATCTACAGAAGGAAGGAATGAGGCTAGTGTCACTCTTTCAGGATGCTTAGTTTCTCTATCACAAAAGAAGATAGAAAATATATCTGCCTCATAAATATGTGCATATTACATGTATTCAATGAGACTAATTGTGTTGAAATGCTTGGGAAATAGATTCCTGTATGTCTATGGTGCAGTTTTCTTATAACAACAATCACAAAGCTTATCTCTCAAATTTCTAAGAGTGTAGAATTGATTTATTCAAGGGCTCACATGACCGTTTTCTGTTGGATACGCAAAGTCATACTTCCATGGTATTTATGTCCTCATATCACAATATAACCACAGTTGTTTTAGAGAGAATAATTTTCCTGAAGAGAATGCTCATAACAATGACTACGGTGACTTTAGTCTTGAGAACCAGATAAAATTTTCTTCCCTCCCTCTCTCCCTCTTATTATTTTTCCTTCTTTCTCCCATATTTGTTTGGTTCCTACTTTATGATAGACACTATAACAATTATTAATGATATTATACAGAGATGAATAAGGGACAGTTATGCTTTTAGTAGGCCTGTGGTCTATTTAAAACTATAAACTTTAAGTAATTACATATGATATGACAACTGCTTCAACCATGGGTCCATGAATGAAAGGACCACGTGAACACAGAAAAGAGTTAACTTGAATTTCTAGTTTGGTGAAGTTACGGAGGAGAAGTCCTGAATGTAACCTTGAAGAACAAGTCACAGTTTTCCAGATGAGTAGTCACAAAGATCATTTCAGGTGGAAGGGGCAGTGTTTTAGAAGCAGAATTCTGAAATCGTGGACTCATTGAAGACTAATTACAAAGATCTACATGGTGGGAATTCAGTGTTAATATCAGGACATGATTGGAAAGGGACACAGAGAAGTGGATGAAGGTCAGGTCATGTAAGACATGTGAGTGAAACTGGGCTTTATCCTGTAGGCAGCATAAGCCAGTTGAGTTCTTATACCACGAGAGTGCCTAAACTTATTTTTAGAAAGAGTTTCAAAACTTTTTTTTCTATAGAGTATGAAACATGATTGTGCTGCTTTGGAGACACTGGTGGCAGGAAGATCTACTATGAGATGGTAGTTACTAATAAGTTTCAGATCGTGTAGATCTCTCATGTGCATCTGTTTAGCTACGATGGGTTCAGTTTGGCCTTCATGCCGTAGTATTACGTGAGGGCACTTGAGGGAGTCCTGACCGGCTAAGTCGGAGACAGAATCATGTCAGCTACTAGCATGGCTATATCTAAATATTAATCACAGCAACAACCAAGGAAAACAATCTCATGCTATACTACAGATGAAAGTTGTTTCTAAATGTTGGGAGTCTGCAAGCATGCATATTATAAATTCGTTTTACTTTCCACATTAATTAATGGAGCTAGTGACACCACCTGACAAGATGTTTTGAGGCTTGTCTAAGTGAATATTTAAGGAGACATTAAAAAAATTTTTGACTCATAGACCATTTGAGAAGCTATGGCCATTTCACCAGAAAATAGAGACAGTAGTGGATAGGAATGTAGGGTCTGGGTCAAACAGATCTGGGTTAATTTCCCAGTTTAGGCACATATTAAGTGTGTGGCAATTTATATAATTTCTTTAACTCTCAATTTCTTCATTTAGTTGCAGTGAAAATTAAATGAGATAATGAATTCAAACTGTTTAGCTTAGTACCTGTCAAATAAGCCCTTGATAAATGTTAACTATTATCGTATACCATGTCATAAAACTTTGCATAAAATTTCAGGTGACCTCAGATGTTATAAATAATGTAATGACCAGTGAAGCCTGTTAAGAACCCAAATGAATATGAAAACTCCTTGGTTAGTGTTTTATATTTTAATCGTTGTTAATAAATGTTTAATTTGAATTTAAATTACCTATAATAAGCCTTCCATTTATATGTTCCATTTTTTGTTTATTTAACCATGAAATTGACTCGGGCCAAAAAGCAAACTGTTTTCAAATGAATGTATTTATAGCCGGACTTTCTTTTTTAACTCTAAATTAAATCTAAAAGGAATAACCCTTATATAAACTGGGGATAAAACAGAGCAGAGACTTTTTTTTAAATTGAGGATCTGGTTATAGGCAACAAAGTGAATTATTCTGCATTTCTATCTTCTAGAAGGGCTATAATGAACAGATACATATTGTCAGAATTTTCAAAATAGTTTATTTAATGACCAGTTATGACTAATTATGGAGATAGTTGAGAGGGTAATATGTATAATATAACATACTAAAGTTAAAGCTTGTTTAAAAGAGCAAGATGTAGAAAAGGGAAGGAGTGTTTCTTCTTTTTTTAATATCTGAGTCCTGAGGCCTGAGAATTTTGAGTGGTCTCACATTCATTAATTCATCTGTGAGGACCTACACATACTGTGAGGTGAACGTGATGCTAATCACTGAGGCTAAAAGAAGGGTTTGTGGTCTGGTGGTGGATATGAGCATGCAACAGGTACCAATAGCAGTCTATAAAAAGTACTGCATGCACAGAGAGGAATTCAGCACAGGGAATAAAAAACAAATGTGGAGAGATTGGCATGTTTAGGGAATATAAGGAATTTGCTTCAGTAGTGTCATAGGATGCTGGGGAAGGAGGAAGTTATGGAAAATGAGTCTAGTAAGGGAAGCAGGACTGGAGTATTGGTTGGTATTGTATGTTATGTTAAATTGGATTTCTAAATACAATGTGTACTTCAATTAGTGGTGACATTTAACAATAACTCACCATATTCTCAAAATGTCCTTCATAATTGGTATGCATGTGTGTACGTATGACAAATATATACATAAACATTTTATATTTATTTCTAGAAACTTCTGTGTTTGGTGCATACATATGCATATTGGGAACCTGTAACAGAAATCTCATTTATATAAAAGTAGCATGTGTCTACGTGTAATTTTGATGTTATCGATTGCCAATTTTGTTAATAGCATCCGTTTAAACTAGTAAGAAAAGCTAAGCTGACTGAAAAAAAAAACATAAAATAGGCTATTCTATTTTAAAATTATTTCATGTAAGAAATAAGATTATACTTTTGACAATAGTGATACCCAAAGGCCTGCTTCAATAAATATATAGCAGTGATTTATAATTATTGACCAATGTGAATAAACATTAAATGCTTTAATATAGGTTTTTTCTAGTTATTAAATAACTTTCTACTATTTTTTCTTTTATTTGTTTAACATATTTATGTTTTTATAGGTAGTTTATATTCAAATTTTTACCGGTAGTTCAAGGTCAAATTTTAGTGAGTAAAAAGTTCATATTTTGTCTGAGTTATTGCCAGCTCTAAACACCTGTGAGCACAACGAAGATGAAGATATGATTTGGGCCAAGATTACAACATCAGGAAGCAGGTAGTCTAGTGGGGAAGAAGTGTTTGTATTGAAAACAATTAAAGGTGGAAAGTGGTATCATCAGAGAAAAGTGTGAGCGTTCAAAATTGGGAGGAATTACTTCCAACTGGAGAATATCATGGAGGGCTTAAAAAAGGAAGTGGCATTTGAGATGGACCCAATGGAATGGATATGATTTATACATTTGGAAAGATGTTAAAGGTGAAAAGGCAGAACCTTTTACACACACACACACACACACACACACGTATGTATATATTAAAAAAGGAGCAGCAATATGAGAAACTGTCTTGTGGAATATGAATAACATTTTATTGTTACATCGCTGAAAGCTATTTCTTTATGTCATAAGAATTATATGAATTCTTGTATGAAGGGAAAGTATCCTATAAACCACAGTTACAATGACATCTGTCAGTTTCTTTTGTTCTCATTGTCAGTGAGTATAGTGATTAAATCCATGGGCCTTGGAATCAGACAAACTTAGGTTGGAATTACCAGCTTTGCCTCTTATTAGGTATATGGTTAGGATAAATCATGCAACCCTTCTGAAACACAGTTTTCTTAAATGTTATCATAATTAGATGAGATAATGAATATAAATTCCTTTTACCACTGTAACAGATATATAATAATTATTCAATAAACAGCAGTCTTTAAATGGCACATAGTTCTCAAGAAAGAACCTGACTTTTTAATTTTTTTTTCCTATGCTCTATATGGTTTTCAGTGAAAGAAGGGATGAGGAGATGGCCATAATGAGTTTTCTTACTGATTGACTAAGGGGAGAGTGCAAGAAGGAAGGCAAGCATTTCAAAGCCCCCTCCCCTTGTCTTCTTCTCATTCTGTTTAATATACTTGTATTTTAACATGCACCTAATCCATACAACATATTTTTTGAGTTATTTACATGGTTCTGTTCAAAGTTTGGAATTATTTATACCTTCTTATCCTCTATAACTTAATTATGTGTGGGGGGGCGGGGGGGTTCATATGGGCACACACTCGCATACCTACTCAGTTCTGCTGTTTTCTGTTGAACTAAGTATAATCATGTTAGTACCCACATTTTGTACATGCAGTTCCCTGCTTTATGCTCTTATGGCTATAATGTTTAGAAAACAGATGTATGACCAATTGTACCAAGAGAGTTGTCAAACCTCTTTTTAACTTTTATACTGTAAGTATAATGGGGAAAATAGAGTTAATTACAAGAAAGGTGATGTCAGCGATGCTCATGCTGAAGTACTTAACTATTTAAATGCACAACAATTACCTGGAACCTTTTCATTCTTATGCTTACATCAGTAAAGTGAGTCATGTCCTCATTATCCTTGACTCAATAGCTGCTAAAGTCAAATATTCCGCTGAAGAGGAGAGGTGATTCTACAGTATATCCAACATGCTATTTCTTTCTGAAACATTATTTCTCAATGGACACATTCATTAATGAATTCAAAGGATATGAAATAGAATCTTGTTTTAATACATCCCATTCTGGATGTTGGTGATGCTTCAGGAGGATCAGTAAGAAAAAGATCTTAGACATTCTATCTCTAGAAGTGCAAGTAAAAGTCATTAAATGATAATTTTATACTTACTAGGAACTTAAATACATATTCTGATGGAGCCATATAAGCAATTTCTCACTTTATATCTATATCCGTATATCTATATACATGAATCATTATAAATTGTTTTGAAAGTTGAAAAATCTAGCTAAATGAACTACCATTTCTTGAGTAACTGCTACATACCAGCCACTCCACTAACGTTTTTTCCTATCTAATCTCTAATCTATTTCACGTGGTAATGAGGAAGGTTTTATCTCACATTCTACAGATTAAGGAATTCAAGTCCAGGGCCATTTGATTTCTATGTAGCTAACTAAATATATGCAGAACTGTTCAAAGATAATATACTGTCACTTTTGCTTTTTCTGCTCTCACAATCCATGAGGGAGAGAGTGGGGGTGAAAGTGGCTTTTAAAAATGTGTAGTAAGTACACTGTGTTGGAGATGTGGAGACACAGAAGAGAGAGAGGTAGTCAAGGTCACATCTGAGCTGATCTTGTGTGAGGAGCTTTTTCCCAATGAAATGGAATAGGATGAACATTCTAAGCAGAGGGAATAGGGTTTATGGTTATTAAGTGAAGGAAACAGCTACCACAAATAAGGACTTATATTTTCATTATATTGTTCACTGAATTATAGCTACACATCCAAAGAACCTGAGTATATGTAGCCCTTTGAGGGATGACATGATGCTATTAATATTGATTATTATGTGGAGGCCTGGCTAATTGTAAAAAACCTAAAAGAAATGTCTCTGCTAAATCTTTGGAATGTGCGTATCAGGGCAGGGACTGGCCCATAAAAGTGGATACTTCACTGAGCAGTATTGAAGATTTGAAATTATTGGATTGACATAGTCTAAAGAGGAAAATTTTATTTATGATTCCCTAGATAACTTTTTTCCAAGGATGAGTTTGTAGAATTGGAAATAATATAATGATTATAATAAATGAAAAGCTGTGTTTCTACCTCATGGTCTGCGTGTGGATTTGAATCAAGTTGTTTAGAAATTCAGGCTAGAAACAGAAGTAACTTTAGAGATATTTAGAAGCTCCATATTCATGAGAGATATTCATGTGGAGATAGTCATTCAGAGGAAGCAGAGGCACAGGGTCTTGTCACAGGCCCAGGAGAAAGGCAGACACTGGAACCCAGGGGTTTGATTACCTGTGCCTTAACAGGGGTCTCAAACCCCTGGGCTGCAGACCTGTACCAGTCTGTGGCCTGTTAGAAACAGGGCTTCACAGCAGGAGGGAGCAGTGGGTAAGTGAGGGAAGCTTCATCCGTATTTGCAGTCACTCCCCAGTGCTAGCATCACTGCCTCAGCTCCACTTCAGATCATCAGGCATTAGATTCTCATAGGAGCACTAGTCTCTGGTGCTAAAAAAGGAGACTAGTGCTCTATAACATTCTATCAGAGCTTTAAGAAAATAAAAATTTAATATGTATTTTACCTGATGTTATAAACTGAATTGTATCACTCCCCTCCCCCCCAAAAAAAAATTCACTTGTAGAAGCCCTAGCCCCTGGTACTGTAGAATGTGATTGCATTTGGAGATTGGATCTTGAAGAGGTTGTTAAGGTTAAATAAAGTCTTAAGGGTGGGGCCATAATCCAAGATGACTGGTGTCTTTATGAGAAGAGGAAGAGGTAACAGGGATGAACTTGTACAGAGGAATGAACATGTGAAGCAGCAACAAGGCAGCCATCTGCAAGCCTAAGAGAGAGGCCTCAAGAAAAACAAACCCTATTGACACCTCGACCTTGGATTTTAGGTCTTTAGAATTGCAAGAGTATAAATTTCTATTGTTTAAGCCATCTAGTCTACAACATTCGTTATTGCAACCCTAGCAAAGTAAGACACCTCATAAACTTTCAAATGAACAAAACAAACATGCAGACCTTATTTTCTGATTTTATGTTAAATTTTAAGTGTATGTTATATATTTTGATACTTCTCCAAAATATTTACTTAGTATTTACTACTTCAGTGGGTGCTTCTCTACCTATGGGCAAGAACTGTGTTTTATTTCTCTCTACTTCCCCAATGACTAGAACAATTCTTGGAATGTAGCTAGGGCTCAATATCTATGCAGATAAATGAATGAAGGGAATGAAAATTGTCCATGAAAACATGTCTTTCTCATGACTGCATCATTTGCCTTTTCTACCAAGCCTTAAAAATGTTAACTTTTTTTTTTTTACTGGAAAATGTGTTTCTTAAGATATACTTTCCTTTTTCTTAATTTTAATATAGTAATTTGTTTTATAAATATAGGCTGTGAAAGTTGTGGGCAGTGGTGAGACGTAACATTTTTATATGGTAAAGATCAAGGGACTATTGACAGATATTTCCTACTATGTCAAGAGGTCTTTTTGTCAGGTTTTTCTCATGGTCATGATACTTAGTAGGGTTCCCAACACATATTACCTCTATTCTTTATAATATTTCTTATTCCTGGGTTGTTTGCTATTGTTTTAATAGACAATGGAAAGAGCCAGGAGATATATAATCAATGTCTTTATTTAGCAAAGTCATCCGAGGACTGAGAACCATGTTTTAGTCTTCTCTGTTACCACTCTGCTGTCTGTCTGTCTGTCTGTCTGTCTGTCTCTGTCTCTCTCTCCCTGCTCTCTGCCCCCCCCCCCCCGCCAACGATACATCCTTGAACATGGCAGGCAGTTGCCAGCAGACAAATACCACCTCTGCGAGGTGCAGTACTTATGTACGATACTCTGACATCCACGTGGCATACTACATGTTTGGACCTGAAATCCTTCCATCCTCAGTTTTCAATCATGGGGCAAAACTGTAGCAAAAACTGTTCTCCTGATTATATATTTATCTTACTCAATAACTAACATCATTTTCTTCCTTCTTTCCTTCCTTCTCTCCTTCCTTCCTTCCTTCCTTCCTTCCTTCCTTCCTTCCTTCCTTCCTTCCTTCCTTCCTTCCTTCCTTTAAATTTTTTTTTTTTTTGGCATCTAATGCATGTATGTATAATTTAGGGAAAATTAGTAACTATAGTTCTGATCCTCAAGAGATTTACTCAAAATGACACCTGATATGTAGAAACATGGTGATGTTAATCATTAAAAAGTGTTTCAGGAGGACAGAGTGACCTGGTACATTTTGAATACCTAGAGGCTATAGCATGAATGAATCATGAGAATGAAAGAGTTCATTTAAGAAGGCAAGGAGGTTTGAACAAGTTTATAATATATATTAGAGAAAAGAGGGGACAGATTTTAGAAACATAAATGATATTGGTTGAGGTACTCATAGGAATTAGAAAATATTACATAGGAAAATGTATAGAAAATTGAGTGACTTTAAGTATTCTATCAAGGGTATTAAGAACTGAGTTAGGAGAAAGAATAACTAGAATTTATTTGACACTGTGTGCTAGGGATTTATACTCATTCATATTCTCATTTAATCCCCACGACAATTCTGTAGGATGACTTGTATTATTATAATTAACCAATGGAGAAACTGAAGGCTGGGTCTCAGGCTAGGTTACTTATTCCAGAAGAAGCAGTTAGAATTTGGACCAGGTATGTCTGGCTCTAATTTCCATTGTCACACAGTGATTTGTAGAAGGCAAAGAAAAATGAAATAGAATGTATATCAAGGTCCAATAAGGAAATTAAAAACCCATTCTAAGTATTCGAAGTAGAAGGAATATAATAAAATAATAAATCAAGAAACAAACAAGTGATGGCAGGGAAACCTAGAGATTAACCACAGCAGGAAGACAGTCCACTCCTAAACTGAAGGGTCAAAGCAGGAGACCCTGGGGCCAGGATCAACTTAGAAATCTGCAACCACGGTAGAGCTGTTTAGCCAAGCTGGAGCCAAGGAGAGACCACCATTGCTGGAGATTTCACAGAATGCAAAGACACAGGGACAAATGCCTAGCTTGCTTCTTCTTTCTGACCTCCCTGGTCTCTTTCTTGGATGCAAGATAGTAAGGGGTGTGGTTTTTATTATGGGTAGAAGGGATTCACTATCAACTCCTAATGGTCTAGCATAAAAAACAAAAACGAACAATCAAAAAAAAAAAAAAAAAAAAAAAAACCTCAGGGCCGGTTGCTTATTAGATCCAGAGTTTAGTTAGGAGCCGAGATAAAACATAGTTTAATTTTATAACTTAATTTTTAACTTAATACCATCTAACTTAAAGGATAGGAAAGAGCTGTGAGATGTCAGTATATAAAGTAGTACATTATATAAGTATAGACTACTTGAGAAAGTCCTAGAGTATGGGAAACAGAAATAACTCCAGGTTTTCAAACTCTGGATAATTTATTTGAGATCTGCAGGTACAGAGCGTGGTGGAAAGGTTGCTTACTGCATGCCACAAATTAATGTTAACAAGGGAGCCAGATATTCAAAAATGATTCAAAAAGAATCACGCTGTGTTTTTGGACGAAGGCCTTTACCTCAGGAGACATGGATTTGACAGCCTCTTCTGGAGAACTGCGCTCACAGGCAGCATTTCATGTCCGACCTTATGCAAGCAGGCAGAGCTGGAGTCAGAGGCTGACTGAGTGCCTGCCCATATGCTTCTGGCTTGAGCCAAATTTTCTGTACACAGAAATGACTGACAGACCCACTAGGCACTGTTTTTAAAGGAAGATCTCTTTTCAGTGCTTCCGATCTTATAAATGAGTGCAAAGGTTCTCTGAGGCATTGGGATTGCTGCTGGCCAGAAGCATACAGAAAATATAGAATGAAAGATGACTTTAAAATGTGTTTTTATTTTCAGAAATCCTTCCATGTTTCTGATGTTCTCTTTCAACGTGCCTTTTATTTATTTGGAACCTTTTAATGCCTCTGGCAGATAAAACATTAGCTCACCATAGTAGAAGAGAGCTTTAGGAAAAAAGGGTAATATATATGTATATGAAGAATGGAGGAAAATGATTACCCATTGGATCTGGGAGATGGGCTGCACTTGGTTCAGTTTGCCCTCTTTCTGCACAGCTGCTTGGGTGGCAATGGAACATTTTGGCCTAATAATTCTGGGATCATCTCTCAGTTCTGTATTTAGGGTTCACCATAGTTAACTATTAATGCTTCCAGAAAGGATAGTCACTCACTCATTAAAGATTTGTTGAGCACCTCCTATGTTCCAGAAACATGGCTAGACAATGAGGATACAAACAGAAAAAGGCCAGATGCTGCTTTCTAGGAACTCACAGGATATTTGTGCTCCAAAAACTGAGGGAAGATACCATGATGGATAAGGATTCAGAATCCCGGAGTGCCAGGCCTGGTTTCATCACAAACCAGTTGTGTGACTTTGAACAAGTCACTTCCTCTCCTTGGGCCTGTTTCTATCTCTCAAATGGGATGACTGGATACCTATGATTCCCTAATGGACTGTTGAGGATACAAGAGAGAATGTCTGAGTGAGACTCATGAAGAAATAAAATGCTAAACAATGTAAGCAGTCGTAACCACCTTAACAACATAAAAATCTTATACAAAAAAATTTTTTTTTTAAATCTTAATCTTCAGAAACATCATGCTCTGAAATGCTCAAGGTCAAACCTTTCATTGAGAGGGAAGGAAGGAAAAGAAATAAGAGCTATTAGTTTGCAGTAACAACTCATATTTAACAAAAACGATTCTATGCCAAGCCTTGTACACGATGATTTATTTATGTGGCATTATGGAAGTCTTAAAACAATCTTGTGAAGTAGGGGTTATTATCCCCACTTGACAGAAAACAAAATAGTCTCAGAGAGATTATGGAGCTTGTCAAAGGTCACGTGACTTGAAAATGACTGAGTTGGGATTTGAAAGCAGGTCTTACATGTTCAGGTTACCTTCCCAGTACCTCATACAAACCAAACCCCAGAGAAATGTCTGTGCAGAACTGGTGCTGCCATGGTTGTGATGTAGGCTGCCTGTTAATAAATATGTTCTAAGATATGCCATGTGAAACCACAGCCACCCTGTGTGTTGGTGCGTGGGGTGAAGAAGCATTGGCGATGGAGAGGATGGTTTACAAGGGGAACAAACTGGATGTCAGTGAACACCCTGGCTGAGCCTAGGAATAAAATTAACACTCAAAGCAAGACCAAGAAGAATGTGTATGCTAAATGCCATAGGGGGTTGCCTCCTACTCCTCGGCTTGTCATTTCATATCTGCCAGTAATTCTTTTGAATCCTCGATATTGTAACCAAAGGAGAAAATAAATACACATTGCACCTATTCTGTGTCAGATATCTGATTAAATATCAGAGATGCAATAAAACCATAGTTTCCCATTTTTTATTCATGAAGCAGTCTCAACATGAAACAAATTGCTTAGGGGACTGAAAAGCTGTATTCATCCAGGCTAAATCAGATGCTTTCTATTTGAAATTTGTAAATTTGAGATGCTTTGTTTCTGGTTTTGTTGGGATACATGTTTACCGAAACCTGCCTCTAAAAATAAGTCAATATGTAAAGCTGGGATATTTTGCCTTGTAGAAAAACAGTCAAGAGCTTACTTGTTCATATCGAGGATCCTCCCTTTTTATTCTGGGTTCAGCAATAAAACATTGTGGAGCTCGGTTTCACAATGAAATTGTTTCTCAAAACCCTTCCTCCTTCCTCAAAACCCCATCTCATTGGCTTAATTGGTGCTCTCAGTGCACCTGCAGATAATGGCATGGTGCTGTGACTTCAGCTCATTTCCTACCAGCTGCATGTGCTCATCTTAGAGTCCTCAAACCCTCTAGTGGTTGAGTTGTTTGGAGGCTGATAAACTGTACAGAGAACTCTTAGTTAATCCCTGTTTCTTGAACGCCGATATAGCAATGGCAGTTGTTTCTCTTGGAAACTTATTGTACTTGGTTTTGAAATTCTTGGGTTGAAGTCAAATGTTTGGCTGTGATTTTGGAGCTCTTCTACTAGTGCTTGTCTCTAAAGCAGGGAGGAACCTACGAGGACAGCATTTGGTTTAACATGGCAGGGGCTTCTGAATCTCTGTGGAAGTATCGCCACCTCAAAGTCACAGGAGAGTAAGCCGGGGATAATAGCTATAACCCTAAGTAAACCAAGGAGAACCTAAAATTTATCCGAATCCTCCTGGTTGATCATAACATTGAAGCACGTTTTGACGTGCATTCCTTGACCCGTCTTTCTGCACCTCTTTCTGCTCGGTCACTGCACCACGTGGCTCCTTCCCTGCTTGTGCTCAGAAGTGCTTCTTTCAGAAATCCTTTTCTCTCCCTTCCTCCTGGGTAACTTCCACTCACCCTATAGGCCCCAGCTTTAATGTTACTTATATGTCTTCAGAGCCCACTATGAATCGCCCAAACTAATTTGATCTGCAACAACAACTATTTATCTCTGCATTGTGATAATGAGAAAATGGATTCAGAAAGTTGACACTGTTTATTTAATACTGACCTGATGGGAGATCTAGTATCAGAATTCACATCTGTAGATTTTGGAAGCCCGTACTTTCTGCTCCCTGCAACTCTGACCTACTAGAAGGAAGACCTCAGATCAGAGTGATATTGCAGCTGGCAGTTTGACTGCTGCGTCACTGAGGTCCTGAGAACAGGCTCCCTAGAGTCCTCTGCTTAACATTATTAGGTTGGTCCCAAGCCTGAACTGCTGCTGAAGCGGCAGAGCCTGGACTCCAGACCCCAGCCATGCAGATTAAGGGATTTGTGGGAAGGGAGGTTAGCATAGTCATCCAATAGCAGAACTATCACCGGCCTTCTCCCAGAGCCGTCAGCCCCTGGCTCTAGTCAACCACATCTAAGTAAAGGTTAATACTGACTGCAGAAGGCAAGCCATGTGGCAGCGCCAAGCTTCTCCTGATGCCCCCTGCCCCAGAGCCTTTCATACTCTTCCCTTGGCAGCTGTGTCACAGAGCCCCTGTTGAGAGAGAATCACTATGTTCCTTTTGTTTGCATTTTTTTGTGACAGTGTTCAAAGCCCTTTTCCACAGTAGTTTTACTTGGCCCTTGTAACAGCTCTCTGAAATCACTAGACCAGGTACTGTTATCCTTATCATTCTTACAGGTATCAGATAGAATGATTTACTCACTGGCACATAACCAGCAAATAACTACACTGGGGCTGGAACTCTGGTCTCTTGATTTATGCTTTGATGCATCCTTCTCTGCAGCAAACTATCTTGAAAGCAGCATGACAATGTCCTTCCTCTATCTGTCTGCCTAATAGGAGGAGGACAGCATCTCAGTATCTCAGCAGCATGGACGGACCAGCCTTTTCTTCACAGGTGACCCTCACAGAGATCACATCAACCAAATCTTAGCCTGACCTCGCTTTGGCTAAGCTCTGAGGTCAGACTGCCTGGCTTCACACCTCAGCTTCTCTGCCTACTGGCTGGGTAATTTGAGACATCGTCTTCAACTTATGTGTCTCAGTTTCATGTCAGTAATATAAGGGGAGTAGTGATAGTCCTACCCTATAGGACTGTAGTGAGCATTAAATGAGTTTGTTCCATGCTTTATGTGAAATAACAGCTGACACATAAGAAATCCATAAATATTAGTTCATAGTAGAGGTTAAACAGTTTATTGGCTCTTTCATTTTGTGCACTGTCCCATTTTAAACAAAGCTCAGTTACTGAGCTCACTCTACATAGATAGTCCTCATCATAAGTTGTACTCTCTCTGGACTGGATTTTATGATGGTCCTTGAGTACATCATTACATTTAGAGAATTTCTGGCATCTTTGGATTTCTATATTATAAAGGGCGATAGAAGACTACACTACCTTTCTGGTGGGCTTTCTCCCTAATTCTCAGTTTCTGTCTTGAGTTCATTTGCTGACTAGACATAATCGGCATGTCACAACCTAATAAACTGCCAAACTTTATCCTGTTCAAGAAACCAGCCCCAGCTTCATTTCTGATAATCTTCAATGCCCCAGCTTCTCTCTGAGAATGAAATCTACTGTTTCTCCAGCTCCCTTCATTTGTCATGGAAATTGGCACTTAGTAGGGCCATTTTGTAATAGTTGTATTCCATAAAGACTTAGCAACAAGCTTAGGCCTAAAGGTCAGCAAGGAAAAGAGGAAGGCTTTCCTATAAAGTACTATTTTTCCACACAGGTCTCTGCTTTTTCCTGCAAGTGAGCAGCAAGAATCACTGAGTCTGAATCCCAGCAGGGGAAGGCCTTTAATTGCCCCGACTAGCCAGGAGTATGGGATGGTAAAGTGAAGTGATTACTGACTGCAGATGGATTGTCTCTTCTGCAGATTTCCACCTGCAGAGATCCAAGGCATTAATTGAAAGCATTTAAAGGTGATAGTTGGAAGAATCAGCATCTCCTCTTTTCTGTGTTTTGAAGTTTTATTCTGCCATTAAGAGACCTTGGAACTACTCATTGTGAGCATAAAACTGCATGTTCAAACACTCAAACCAATACACTCCCTACTCCCTAAAGTGTACCATTGTAGAGTCTACATTTTGAAATCACAAACCAACAGCGTGCAAGCAGCTAGAGAGGTCCGACTTAGTAGCTTTGTGGCCTTCCTGACCTAACCTTTCTGAACTTCTATTTGCCCATCTATAAATTTTCTACTTCATGGAGTTTCTAAGGAATAAAAATAAATGTGGTGAATTACATAGCATGGAGATAGGCACATATTCTCTGATATCCCTTACTCCCTTATGAAAGGATTATGGGGTGTAGGCTTTTTGAAGTGATCTTTATGATCGTCTCCATTTTTCAGTATTATTAACAACTATATTTCTCAAATTGGCTTTTACATATAAAGAAAATTGAGGTCCTGGCAACTGTGTAAATTAAATAAAAATGAACTCATTCCAATGAAGTCATAATCTGAGTTGCAGTGTGGTTCTAATAGATATTTACGGATCTTGTGGCTTCTGCATCTTAGTGTCCTGACTAGAGCCTGGCATACAGTAGATACTTGATAAATGTTTGTTGAATAAATTAATGTGTGATATATAGTTATAATGATCCAAGGCATCGATTGAAAACATTTAAATTAAACAGAATGACCAGCACCTCCTTTTCTCTGTGTACTCGAGTTCTATCATTTAAAAATGCACAGACTAAGGATCACATCATTTGCAACCACTAGGAGACAATTGACCTAAAAAAAGAACACTACATGCAGCCATGGTGTTAGCCCTTATCCTCTTTAATTCTCACACCAGTGGTACAAGCTGTGATGTTAGCTCCTACTTAATGGAGAAGTTAACTTTATCCAAAGTCACATAGCCAAGAAGAAGAAGGGAAAAAATTGGAATCTAAGTATGTCTGGCTCCAAAGCCAATGTTTGTGTTACTACATCAGATTAGATAAATATTTAGGAAAGACTTTAATTGAGGAAATGGCAAGCTCTCTAACTGCCCCCCCCCCATTAAAACAATCACCTAGATTCCAAGATTAGTCAGAATAATAAAGAATCCCCTTTCTGGGAGGACCAGCACTTTAGGAATAGGTAGATTCATCTTAGAATTATAAGGAGGTAAGGAGGAGGATGTTGGTTTTTTCAAAAGATAATGATTGGCCTTTAAAAAGAAATCATCATTATCTTTGTACTAATACTCAGCTCATCGGGCAAATTAACATAGTCACATTGTGGTCTAGAGTTTTTCAACAAAAACAGAGTTGTTGCAGGTTCAAGAGGACAGATCAGACTGATGGAAACAGCTTCAAAGATGGGTGAGGTGTTCTGCCTTGAGAAAGTCTGGTGAGGAGGAGGAAGGAAGCTGACCATAGCTTGAGCAGAGGCTATGACCATATGTTAGAACAGAGAGACCAGTGGACACAGTGAGATATGTTAATAACCTAAAGAGAAAAGAAGTGAAGAGTTAAAAATAGCTCTAAGATCGCTTATTTGAAAAGCTGATGTACCTTTAACCAGTGTCCCTGGGCAACCAAGTCTTGTCCATGCATAGGACCATGTAAGCTCCATGAAGGCAGAAACTATGTCTTATTTACTGTATGTATGTGTGTGTGTGTGTATATATATATATATGTGTATATATATATATATATATATATATATATATATATATATATATCTCTGATATCAAATGTTTTATATGAGTAAGTAACCCCGGACTCAACATATCTGCCTTGTCATAAGAGCATGGGCTCCAGATCTGGATTGTCTAGGTTCAGATCCTAGTTTTACAACTTATTCTATTTTAACTGGTTTCATTTTCCTTATCTGTAAAATAAAGACAACAAGCACAATATTTTTTAGGCTAAATATGAAAATTAAATAACTTTAATACTTGTGAAATATTTAGAATAAGCTCTGGCATATAGTGAATTCTCAATAGAGGTTAATTCATATATTTTTTTCTTTTCCCTTTCTCCTCAAATCTTCTATCACTTACGACAATTCTGGGGATGTTTCCTGAGTTAACTCTGCACATGAACATCTATATTCTTTCTTGTCCTATTTTTTTCTGACATCTTTCATTCTTGCCTTGTTACCTTAGGAACACCTGTGTATTTTTCTGTTCCATTCTGAACCTAAAACATTCAGAAAGAGAAAGAAACAATCTAACCTTCTTCCTTGGACAAGCCAGCTGGAATCAGTTATCATTCTCTATAATCTGAAAATTCCCATATTGACATCAGAATTTTCACATCATCAGCCTCTGTAGACACCTCTCATTACATTTTCTGTCCTCCAGCATTAGTGCTTCAGATGAAACATGATTCTTTATTCAATTGTATAGTCCTTTTTATTCTACTTTTTTTTAACTACTCTTATTGGAGTCATTGCTGTGGCTTTGGAATCATTTTTTTTTCCATTGTAAATGCATAATGTTTAAGCTATGCTTGAGGTGAATATGTTGTGTTGGCCTAGCTTATAAACTTAATGGCCATTTGAAACATCATTTCTTTGAAAGCATATATTCTTCATCCTAAACAACTGATTCAGATAGGAATGTTTTTACATGTACATACATACTTTACATAGCCATGCATAATCTTGTTTAACTCGGAAAACTTACTTAGGCAATATGTATTTTTATTTCCATATTACACATAAAAATATAAGATTCAAAAATTTAAATAACTTACCTAAGGCACATAGCTAGCAGGACGGGAACAAGAACTAGAGCTCATTTCTAGTCCAAAAAGCTTCCTGCTACATTAACCTCTCCCACTGTACACACACTACATCAACTCAGGATATAAATGTGTGTTTACAAAGAGAAGCTGGCTAGCTGCTGAGCGATAGTGATGACGATGATAGAAGCTATACATTTTTTCAGGGATAGTATGTGCCGGATATCATCTTAAATGTATGATCTCAGTTAAGCCTCATAATAGTCATGAGAGATTGGTCTTTTTTTCCATGTCCAAATGTAGAAAATAAGTCTCCTACAAGTGAAGAATTTGTCAAAGGTTAATTCACAGTAAGTGCCAGGATTGGAATTCAAATTCGGGTCTGTTTGATTCCAAATTCCACATTTTTTTATTACCTTCCATTGTGCTTTCTTAATGGTGACTGAAAAAGGTGGGAACTGCTGTAGCTCTTGGTGATGAGCAAGACAACACCCAAAAAGTCGGCTAAACAGAAAAATGTGTGTCATTAATTTCCATATGATTCATAAACTTTTGGGAACAGATGATATTGTCCAAAATCTGAGAGAAAGGAACAAAAAAGCAGTGATGGAGGCCTGGGGTGACTCTCACCATCTGGATGTGGATGGAGGAAAAGTGGTAGGTTGAGAGACTCTGTTTTTCTAGGGAGACTTTTAATGAATCCTCAGGGAGATAATTTGTTACGAGTGAGCTTTTGCAACTCATTAATTGCCTTGAAACTTAATGGCATTCTGCAGAGTTGGAATTCCTTTTTCAGTATATGAAGACTCTTACTTTGTATAAATATTAAATTAATATTGTTCTGAATGCAATTTGTATATGCCCTCTGAGTTAATAAACTTTTTTAATGGTAGGACCGAAATATGTTTTGTAGAATTTTGAAGATCTGTGTCAGATTATCATGATTCTGTGCAGGAAAGTTTCATTAGGAATGGCTTGTAAGTAGATCTAATTTCAAGGTAATAAGGGATTTTTGTTCTGATCTGGTCACTGGAGAAATATTACTTCCTTTTCAGTTCTCTTTTTTTTGTAACAATGTCTTCACTGGCTTATAAAGAACCCACCAATTTATTTAATGGCTCCCCAAATCACTATAATCAGCAAAAAAGTTTCAGACTGTGAAGTTATAAACTTCTCTCATAATCAGGTATAAGTGAAACTACTCGAATGCCCTGAAATGCACTCATTTTGGGGATGCCCTGACTGATGGAGTACAATTAAAAAAAAAAAATTACAACAGACTAATTTCCCCACATTTATGCAACCTACTTCAATGAATACCTTAACCAAAATCATGATTTCTACCACTTGAAATTTAGCTATGCACTTAAATGTTTCTCCCTATCATTAGCACATTATTGGCATATTTTTTCAAAATACACATCTGATCTTGCCACTTCCCTGCTGAAAACCCATCAATGGATTTCAGTTACTCTGGGGATAAAACTCAGAGTCTTTTCATAACTCCCATGGTCCTTCATGATCTGTCCCATTCCGCCTCCCTATCTTTATCTGCTGTCACCATCTCCACCCATGCTTTTCTGCTGCAAGTGTTTCCCATATGTTGTTCCATCTGCCTGGAATGTCTTTCCCTGTTCTCCTCACATCCTCTTTCACTCCTTCCTTTTAAGTCTCAGGTCTTTTATTCTGTCTATGCTTCTTTGAGCAAGTATTGCAGTGTAAAGTAAATAATGTTTTTATAATAAGTACATTATGTTTATATCTGCCACTCATACTAGGCTGTAAGGACAGGGCTACTCTGTTATTCACACTTGTATTTGCAGCATGTAGTGCAGAATCAGGTACCTCATTGGTCACATGAAATATCTTATGAATTGGTTAACGTATCAAAGCACTAAGAAGTGTCTCTGGCACAGAATAAATAGTCTGTATGTATTTACTATGATTTTAATTGTTGTTGCCAATGATATCGTTCATACTTTTCCTTGATTTGTAGGTGTTGATTACAGGGTCTTGGACTGTGATATAGGAGACTTAGGGCCTGGTCGCAGGCCTGCTAAGTGGTCATTACAAAGATATCCACCTTTTCTGGCCTTTCGTTTTTTTAGCTTTACAAGCGTTTCTTAAGAATTTTATTTTAGAATCCTTGGAAACATAAATTCCCTTCAACGCCAAAGTTGAAAAGGAAAAGAGAAAGAGCTGGCTAATTATGAAGTTAATGATTTAATGGTTTTAAAAAATTTTTCCAGCCTTTCTATCAGAGTATCCTTCACATTCCAGAGTAGTCCTTCATTTCCTAGACACAAATAACTAACTTGTCATTAAATCATTCTTATTGGAGAGGCCTTATATCATTTATTCATCTGAATAAATAGCTTTCATTTTCCCTCTCTGGGTACTGGCTCAATTGAGAAACAAGCCATCAGGAGAACTATAATGCCATCTTTGTCACTGATAGAGGCCAACGTGGAGGATGCAGCTCTCATGTGAGACCCAAATGGACCTGCTATCTTTCTATCACTAGAGAGTGGAACAGCTTACTCAAGAGATATAAAGACTTTAGAGGAGACACACATACCTAGGGACCCACTTCTCACTGACTGAGGTGTAGAAAGGAGGAGAAAGAGGCCAAGTTCCCAGCTCACAAGACCTTTGGCAATTAACTCGGTCTGAAAACTTGACCAATGGCCATCGTCCAGGTCCAAATAACTCAGTCTTCCACTGTGAAAAGGAGTTAAACGTGGGACAATGGATCAGCTAGGACTGACTGGCTATTGAAAAAGGGGGAAATATTGTCACTTTACATGTCAGTTATCCAGTGAATTTCAATTAAACTTTAGGCAGTTTCTAGAAATAAGCAAATTGAATTGGGTCATTAGCTGGTACTATGGAAACCAGAAAATAAATTTTATTTATCTATATCTATCTATCTATCTATCTATCTATCTATCTATCTATCTATCATCTATCTATTTATCTCTCTATCTGTAAAACAGAGTAAAAAATAAAATATGTAGCCCAGGAGCCACCAGGATTTATTGGCTATAACAAGTTGTGTAGGCTTCCCTGGGGTGTTTGGGTTCCAAGTCTGAATTCCATTTGTGGAACGACAGGCCTTGTCTTATGCAAAGACATCATAGAGCCTCTGGGAAAGATTTTTGGCCTGAGGAGACCTCACAGAGCCTGTGCCATCATTCTCTAAAGGTAATGTTGCCTCCCTAGGAGAAAAACCCTGCTTCTTAGAGCCTTATCATATTTATATCTTCTCTTTCCTAATTTCTTTTAGGTTTCTTATATCCCAGGAGGATATTTTTATGACTACTTTCATTAAAACCATGATGTTTTCTGAAGCAGTTGCCATAATACTAAAAGTCTGGTATGTCTAAGTTTTGGATATATATATTCATATTATAACTATTCAGGTATGTAAACATAAATATAATGTTATAGATAGTGACCTAACTAAGGGGACATTTCGTCAACAAGCATGGTAAACTTATGCCTCATGACTAGCAAAAAGAGTAGGGAGACAGTGGTGGCAGGTACTAAGTTGGCTGTAAGGCCAATTCCCAAGGAGGAAGGTCAGCCTCCCAACTGGCAGTGTCCAAAATAGCACAGTAAATTTGACATTGTTACTTGAAGAGGTTTAATTTAGGAAGCTGTAGTTGGCCAAGGGTTCCAAGTGGCACTAATATTGAAATGTAGGTAGTCAGTTAAAGCATTCATCTGTCAAGACAGGAACCTGGGCAGTATTGGAAATTTAGACAACAAAATCGAGGCCCTGGGCAGAGGGGCTGCAAGGTTGGACTGGATCACAGAGTTTCTACCCAGGAGGTGAGGCTTATTTCTGGTCTCCACTTGTAACTTTGAGCACATGAGGGCAGAGAAGCAGAGGACCAGTCATCACATACTGGGTTTATGCAGTAGGGATCAAAGGCAGGTTCCCCCTTAAGGGATCTTTATAAATCCAGAGTTTTTTCAGAAAATAAAGTTGGTGACAGTACAATTTATTTTAAGTAGCTGGTGGGAAAACACATTAATGTAGGGACAGCCTTATTCAGGCTTGGCTCAGGAGGTAGATGAGGTGGAGTTTGAAGTCATAGACCATAGAGATTAGAGATTAGCCCATGTAAAAAAAGTAAAGGGACACACACATAGTAGCATATATGTATTTATGGACACATAATCACATATTACAGTCATAAAGCCTAACTCATAGCTGGTTTCTGTCCTTAGAGTCAAAGGCTGAAAAGAGGTCAATGCAAATGATTTTCTTTATTCTTGAAATGTCCTTTTTATCCCATTCAAAGTGATAGATCACTTTGGCCACAGGAGCACAATGGTCAACAGGAGCATTTGTGCTTGAAGCCTACTTGTGCCTTGTGTAAAATATTGTCCAGAGATTTCTGGTCCTATAATAGAATAATAAAATGAAGTTTGAATAGAAGGTTGAAGAAATATGTATGAATCTGCAGGAAAGAGGATAACCAATTTAAAAGACAGATTTAACTACCACAGTGCCTGTTACTTAGTCAGACTCTATAAATATTTATTGAATGAGTTATACTCTGTTCATCCATGTAGTATCACAAGTTTCTCTTGAAGCTTTATGTAATTTAATTTTTTTAAATGAGTGGACTATATGAAGAACTGTCACCAATCAGAAAGTGACCTGGGGTCACATGTATTTCCCCAGCAGAGTTCACTGTTGAATATAGTATCACCATGAACAAATAGGTTTAGTCTTCATGAAAAAGACCAGAAAATATGGAAAAGTTAAGAGGGACACTTGTCACTGTGTCTATGTCACTACTGTGCAAAATTCTGTTTTTAACTTTTAATTCTTTAAACATTTGCCCAAGAGTTAACCCCAGAGCAAGTGGGTCTTGAAGCCATTGTCCTCCACCTCTTTGGACTCTGTTGTCCATTGGCAAACAGCTAAGGACAAAAACTGGTGATTCAGGGTCTAGGCCTAAGGCCAAAGCTGATTAACTCTGAAAGTCAATGAAAACTATTACCTATGTTCCTCTGAACAGAACTAACCAATATTTGTATTTTTCACTATCCCCAGGCCTATAGTTACTCTAGTTATGGTAAACGAATTGCAGGTTGTACGACTTTCAACATAAATTGACAGGAATAGAATAAAGGGTGAAGAAGTCCCCATAAGCATTTAATTTGAAATGTACCTAATCCAGTAATTTTTATAATTTTAATTCTAAATTCCTTTCAGTTCTTCCTCCAAAAGATTTCCTACTTCTAACTGTCACAATCTTCAGTGCTTTAACAGGATGTTTTTCTAGGAGGTACAGGTTTTAGTATTTTTTATTTGTAGGTTTAAGATATTTTTAAAATTTTCCACCTAACCCAGATAATAATGCCACAATTTATTGAACACCTACCATACACTTGCCACTCATTTATAATATCTATAATATCCTAACTTACCCTGTAACATAGGTCTCATTTTGATAGGAAGAAACACAGATTGCCTTTTGCAGAGCCAGGATTAAAATCCAGGTCTGGCTTTTAAAGTCTATGTTCTCCCTTAATCTATACCATGCTAACTGTAGAAATTAGTGGAGATTTGGTTTAGCTGCATATAGTGTAAAGCTCAAATAATAGCAATTAAACAATATTTATTTCTCTCTTATGTAGAAGACATTCTGAGAAAGGTAGCTCCATGACTGTTAGACTGTCTTTCTCCCTGCTCTGCTATTCCAGCCCATGCTTTCCATCGCCAAGATCATGTCTTGGTCCAAGATGGCTGCTGAGTCTTCAGCTATCAGTCCTGTATTCCAGATGGCAGGGAAGAATTAGAAGGGGAACAAAAGTGATGTGTCAGGTGTCCGTCTCCATTTTAAGGAGCTTTTCTGGATGTTCTATCCATCAATTTTCACTCACTTAAGATGACTTATTCATGTTTATAACTTTAACACCTAGAATAGTGCCTAGCACAATGGATGGAAAAGAGTGATTCTGTCACTTAAATTTATACTGAACCCAAGGGATACTTAAGACAACCTCAGATTTATTGACTTTTTATTTATCTTTGTTTGCTTTTTAATCTACCAGGTAGGCCTGTCTCTCCCTGTTTCTCTTTCTCTCCTGTCTGTGCTCTCTTCTCAACATATAGATACATAGTCTGTATCGTTTCAACTTATAGTTTAGAGTTTGACTGACTCAGAACCCTCTTGAGAAGGTTCTCTGCCCTTCTGAAAGATATAATTTGACCAGGAACCCCACTTACGCTAACATAGCATCCTCCATTTAGTTCTACCAAAGCAGTTTCCACACTGTATAAGTTATGTTACAGTGAGGACCTTGATTGGTTCACTATTATATCATTAAAACTTGGAATCAACTTTAGAATATAATTGGTGTACAATAAATATTTGCTAAAAAGATAGGGGATATTCAAATGCGATACTGAATGATTAATAAACTTTTCCAATTTCACAAAACCTGTTATGGACCCAAGTCTCTGCCTTTGAAGCCTATCTTCCATCAATGGAAGACAAAAATACAGCTATAGGAGGGCAAAAACAAAATAAAACATCTAATTTCGCAAATTTGTTTGAAGCCAGCTGTCTTCCCCTTAGTTCCTATAATCACTTTTGAGTCTGTTCTCAGAGTAGTGATTGAGTCAGATGAATTTTCAGAAGCCAAGAATAAACCAAGAGGAGAAGCCCACACCAGTCATTGAAAAAGTGATAAAACTTGCTAGACTGTGCCTGCAAAAGAATTTATTTCAGAATTTTATATATAAGCTACCTTTTATTTTACCTATTTTTTTCTCTGCTGAGGACTCATGTACATGAAAAGTAGCCAAGACAATAGTCCATCTGTTTGGCAGAGACAGGAATTTTCAACAGTGTTTATTTGACAGCAGGTCCCCAGAGCAGAAGACTGTGCAGCTAATCTCCTCCCCAGACTTGTCATCTTGCTCCTTCAACTGTAGGACATTTATAGAGTTGTAAAGTCTTCAGAGACACTGCTGCTGCAGGGTTAAGAATGGAATTGTCTGATACATCCCTGAAGTGGGTAAAGAATGATAGGGTTGCCTCATGTAGTGTTTGGCTTCTTAACCAATGAATGGGGCACACACTGTGGAGATGTGTGGCCTTGTGCCAGGAGCGTAAACCCCAGGGTAATCATGGCAAGTGACTGTTATTAAAGACTTGCTAGGAGAAGGTTGTAAATTTGTAATTTTTTAAATGATAATTAAGAACATGAAAATAATAATTTAAAAAATTTTAAAAGCTCTTATCATTAAGGAGAATACTAAGTTCATAGGAATGTTTACAACAAAGTAAGAATCTTAAATGGTGCTTTGGACTGTGAGTTCCCAGACTCATTAGAAGAACACTGATCACACTCCTATAATGTTAGGGTGAGAGCAATGTGATGAAAAAGGAGCTTTGGATCGCTCAGACCTGAGTTCAAATTCTTCCTCCATCAGGATCTGTGTGATTTTGAAGTCTTATAAGCTATTTTCTCATCTGTAAAATGGAGATAATAACATTGGTCTTGCAGCTAGTATTATGATTAGTGACAATGTATGTAAAGTACCTAGCACATGTTCAATCAGTAGTGGTTTGTATTGATGTTTGGATTATTATATTACCAGAACCAATAGAGGCAGATTTGGAAATTGCAAGTGAGCTGTTGTTAAGTGGCCAGTACGTGATAGTTCTGTAGCTTCTGGTGGACTCACTGGCACCCCATCATAAGCACCCTACTCTTCCATTTTCCCCAGCCCTGGCCAGAGGCAGCATAGGATACACTACTAAGGTTGCTCTTTTTCCTTCTTGTTTACTTATATACCAAGACCATATATTCTAAGAACATTTTCTTGATTTACATATAATAAAGACTTAGGATGCCTACTTATATCCTTAAAACCAAAAATTGGAGGAAAAGAGAGAGCCTGCCCCCTGAGAGCTTACACATCCTATTGAGAATATGGACATCTTGGTAATGGGAATTACAGTTAATAGAGAAGAAGCACAGGGAGGCTGAAACAGGTTGGCATTGAACTTGACCATGTTATTTCTCTTTCTATCTCATTCAAGATGAAGTCTTAACTTCTTTGGATAGTATTTGAAACCTCCAAGAACGACCCTTACTTATCCATTCTGCTATCACTCTTATACACCCTAATCTCCAGTCGAGAATTTTTTATTGTGCTCGCAATAGGTCCTGTTTAGTTGTGCCTCTGTGCCTTTGTATATGCTGGTCTCTGCAAGGAATGTTCTTGTCTCATTTTCTTTTCAGGTCAATGCTACCCTTTCTTCAAATCCTAATACAAACTTTAATTATTTTTAGAAACTTTCCCCAACCCTTTCAATATATTGAAGCTCTTCATTTCTTAATCCCAGGGGACTATGTACTTTATTTATCATAGCACTTATCACCAACATTGTACATATCTTTTTGCCACTTGAAAGTAAGTTCATTGCAATAATTAGTGCAGAACAAATCGCAATGGCTTACCACAATAAAGTTTGTCAGGTGACCCTTACTGACTGCAAGGGAGCCTGGGAAATGTAATCAATATTTGTGTTCAAGAAGGGAAAGAAACTGGGCCTGGTTCATCTTTGCCATAATATTTGAGGGCATATTATTTATCCCTACATCCACAGCACTTTACGGTATAGATGCTAACTAGTAATTTACTATAATGAGTTTAAGATTCTGACAATGAATTAGTCAATAAATGGATGTGATGAGGAGAATATCAGAAGGGGTGGTAACCAATGAATGCTAACAAAATGTGGGCAAGTTGGTATTTGGAGAAAACAGCCATGCTTGCTATTCCCCTGCCCTGGCACACTAGTCTCCATGACCGGTGAAGTTTTTCTCCAGATCTGGGCACCTAGGACCCTTTCATCCTTATTCCAGGCACTTTCTCCCTTGTTTCAGCTTTCTTGCTATTTCTCAAACACGCCAAGCATGATCTTACTTTAGAAAATTCAGCCTTGTCTCCCTGGTATGAAGTGTACCCCGACCCTGCACAGCAGCCACATGTTTGTCACGCCCCTCGTTTAGGTCTTATCTCACATATCGTCTTCTCAGTGAGCAATTCCTGGCTACCAGACTTCCTGTGTAATTTTTCATCATCACAATTATCAAGATCAGGTATAACTATATATTTATTCATTTGCTCATTGTCATCTACCCTCACTTGAATAGATACCTGCAAGGTCATGGAATTTTATCTATTTCATTTGTTTATTTTTAATTGTTTCTATTACTAGCATCTAGAATAGTGTCTGGTGTATTGTAGATGCTCAAATATTTATAAATGGATGACTATCATGTTTTTTTTTCACAGTAATTTTTGTCTTCTTGGCATGAAAGTGACAGACATTAATTTAACAATCGGATGTAAAAATATTGTCAAAAATGTTTGACAATTAGATGTAGCAATGGAGGAGGGAAGAAGAAAATAATAGTAATTGGTGGTGGTGGCTAGGCTTACAGATTCAGAGATAAAACACTATGTCTCTGAAAAGATACACCTGAAACAATTAGGGAATTTTTGGAAAGTATTTCTTCCTAGAGTGTTGATTTTGATGCCATCCAAATATTCAAAGGCTGCAGTTTGAAGGAATCAGCTGTGGAGCTATGTAAACTTATAATGAATACTTAAACCATTTCAATTTAGTCTTGTCAGAAAGGTCATTCAGTAAAGGAGGTGTTTTGATCACAGCAATTCTCTTTGTATTTGAGACGCTAGTCTCTTTCTATTTGATTATTCAAGGATACATTTGGGATGCAGAGACCACTTGCCAAAACCTGTCTTTAAAACTCAGCTGCTTAAAGAAGAAACAGAAACACTGTGGGATAGAAATTGCCAGAAGAATCCATTTAGCAACTTCTTTAATAAAGTCAGCCTAGAACATTGGGCTCAGAATCAGATCATTATAGAAATATAGACCTGGAAAGGACATACAGGTGAAACAAATGGGGTCTGGGGACAAGAACACAAATATTTATTGAGCGTACTCTCTATTGGGCACTTGCAAAACATTTCATAAATCTAGGCATTGCTATGTTCATCTGGTGCTCATATTTAGACTGATTAACTTACCTGCTATCATACAGCAGGTGTGAAAAAGAGCTGGACCCAAAGTCACTCAGAGTTTCAATAGAAACTTTCTCAGAGGTAAAGAACATTACCCCCTGAAATCACTCAACTGTGAAATAATATATCCAGAATAACAACTCGTCTTTTAATTACTAGTTAAGTGCTCTTTCCACCAGCTGTTTGTGTGTATGTGTGCGTGCGTACTCTGTGTGTGTGTGTGTGTGTGTGTGTGTGTGTGTGTGTGTAGGGATACAAAGATAAATTTTGTGCAATAAAATCTACTTATTAAACATCAATTTATATTATTCTCTGCTTTCATACTTCTTTCAATTTTAAATGTAAAGACTTTTTCTAAGAATAGGACATGAATTAATGTTCACCACCAATATATTTTTAATATTTGTGCTTACTTTAAATTATTTATATTTTCACAATATCTATCTGTATCTCCATAATAATGATACTTTCTGCTTTATAAGAGATGCATTAGCTTTCATCGCTGCGTGAAAATGTCTTGATAGCTTAATGCTTCTATTTTATAATGTTGATTGCTTACCTACCAAGTGAGAATGGTGTCAGAATTTAGCAACACATTTGTATTTTCTCTCTAAATGGTTTCATAAATTGCAAATAAGAACATCAAGTATTAGTATTAGCAATAATAATAGCTAACACAGAGTTTAATATGTGCAAGTCACAAGTTACCTTTTAAAAATTACATACTAACTCATTTTATCCTTACATAATCCTATTAGGTAAACATTGTTATAACTCTATTTTACAATTAAGAAAATTGAGGCACAGACAGGTTCAGCAAATTGTTCAAGGTCATCTAATTGGTAAATGGCAGGGTCAGGATTCCAACCCAGATAACCTTGCTCCAAAATCTAAGCTCCTACCCATTCACTATTGCTGCTTCTCAGGATGTACATCAGGACTTTGTACAAAATTCTGCGAGAGTCTTTATCATGCCCTCTCTTTTCCAACAGAAGCCTACTCTAGAGGCTATAGTCATACCCAATACATGCCACCTTGCATCCTCTGGTCCCAGAAATTTAGCAGAAACAACTTGAGTAGTTATGTGAGAGCACATTTGAAGATATTTGGTATTATAAGACTTATTTCTGGGAGACAATGTAAAGAAAGAACGAAGCCAGTCCTGTGTTCACTTCCCACTCAGTTACTTTCTAGCTTCATGAGCTTGGACATGCAACTTGTTTGAGTCTCAGTGTCTCCAGGTGTAAAGTTGGAGAAAGTAATGCCCAACTCTCAGTATTCAGTAAAACCCTCTTTAGAGGCAATATATCAAAAGCACCTTCATTAAAATAGTTAAGTAATATATGCTCAAAATGATGACATTTTCATCAATAGTACATGGTATAGGATGAACCAATATATAACTCATGTAACTCAGGCAAACCTGGATTAAAGAAGAGGCTATGTAAATAGGAGAACACATAAGGTTTGCCTACCATGAAATGAAGCTTATTTTCAGTAGTGTGTCATTGTAATTCACAGTTTAGAACTTTGGAGTCATGCAAGTTTAGGTTTTGATCCTATTTTGATTTCAGCTATGTACTTCTTGGCTATCTGCCCTTAGGTAAAACTTCCTAAGCCTCATTTCCTTATCTACAAGTTGGGGATAATTATAATTACCTTAGAAATTATTTAAATATAAGTATATAGTATGTGTGTATATTGTATATGTATAGTATATATGTAGTGTGTATACGTATACACTATATATCTACTTATCTATGTCTGTCTTTCATCTATCTATCTATCTATCCATCTATCTATCATCTATCATCTAATCATCATCTATGTATCTAATCTGTCTATCCACACATCCAGTGGCATATGGAGCTAGCTGTTTGGTAGATGTATCCATTTGGTACGAAATTATTTTACTGATGATGGGAAAAGTCCCCTGATATTTGAATCCTATACTAGTCGGAATTCTCTAGAGAAATGGAACCAATAGGAGATATATCTATGTATCTAGAAAGACAAATGAGAGAGAGAGAGAGGTTTACAAAGAATTGATTCATGATTATGGAGGCTAGCAAGTCTAAACTCTACAAAGACAATGTTCTAGCTTGAGTCCAAAGGCCAGAAGCTGCTGTAAAACCAGGAAGAGCCGAAGTCCCAGTTCAAAGGCTACCAGACATGAGAATGCTGTTCTGCTTGGGGAAGCGTCAGCTTTTTGTCCTTTTCAGGCATTTGACTAATGGATGAGGCTTACTCACATAATGGAAGGCAACTTGCTCTACTCAGTCTGTAGATTTAAATGTTAATTTCATTCAACAACACCCTCACAGAAACATACATAAAGCACTTACAAGAGCGTCTGGCACATTTGAAAGCTCCATAAATGTTATCTATCATCTTTATCCTTGTATTAGTGGGCCGTGATAACAAACATACACAACATCTCGGTGATTTACAAAAACAACCCTTTATTCTTCACTCATGTAATCTGTAGTCTGAGAGTCAGTATATCCTCTCATCCTAAAAGCCAAGCTAAAGAAAGGTCTCTATCTGAGATGTGCCGTTCTCATGGCAGAGTATAAAAGCAAGAGCACTAGCAGACTTCTTCCAGTTTCTGCTAAGACATAGCACATATCTTATCTACTCATATTCCATTGGCCAAAGCATATAATATGGCCAGACCCAAAATCAAAGGGCAGGATATATAATCTCTAAGGGAAAGTAGAGTGGACAGATACTAATATTGAAAACATTAATATAGTCTAGTATAACTATTGAAGAACATTTTATTATTATCGTATATAGGGTACTAGTGGAGAATGGAAAAAGATATGGTGGAAATTAGGTTGAAAAGTAACACAGGGTCCAGAGCATCTCTAGAAATAAGTCTTAATTTTTTTGGATATACTCCAAGCTTTTTGGTCTACAGCATCCTACCTCTCATCCCTCCTGCTTGGTTTTCTGCTCTTTGTTTTATCTCTTGAACTCTAAGCATGACTTTGAAAAACTGGGGCCTATTACCACATATTACAATATGTGGTAACTTTGACTTGTATTATAAATAGAAAAAAAAAAAGATTTATGTTACCTCTATTATTGATGTCCTGACTTTCTGTTTTCAAAGTAATATAAACCTTTGTCAAAGTCTTCTATTAATTATAATTGTACTTGCTAACTTAGAGTCAGTTGTCATTTTTATTATAGTCCATGAATTTGTAATTAAGCCATTTGAAATAGATGAAATTTGCAACTGTAGTGAGTAAATAATTTCAGGCTTTTTTTTTTTTTCGATAGATTTGAGGAGGAGGCTTGGAATTGAACCTCCTTTTAAATGGGACTATATGTACACAAATGTTATTGACAGCTAATTCTTGGCACTAAATTATGAGTATATGAAGTTATTATCCACAGAATAAAAAGAATCATTTGAAAAATATTAAGAAAACATTTCATAGAAATGTGATTACCACATTTCTTTACTTGGAGGAAAGAAGGCTCATGGAATAAAAGAGCCTTTATTACTCTGCCTATAACTTTACTTTGGATTAAAAAGATAAATGCTAGTTGTCAGCAAAGGGAACTTGGAACTTCAAAATAGGAGCCCTGTAGTCCTGGCTTGGCCACTGAAGTATCAGATCTGGGGGCAAGACATTTACAAGCGTCTTTGAAGCAAGTAGGCAGGGGAGAAGAGTGGAATCTACTGAAATGATGGACATCTTCCAGGTCAACATGTACTTAAGACTAGATATGAGAACCTGGGACCCAGATAGAAAGGGGCCCCAAAAGGTTCAGAAATAAATATGATGTTGTGAAGAGAATAAAAACATTGAATGGTATTCATTCCAAGGGTGTACTTTATGGCATATGAATTATATTCTAATTTCAAATTTTTTTAGCACAAAAAAAAGAAAGAAAAAGAAAAGAAAGCAAGCATGTATTGGGCCTGCCTCTGGAGTTAAAATCTGACAACATAAAGCTAGTTCTGACTTTGAAATTAAATAAATTCACCCATAACTAAAAGTGATCACTTATATTTATCCTTTTATAATGATTGCTTTTAACAGTAACACCTTTGATATTGTACATTCAGTAATACCTATTCTTCAAGATGGTATGGTAAACATTTTGTAACATCTTTTTGCTTATTAAAAGGCTGTAACTTTTTTAAAAAGAAATAAATGGAGTAACTACATAAATTGTCATCCAGACCAGTTCATAATGGGCAGTGAAAGCACACACAAGTACATAGGGTCAGTAGTAATAAATCAGAATAGTTCTAGAAATATAGGACATAGTGGGATAGAGAGAACTAAAGAGATAGCAAATAAATACCATTCTTTATTCTTGCCCCATTTATTTATCTGTTTTTTGAACAAATATTTGCTGTCCTCTTGTGTCTACTTTGGAGAAGCACAGATGTATAAAATGTGATATCTGCCTTTTAAATTATCCTGTTAATAGACTGTTGGAATAGATTATAATTTGTTTGAGATAACCATAGTTTGCTCTCAAGCCCAAGGCATGGATCTTTGATCTAGTCTTGGATCAGGGAATAGAGTGAGAAGGAGGAGGTGGTGAGGTTCCTTGGAATAGATGATGTTTGATGTGATCTTCAAAAGAGCGAAGGTAAAGTATGTGAGAGGATTACTAAGGAAAAGATACTTTCCAGTAGTAAGCAGGAAAAATGATTTAGCTCATGAAGGTGGTCTTGTTGGCAAGGAAATTGGGAGGAAGTAATGTTGTCATCTGACTTCTTAGGACTGAATTTTAGCTGACTGACTCAGGAAACGCACCAATTTGTTACAAGCAAAATTCATGGCTTTGCAGTTTTTCAGTTCTCAGGTTTAATTCCTGACTGAAGGGATCTGAACAGGACCTCCACTAGGCAAACTCATGCCTTCTCAGAAGTGACTGCTTTTAAAAGTGGTGTATGGAAGGATTGCTGGGCCATATGGTAGATCAATTCTTAGTTTTTTGAGGAACCTCCAGACTGTTTTCCATAGTGGCTGTACCAATTTGCAGTCCCAACAGCAGTGTATGAGGGTTCTTTTTTCTCTGCGTCCTCTCCAACATTTGTTATTACTTGTCCTGTTGATTATAGGTGTGAGATGGTATCTCATTGTAGTCTAAAAATAATAATAATAAAAAATATAAATAAATAAAAATAAAACGTGGTGTATAGAGAAATTGACTGCAAGGATGGATAATCTGTTACTAACAGCTGAAGAAATAACTGCGAAGGCAGAGAGGTAGTTTGGGCGGAGGGCCATGTTATGATACCACATATGTTTCCATTTGTGATTCCTAGTATAATTTGACCTTTGTCTAAATTAGAGAAATTGTGGAGGAAAAAAGATAAAGTCCCTAACCCCGCCCAAAATGTAGTGGAGCTGAGATTTTGTCTAGGTGTCATTGTATTCCCTTTCTCCTTAACCTTGATCTTCAGTGATCAAGAATTGTACCAAGTGCTGCCAGTTGGTTTCTAGATTCTAGAAACTTAAATAGACCTCCTTCTCTTTTCTTCTCTCTCTCTCCTACACACACACACACACACACACACACACACACACACACACTAAGTGATGAGCATCTCACAGAGAGGAATAATTTCTTATTCACTTTTGTATCTCAAGCTCCTACCTCAGGTTTTGGCCCACAATAAATTCTGAATTATTAAGTGGTAATAAATTTTCACTAAAAAGCACACATAATAGAAATTAACATTTTATGGAACTCTGTAGTTTTAAGGCACATTTACAATTCCTATTTATAATCCCTAATGAGGTGGGCATTAGTTCAATTTGAATTTTATGTGAGAGGGAATTGAAATTCAGAGGATGAAGTGAGTCTCACGTCACATACAGTTTAAGTCAGTGGTAGAACCTAGGAACTCTTGGCTTTCAATCTAATCCTCTTTAAATTATAATTGCTACATTTTTGAATATAATTTATTCTCTTCCATTCTACAAGGTAAATGTTTCTGATGCTCTAGGAAGGAAAAAATAAAACCATTCATTGTTATTCAATGGTTCTCAAGCCAGGAAACCATCTCATAACATCTGTATAACATGCAGGAAAAAAAAATACTACCTACAAGGATATAATTGCAAATAAGCATTGTATGTTGATATTGTTTTCTATATACAGATAATCTAAGTGACTTTACCTGTAGTAAGTTTAGTGGGGAGTATATAGATTCACAAAGTCATACAACTTTATTTTATGATCCATCTGTAGACCCAGGAAAATGTTGCAGACTAACTTTAATTAATCATCACTGCTTGAATTGATTTAGATCCTCCTACTCCCACATTAAACTGTAATGTATTCTTTATAAAAATGTACAACTTGAAGTTAATTTGAGTCCTTCAGGCCAAAGAGTTTATTTATAGCATGTGGTGAAACATTTTATGGCCCCAATTTCAATTAAGTCATAAATTCAGGAAATAAGAAAAAGAAACAGGCCTACTCAGTCACCTTGCCCTTGTCAGAAGGAATAAGATCTGCATCCGTGGTATATTTCCCATTGCTCAGGTCAATGTGTATATTTATATATCTCTTCATAGTCAATGCTGCTGATGAAAATGGCTTTTATGTGAAAAAGCATAGATCAAAAGGCTGATGTAGGATGTAGATTTTTCCTTCTCTTACAGCATGTTCCATCATAGTCTAATTCAAAGGCACGAATATTTTCTTTAAACCTTAACAAAAGCAGCCCTCAGCCTCCTTGCCTCAAATCATAGTATTTCTATTCTGGGTCAGGTTGGTCTGCCCATTATATTACTTCCTTATTGGAACTTTAGAGAGGTATCAGACCAAGCCTCAGGAGGTCATCTAAATATAATACATGCCCAATATGATGATAAAGATGCTGAAAATAGCACCAACTTCAGCATACTGGATGTTTAGCCAGAGCAAATGGGTTATCAAGGTGCCCAGTGAAATACCGGAGTTATTTAAACGTCGAATCCAGTATCCTGAGAGTTGAGAAGGATGCTGTGTAGTAAAGAATTTAACTTTTTCCAAAGAGGTCTAGCCTTTGCCCTTGTTTCTTGGGAGTTAATCTCTAAGCTCTTGGAATGTTATACTTGATAGAAACATTGTTTGCCTGGCGCTTTGGCCACTGGACAGTCTAACAGTATGATTTATGATGTGTGTTTTGGGCCATGTGGCATCAGTTCCACCTCTGAAAGGGCTAGAGAATAAATATCAGGCATGTGATCAATATGTGATTGAACCCCAATGATAAGACTGAGCTCTAAGGCTTAGGTGAGCTTCCTTCCTTGACAGTAATCTGTGCATATTGTCACGCCCAGTGCCAGAAGAATAATGTGCTCATAATTCCATGAAGACACAACAAAAGCTCCATGTTTTGCACCGTTTTGGATTCTGCCTGATGGACTTCTCTCCTTGGCTGATTTTAATCTCTGTCCTTTCCCTGTAATAAACAAAATTTGTGAATATAACAACTTTCAGAGAGTTCTGTGAATCTTTCTAATGGATTATCTCATTTGAGGGGTGTTTTGGGAACCCTCCAAAGTTACAATCAGTGCCATAAGGAAGAATGGTTTTGTGTGAATTATGTACCCTCTAAAACTGGGAAAAGCAGCAAGGGGCAATTATAAGCTAATTTAGACAATTTCACATTTTTTTTTATTCCTTGGATCTGTGAGATCTGTGTGTAAATGTGAGTGTTCCTTGCTCCACTGTCACAAAAGCACTGTTTAGCCCCAAATGGCTGATGAAACCTCTAGTAATGGCCATATCTAGATACTAGATATCTAGAAAACATCAAGGGCTATTGCATCCAGGAGTTTACTGGTAGACAAAGGTTACATTTAAGAGGAGGACATTCCACTCTAGACCTAAAACAAGCTGACAGGAAGTCTTTGAAGACATGATTAGAGATCCAATGGCAGGTAAGGAGCAGATTTCAGAGCCCATTCCTTAGGTCCAGGATCCAGGGACAGACTGGACTTCGAAGAAAGCAGGTCTTGGCAAAAGCAAGACAAAAATCCACCCTGATGATGTAAGAATTGATTGAAGCTTGATCAATTGATTGACTTGATCCCATGTCAGTTAGAATTAAATTTACCTGTGATAGAAATCTTGAAATGAAAGAAAATATTTCTTTTTATCTACATAAATGAAACCTAGAAATAAGCAGTGTAATCAAGGATGACAGCAACATGATCATCATGGACCAAGGATCCTTCTACCTATCTTATTGTTCAATCAAACTCAACATCAGAAACCCATCTCCTACCCAAGACAGCAGTTCAAGATTTAGCCATTTTGTCTGTATTCTGCCCTACAGGAAGGAGGAAGGATGAGAGAAGAAGTGAAGAAGCTACTCTCCCCCAACCTTCCACTGCCATTTAGGAATAGTTTCTACACAAAACGAATCTACTTAAAATGCATTGTCCAGAAGTAAGTCAAATAATCATATCTAGCTGCCAAGCAGCCTGGAAAACGTGATCATTATTTTAGAAGATTATGTGCCCCGAGCCCAGTTAAAAACTGAGGGATCATCTAAAGAAGAAGGAATAGTGTCTATTGGAGGATAATTAACAACCTTTGCTATAATACTGAGTCAATGAACAACTATATTAAATTTTGCCTGGGACTGGTGTTGAAACAAGAGCCCACAGATGAGCTTAGCCTGATGTATGTGACTGCTCTCTGAGGAAGAGTGCTGCAGGAGCAAGGAGCCAGGCTGGCCACTGTCGTGGCTGTGGCTCTTAGCTCCTTGCTGTGGCTCCTGTATGCTGTTATTCCATCGTCATTTGTCATTGCTTGTTTATTCCACACATTATTAAGTGAACTCTGCAAGCTGCAGTGCTCTGAGACCTTCCTTTTGTACATTTTCTGGCAATTCAGTTAAAATGTATTTTTTAATTATTATTAATATCCCATTGTTAAGAGGTCTAGTACATACACTTGAGTCAGTCACATCTGATTTTGAATATCTGTTTTATCCTTTATTAGCTACGTGATCCTGGGAAAGATTCTTGATCTCTCTGACCCTCAGTTTTATCATATGTGAAATGGAAAAATAATACTTACTTTCAAATTAGTTGTTAAGGTTAAAGATAAAGACAATACTTGACCCAGAATTGGTGCTCAATAAGTAGCAATTATAAACCAAACAGTTAGCTTGGACTGATCGTGACTCGATAAACATAGACTTAAGATTTGTGAGGGGATAAATAAAATGGTTCAAGTGCCTAGTATGTTCCAGGTATTTTAAATGCATTTTATCCACTCTCTATAACAATCTTTTGAGAGAGTTAATCTTATTTCCAGATGAGGATATCAAGGGTGTAATACTTTTGTAATTCTCTCAAGTTCGCTTCATTAATGCTGGAATTGAATCCATGTCTATCTCTTTCCATTATGCTTTAGATTGTTTAAATTCAACCATTCTATGTTGCAATTAAGGGGGAAAAGGAAGTTGAGACTTTTCTGTGATCTCGAATACAGTTTTTAAGAGAATAATAGATCTCTAACATCTAGCTTAGGGTCCTCTCTCTACTCCTTTCTACATTATATGTAACATATTCCCTGTGTACCACCTTTGATTATATTCTTAGTATGGATTAGTGTTTTTTTTTTGTTTGTTTATCCGAAGTTTTAGTGTTTTATGTTATTTTACTGATCCACTTTTTAAAAATATACTGACTGACCTTTTTAGCAATCTGACCTATATGGTTTTAAGGTGATTTTTGTTCTTGGTTTGAGCGAGTCTAATGGATGCCTTAGCAAAGAATTGAACAGATGTTGGATCTATTTCCAAATACTTTAGGAGGATTGGACTGGATACATGCGTGGAAGAGTTCTTTTGCTGCTGACAGATGAATTGGAACTGAATGTATCATGATTCTAACCAGTTGATGCATGCCATATGGAAAAACAGTCTTCACTTTGTAAGATGGAGTTTCTCTCCATGCAGAGGTTGTGTGCCAGAGTGAGATTTGTTGAGAGTGTCTGTACGATCTCCTTGCCTTTCTTGTGCATGGTGAAAATTGACCCAAGGTAATAAGTTTTTATCTTTATTATAAAGTCATGAATAAATTAGTCTTGCTTTCTACTCTGAGGCTCTTATCAATATTCTGCTGTAATGCTGATGGTTTTAGTGAATGGAAATGAACTGGCAAAATGTCATCCAAAAGATTTTTGCACTGACGAGTGAAACATTTTCCCAGGTGGATAAAAAAGCCCCTCATAGAAATTAAGAATAGCAATTGCATAGTTTCTGGCCGTTTACAAGCATTTGTACATATACTTAATTCTCACAACTACACTATAGGAAAACAAAGTAGGTTTTGTCATCATTTTACAGATGAGGGTAAAGAAGATAGAGAGATTATGACTCACCCAAGGTCATATAACGACGTGACAAAACCACAAGTCACAAGCAGATCTTCAAGCTCTTGTAAGCTCTGCTGCTCTCTATCTCCAAACTTGGGCCCTATCCTCTGCATATTCCTTTTCTTTATGGTTTAGTATTTTTTGCTTAAGAAATAGGATGCAGTGGCCCATAAACTTTATTTTCTGCTCTGTTCACTAGTAAAATTACTTAAGAGACATTCAAGATAACAGAAAATTTCAGCTCTTGGATCAAAGGAGGCTGAGGATTATTTGAGCCATTGGATTAATAGTCTTGTTCACACATAGAACCCTTAAGTAGACTATTCAACATTAAAATGTATGGAGTCAAACCATGTTTGTGTTCTCCTGAGGCTTTTGCCACTCTTTATAGAAACTGAATAACTCTGGATTGTAGGTCAAGTTCTGCTTCTGTTTTCATTTTTTTATATGATATGAGATGGGATGAGATGCAGTGTGGTGGGAGAGAATTGAATGGATTACATCACCCAACAAGTCTCTCAATGAAAAGTATAATGCACAAGGAAAAATAGAGTTTTTTAATATTAAAAATAGATGGATGGCCAATATTTCAATTTTTAATCATGCCTTTTTTTTTGTCTATATGTCATAAATAGAATTTCAATCAAGAACAGGAATTCAAAAAGGTGCTGAAACTTTAGATATGTTTCTACGTCATGGAGGCTGCGGTTTTAAGGAATCAGAATAGGGAAATCTTTTTTCAAAGCTCTCTCCTATATGGAGACAGATGATCTGATAAGTACAGGAAATGGGGAAGAAGACAGTGATAGAAAATCAGAGCTACCTGGGCATCCTCTGAGAAGTGCAACAGCAGACTTCTCCCTTTTAATTTCATGTCAGCAGTCCCTTCTGTAATAAGGGGACAAATGTGATAAAGCAAAAGGTAGATGCCAGGTAGCTTTTGAGCCAACAAATATTTTCTTTGTGCCAAGTATAAAAAATAAGCAAGATCCAGGCTGTAACCTTGGCCTCACCAGCCAACAAGACAGGGAAGCAAGTAAATATTACAAAAAAATTAAAAAAATAAAAAATAAATAAAAAGCAAGTCCTTTCATAGAGGTAAGTATAATAATAAAAATAGAGGGACCTATTAAATAATGACTGTGGGCCAACTTTGTTTTATACTTTCATTATTTGATTAGATTATCCTAATGACCTCGTGGGACAAATACTAGTTTATTTAAACATGAACAAGGAACTAAAAATCAGAGAGGTTAAGTGACTTGGTAAAGGTTTCACAGCTAACACATGATGTATCACCCCCTCCCTAAGGAAAGTGATCTATGGTAGGTTCTTCTGAATTCTTTAAGCAAGCAAATGTTTATGAATATCCAGTTTTGCTTTATGAAATATAAAGATAAGTGATCGTAGTCCCCACCCTGGAAGAGTTGAAGATAAAGACTTTGGCCTTGTCCTGTAGATTCCAGAGATTACAAGTGGACAGTGGATGTTACCAAGAGGCTCATTAGAATATAATTAAGATAGAGCTTCTTGAAAAGCACTTCAGTTGGACTTGAAACTACTCTGGATTTCTTCCTACATGTTTCAAGTTTGGAATTATATCAGCTTTGGTTATTGAAAATCTAAGATTGGATTCTGTGATAGCTCACTGTTGTTCTGCACTATCTGGTTAAGCATGCTGACTCTTGATTTAGACTGCCTAGATTCATATGTAGTTTCTTACATGTGTTAGTTCTGACATTAGGTGAGTCACTTCATCTCTTAAGCTTCAGTTTCCTCATCTATAAAGTGGGCCTAATAATAATAGCTATCTTAAAGGGTAGTTAAAAGTTTTAAATAAAATAATGCCAATGGAACCTAAGACTAGTCTGTTATATTTAGAAACATATATTTATATTTATTGGCTATGCCAATAAAAAGAACCACCAAAGTTAACTGTATCCATTTGGTTAGAAAAGCTTCATGTCTTCCCGTTCTGCAGTATTTGTGTAATTCTGGATGCAGTAATTCTATTAAGGATGGAGGTCGTAAGTGTTGACTCTTGGTACCAAGGTTTTTGGTAAAGCCAAGATCCAGAAAACCTTTCAGTAATAATAGGAAGATGTTATGTGTCATAAGACAAATAAAAGTGGAAACCTCCAAAACCATAATGAGGGTGAAGGTCACTCTTCTGCTGGTAAATTTCTCACTATTTGAGATGGTCCCAGGTGGTTGGAATCTGGACTCAGATGGGGCTGTTGGTGTTAGATAAGAGACTGTTTCATGTAGGTTCTTGTACTAATATGATTGAAATTATACCTCATAAGGTATTGTTTATTTTTGAAGTGGAAGAAAGGATTTTTGTGACTTAACTTAAGCTATGCTGTGGGAAAATATAATCTTGTGAGCTGAACTGGAGACATCTATGACCTTGCTCCCATGATCCTGGAATATACCATGAAAGCTGGAAACGCTGTGAGCCAATCCAGCCTCCAACTTTTTCATACCTTTTAAGATCTCAAAGAGTCATGAGTATGAGTATATAGATTTTAATGCAAGTTAACAATGTAGTCGTCATAGTTATTAGGAAGTGGAGGAAGTTCTTTGGGAGACCAAGAATATCCCTGTAAATACATGAAAAGAAATGGATTAATATATGGCAGGAGAGTTTTAGAAGGAAGACAGAAAAAGATGAATTAGCCTAGAAATATAATGGCCAGATGATTTTGAAAGCAGTGATAAAACATTAGTAAGTAGCATAAACAATTTGAAAAGATGAGGAAATGTCCTGTGTTACTGGAAGAGTAAATATTGTACACACATCACTTCTTTCCAAAGTGAGTCATAGGTTTAATGCAAGCCCAAATGAGACATTTGTGTGGTTGTGTGTTTGTCTTTTCTGTTTCCTCATCTTTATTGTAGTTCAGTAAGAGATATGACAGAAGAATGGGAGATATATGAGAGTTATTGAAGAAATATATTTAACAATGACTGTTTATTGATTAAATGATTATAATAAGAAAAGGAATCTAGACTAATGCACAGGTTTCTGTCTCAGGAGATTAGTTGGGTCATCATGGCTTTCACCATCACAGGCAAAACAGGAGAGAGAACAGATTTAAAGAGGAAGGTGGTAAAATCAGGTTTTGACATTTCAAATCAAGTTGCCTATGTTATTTCTAAAGGGATATATTTTAGAAAGCTATGGGATACAAATATCTAGAGCAGAGAAGATAGGTCTGGACTAGGTTTATTACATAACATCATCACATAAAAGTCATAGTTGAAACAATGAGTATGGATGTAATTACTTGGGGAGAAACTGTAGACCAAGAAAAAAGGACTGAACCCTGGAAACATCCAGATTTTAAGGAGAGAGTGGAGGCAGAGGGTACCTTAAACAGAACTGAGAAACAGCAGATAGAGAGGTTAAAAATCAATTAGAAGAAAATGAAACCATAAAAACGAAGGCATTGAAAAGGAAAAAGAAATTAACCAAGTCAAATAGCTCAGAAAGGTCAAGTAAGATCCTGTTTACTTTCATGCAAATTGATACAACCTTATTGGAAAGCATATTGGTAATACCCTTCAGTTTTTATAAAGCATAGACCCTTTGACTCAGTAATTTTATTTCTAGGAATTTAGCATGCAAATATACTGCCACAAGTACACAAAACATATCTATAAGAAAGCTTGTTGCAACTTTTTTTGTTAAAGCATAAACTGAAAACAAATGAATATATGACTATTAAATCAGTATAGTGTATTTACATGATAGAATATAATGCAATTTTTAAACACTAGAATCAGTATATACTTATGGGAAAAGTACACCACACACACACACACACACACACACACACCACTTAGAGTTAAAAGGGTCAGAAAAATAAGGGCCAACCAGTGTTCATCCAAAGTGAAAGATAGTAGAAGAGAATATATTTATTTTTAGGAGATTCTGAATAGCAGTTTAGTGAGAGGCTAAGGAAGCAGGAGCCTAGCTTCTTGTCTTCAAAGTCCAGATCTGCTACTTATTAGTTACAGAATATTGGGAAGGTTTTTAATTTCCTGTGTCTCGCCTACTATCCTTTGCTTTGGATGAACACTCCACTTGGCCCTGTTTTCCTGAACCTTTTAACCCCAAATAATGTCTCAATTCAGTAATGAAAATGTCCATTTTTTTCCAATAATAGTCTCAATGCAGTAATTAAAATGTCCAGTCTCATGCCAGAATTCCCATATCCCCCATACCTGCCACAAAGAGAGAGAGAAGGTTCTTTTGCATTTGGTAATTAGAGTCACTGGGGGCCTTTACCAGGAGTAATGAGGGAGGGCCCAACTGCAGTGGAGAAGGAAGGAGTAATTGGTGTGGAAGGGATGAAGTGAGTATTGATAGACTTCTGAGCAGCAACTGGTAGAAAAGTTGAAATTAAAAAAAAAAATGTATTTAAAGAAGTGAGGTTGCTGAGGATGTGGGAAAGAATGGATGAGATTCTCAGCTCAGGGGGTGCATTAGTTTTGGAACAGAGTCTCCGTATAGGGAAAATCAACTGGAAGCTGAAAGGTTCCTTTCTTCTTGATACCTTCTATTTGCTCTGTACAGGAGAAGAGATGATGTTATGGACTCAAAGAGTATGGAGGTCATTGGGTTAAGTCTTGGAAGGAAAATGGGAAAGAGGAGGTTCCTAGAGTCACTCCCTAGGATTTCTGAGCAATTTTAAGAGCTGGTCTGAGTTTGGAGATCATAGGTTTATGGAAGCACAGGGTCTGTGTGGCTCTGTGATTTCCCCTGGAAGCCTCAGCAGCAGGGTTGCAGGACAGAGCATGCCTTCGGGGCCATGCTGCAGGCTGTCTCAGAGAAACTCCAAAACCAAATGAGCCAAAGGCAAGAACTGCCCCCCTCACTATTTTGCTGCAGGCCAACTCCCATAGGCAGCACAATCTATCAAACAAAGAGGAGAATATTTGTATAGCTTCCTCTTGAAAAAAGCAGCACCTTGATGTCCCTATTTAAAAATAATAATAAAAAAACACTGACTAGCTCAACAAATCACATCCACAGTGAGTGACTTTATGCGATAATACCGAATTCATCAACATGCAGATTCAAACATTTGGATTTCTTTATTTAACTGATGAAATTCTCACCTCCCTATTCATTACTCTGCCTTTTTCCTTTACTCCTAATATCTACAGCTTAGGGCTTTATGCTATAGGACATTGAGTTGTCATTATCAAACCTGAATATTTTCTGTTGAGTATCATAATTCATCTTAATACTTTATTATAACCATTTTGAAAGCAGTTTATTTGGACACTGTGACACTCTATAAAGAAACTATTACCAGGGGATTAGCAGAACGTACCTTTTATTAGAGAATCTTTAAAATCATATATAAGATCTCAAAGATTTGTGGAAATTTGGAATACATGGAAGTCTTCAAGATTCAGGGGAGAAAACAAAGAAAAAACCTGCAGAAAATAATAATCCAGATGCAAAGATAATATAAGTTGAATATTTTGAGACTTCTACCCTGAATCATTAGAGGATAAATCAAAGAAAACCCTAAGCGTCTTTTTGTAAAAATTTACATTTTATTAACTTTGGTTGCTTTAAAATATATAATTTATTCATAGAAGATCCTAATTACTCAAAAATGAAGCAGTATAGTACAATAGAGAGAGAGAAATGAAACGAAATAAAATGGAAGCCAAAAAGCTAGAGTCTTGCTCTTGGATTTCAGTTTCTCATATGCATTTCATATACTTGGGCCTCTTTATTATACTGGGAAGAACTGGCATTTATTCTGAAAGCACTCACCTATGGCACGAACACTCTTGACTATATGTGCCTTTTGCACTAATAACAAAATAGACCCCTGTTACCTAGGTAACAGAACCAGCTGTTTCTTCCTTTGCGAAGTGATGAGTATGCATAATCCATTTCTAAAGTCCCCTGTAGTCCCCATTGCTATGTGGCCTCTAATTCTTAAGATAGCCATAATGGAAAGGACCAAATAAGATAATTGATATAGAAGAGCACAGGTTTGGGCAGCAATAATATCTTGTTCACAATCTAGTTCATCTTCTTACTAGCTGTGTTACATTGTATAAGTTACCTAAACTTTCTAGGCCTCATTTTTTTTTTCATCTGTAAAAGAGGCTAATAACTCCTACTTTATGGAATTATTGTAAGGATGAAGTGAAGTAATGTATGTCAAGCAGTGAATGCCATAACTATCACAGAATAAAGCCCCAATAAATGGCATATGCTATTAACATATATACTAATATATATCGTATTACATATAATATTATATATAACATATATTGTGTTATATTATATATACATATATATAACTAGAAAGGTACAAGGGTGCATGTTATACTTGCTATACATGAAAATCATTTCATTGTATACTAACACCCAGTTTGAGTAATACGTTTCTAGCAAATCTAGTAGTTGATCCTTTTTGTCTCTCAAATACTGTAACACCTCAATAACAGGTTATCGCACTGAACTGACTTCAGTTATTTGTCTGTGTCGCAGGCTGGTGAGCTCTTGCCTGCAAGTCGTCTAAGACAATGTAATGAGCAAGTAATGGGTCCTCAAAGAGAATATGATCTAATGGCCACTCGGCATCCTATAGGTGTAATAAAAACAACAACAACAACAACAACAACAACGAAATGGAGAATAGAGAAGTGGACGAATATATGAAAAGAATAGTCTTAGAAGCTTTCTCTTTACACAGATAAAATTTTGACTATCAAACTTAATTTTCCAAACATTTCTGCTGATCAGCTTCAAGTGCCTGGATAAAAATAAGGTAGTCTGATGTCTAGGATCTGGTTAATGCTTATCTTTCTTGTTATTAACTTCCTTGAGTAAATTACAGCCAAATATGTATTATTGCCTATTTTATAACAAATATTAATTTTGTGATGATTATAGCTGTAGTTCTAGAGGAGGAATCATTGTTATTATTTCTTTATGTATATGCGTATGAAGAATTGTCCTGACTTAAACATTCTACTATTATTTCTTCAACTGGCAAAATCAGACTTACCCTTCTAGAAACTTCTAAAATGTACTCCATATATGCAGCCTTTCTCAATTGATTCAGGTGGAATTAATTGTTCCTTCCTTTGTGCTTTTAGAGCTTTTTTTTTATACCATTTGTGAATACGACATTTATTTTATATGGTTTATATAGTACATATAAATTATATATTATTAATGTATACTACATATGTTATAAATGTCTGTAGAATTCACAAATTTGTATTATAGTTTTTTAATATTGATCTGTCTCATTCTCTCTTTCAATACCTATATACTCTGCTCACACAAGGACAAATACTGTGAGTTTATTGATGACAGAGACTGTGCCTTAGTTATAGCTTGCTTTGATAATGTGTGAAGGAAGGATGTGCTCTCATTAGACATCTGCCATATATATAATATTTTGTATTTCAGGGCCTGGTAGAGTGCTTATCATACACACACACACACACACACACACACACACAGTACAGGTATGATGATATTAATTAAGCTAAACCCTCTGCATACAGTACTCAGCAGGGATTGGCTAATAGCTTTATTTTGTTTTGTTCCTTTATTTGAATATAAAACCTTTTGCTCTGAGGTTTTTTCCCTTTGTGTTGTTTTTAAACCAAAATCGACCTTCCAGGCCATTGTTTTCTAGGATAGGGATTTATATATTATAAAGCAGTAGATTCTTGTTGTTTCTGTCAGACTGAAGCATCCAAGGGCTTCATGCAGTGCTTGTCGCCTGGGTAATGAGTAGTCTGCAAAAGTTATTCTGGCCCCCTGCCTGGTTCTGACAAAGATATCAAGTAAACTCCAAAGAATTAAGGTTCAAAGAAATTGTCAAGAAGTTGCTTTCTCTGCTTACCCACAGACACTGTCTTAATTGCCAGCTCCTGTAAACAACTGGCATCCTTTATTCATGCCTGTTTCAAATGCTACTGACAAGTCCCTTTTTTTTATTTATAGCCATGGAGGTGGTCAAATTCTATAGTTTCCAGTGATCTATAGTGGGTTATTTGCATTGAAAGAACTTGGTTTTTCAGGGGTGGGAATTATTTTTTCCCCATCTACTGTGTGCATAGATTATCTGAAGCCGCATAGGTTCTTCTAAACACTGAAAGCCTGGGATCCTGTAATGCTTAGAAAGTAGATCCCACTGCCCTTATCCTGAGGATTTTTAAGGATCACAACTTTTTTTGCATTAAAAAAAAACTGAAAAAAAAAGAAAACAAAATAAGAAAACATAAAGAAAACATTAGAGATTTCAAAGCTGATATTCTTCTTGGAATTTCAGGAAGCTGTCTTGCTCCATTGTCTTTGTGGAAAAAAATATGGTGAATTGTCCTATCATGTGTTTTCACTGAGTTGATCTGAATGCTGGGAGCAGGTTTGCTAATACCCATTCCAGTGGTAGAGACAATTCTACTGGAGACATGCTCTGCTGGGCACATGCAAGTGGTAAAATTAAGCATGAGAAACACTCACCTGTGATATTCACTCCTTTATACAAAGATGTTACTAAAGGTAATTGTAGGTATTCACTTTATGATTTATCTTTGTGTGAGATGGGAACCCTTCTTAAACTCACAGGAGGAAGAAGATACAATGTACTCCTGAGGCTTTGGGGAAAAGTAATGAACATTAATTATGCCCTACTATATACCAGGAGTTTTGATACTTATTTTACATGTATTATTTCATTTAACCCGTAGAAAAATATTAAGAGGTAATTATTATAACCCCCGTTATATTGGTAGTATTTTGAGGTTTAGAGAAGTTTCAAAGTTTGCCCAAGAACACATAGATAGTGCTGGGGGAATGAATATGTGAACTAAGGCTATCTGCCTCCAAAGCCAGTTTCCTCTTTCTTATTCCTGACTACTTCCTCTTTATTCAGTTTTGAAAACAGAAGTGCCTGTAGGGTCAACTCACAATTTTAAAGCTGGTGGGTAAACTTTCCATGCTAAAATATTAACTCTCCTAAGGCAACTCTGTAGGGGTATAGATAATCAAGGATTTGCTACAGTACGATTTTCCTGTGCACAAAAGCTATAACGTTTCCTCAGCACTGCAGGCTCCAAATACAAGAGATGTTTTTGTCTTGAAAAGCAGCAAAAGATGAGAGGGAGGCCTTTGGCTTAATGATCCAAATGTCCTGCTTTAACTACACCTTTCTCAGGTAACCACATTACTCTCTCTGTTTTATACCTAGAAGAATGATTGTTTTTCCCTTTTCTCTATTTCCTTTTTTTGGTATATTTAAAAAATTACTCCATTCCAATAAGGTGTCTGATAGATGATTTTGATGCTTTTCATTCTAAATTTTCAAGACAATCTCTTGAAAGAAAACTTTTTCACACAAATAAGTAAAGGCAATCTCTTATTGCTGGAGGAGGTGAAGGAACCTCTTTCACCTAGGGAGATGCTCAAATGGATGTGAAGTTCTCCTGCTTCTGAATTAGGTTGAATCATTCAAGGTAAAGCAGAGTATGCAGATGGGACTTCTGTAAAGACCCCCTTAGCTCCCAGGAAAACTCAGGAATTATTTTCTGAGTCTTCATATAACTACATCTACATTTAAAGTGGACAGTTAGTGAGGAAGCAAATACACAACCTTTAAAAACAGGCAAGTTTGGGTTCAAATTCCCAATCTACCACTTACTAGCTGGGCATCTCTGGGTAAGATACTGACCCTTTGAGCTTATTTTCTCACTTATAAAATGGGAGTAAAATAGCAACACTTGTGCAGTATAGTTATAAGAATTAGAGGTAACATATAAACTACCTGGCACAATGTTAACACCTGGCTATGATTATTATTCTTGTCATATTTAAGGAATGGTTGACATTGCCTAATAAGAAGCAGTGTTCTATGCCCAATGGCTCTCATGGTGTGTTTTGCTGTCATACCAAGTGGTGAAAGAAAAATTGAGAGCCCTAGAAGCATGTTCTACAGAGAAATCTTGACCTAAACAAAACGAAACGAAACGAGTGACCAGTACTCTAAATTTGGTCTCAAGGTCTATGCGAGACCTCTGCTTTATACGACATAAAATTCTCCCAGATTCAGAGAAAACTTTTCCAGATTTGAGAGAAGAATAACTATTTAAAAACATTTTAGAGTGTATAACATGATTCCCCCAACCTGCATGATGATTTTTCCTGCAAGGAAAATCTGATTGGTCCCTTAGCAATGCAGGTGAGGAACTTAATGTAACACCTGGAAGAGTATAGAGCGGGGTCATCAGACTCAACATCTTATGCCTAAACTGCGTATATAATTATTATGACTGCTCTGTCTCTTTCTGAGTGAAGAAGTTACAGAAGCTGCACTAGTTGCTTTTAGTTTGCAGAGGTTTCCTTTAGAAAGCTACAGCTTCAGTGAATTCACTAAAAGGGTCCAATTCCTGAGCAGGCTTGCCTGGTAGGACTGCTTCTTTGGTCTACTTATGTACCCAGAGATGCACAGAGACTCCACCTTCCAATGTGTTAACAGATGTATATGTGATGATGGAAAAGAAGTCAATTAAACCGTGGCCAGAGCTTAGAGTGGAATTAAGTTTAGAATTGTAGGGTATTTCACTCTCTTTAACCACCAGCTTAGACTGTCTTCCTGGAGAAAAAAAAAAAAAATACTATAGCGATAAGCACTCTTCTTCATGCAGGTCATCTCTATAAATTCTTTTCAAATAGCTAAATCAATATGCAGTTGCTCTCCGAGTGGACTTTCTTTTCTTTGTATCATTTCTCAGGACTATTCCAAAATTGCACAAATTTACCAGTTGTTCAGTGTGCATTATATTTGAATAAGAAAAACACTGAGTCTCACTCTCTTTCTCATCCCAATTAGGGTGGTAAAACCCTATATGTAGAGTGGGGGACCAATGAGGTCCAGTTGTGGATTGCAGGTGGCATAGCAGGCAGGTGCGTATCCACTCCTGCTTTATGGTTGCCAGACTCTATCCTTCTTTATTCCTACCTGCTTGACATTTTGATTAGACACAACAGAAAGGCAGGTGTTCTCTATTGTGCTCTTTTGTTCACTCAGCACTTAACACACTGATACATACTAGGTAGGTACTCAGTATGAAATTTTTGGGATCTATGAATAACTGAAAAAATTTACCCAAAATTTTCTTGTCACTTTATAAAAATTTTCATTATATTGAAGCATATTTGTTTTGACTTGGTTTATACCCCATATAAATTTATTCCTATGAATTTATGTAGGAAAGTTTTGTACATACAAGGTTGTAGGAGATGGGTGTAATTTACTATAAGAATTATTTTTCAGGACTTTGCCACATTAATTGCTTGTGTGAATATGTCTACTATTAATTTGAAATTCATTGAAGGAAGTCTAGTAGTAACTTAGGAGTAAATTTTAATAATTCAATTTCCTATAAGAACCTAAAAAGAAATATCAATCTTTTTTTTTCTTAACACACACACACACACACACACACACACACACACACTACCTACACACTCAATTATTTTGACAAAAATTGACATTTCTTCTTCTAATTTGAATTGATATTTATTTAACCGACTCTTACACAGAATTTATTATTTGCAGGTAATGTTCTAAGAATCTTATCAATATTGAATTAATCTTTGTAACAACCCGGTGAGTTAGGTGCTATTCTTATGCGTAAGCAAGATTAAGATTTTGCCCAAGGTCGTCCAGCTAGAAAGGAGTAGAATGTAGCCAGAGTTTCCAACCAAGCATTCTGGCTCTAGCACCCTTTAAATTATTCTGCCTCACTGATGATTTACCCAGGGGGAATAAATCAAGGCAGACCGGTGTGCAGGACTATACCGAGTCTGGAGCACACAGGAGTTGCTGACTTCCTTCTAGAAGCATGCATTTTGTTTCATCATTATGCTTTGAGCTGGCTTAAGGATATTTCAGAAGCCCACCTCCAAATATCAAAGTGAAGGGCAACTAAGGAGAGCGCCTCAGAGAAGAACCAATAGTAACTAATAATAGCTAACATATATTGAGTGCTTACTATGGGTTAGGCACTATTCTAAATATTTTGCCAATGAACTTAGTTCATCCTCAACCCTTAAAAAAGGTATTATTGTTATCTTCATTTTACATATGATTAAGCTGAGAAAAAAGAGAAATTGAATTATTTGATGAAGAATGGGCAGCCTGAGAGGCAGAATCTGGGATCAAATCCAGAGAACTTGGATTCATGGTCTGTGCTCTTAACCAGAGGTCTCTAACCCCCTGACAACGAACTTGTACGGTTCATGGCCTATTAGGAGCCAGCCGCAGTGAAGGAGATGAGCTGTGGGCAAGCAAACAAAGCTTCTTCTATATTAGCAGCTTCTCTACCTCAGATCTACCTGAGACATTAGACTCAGTCCCTGGTGCCAAAAAGGTTGGAGACTATTGTTTAACCACTGAACTATTATTCTCTCAGAAAAGAGACAATGGACTATGACTATGACTCTAAGACCCCAGACAGTTCCACCGTTCATCCAATTTGTTATTTCGGTTCCCCCCTGCCTGTGTCCCCTTAGAAGAAAGTAATCACCGGTAAAAACCCTAGAATTAAAAGAGATCACAGCTTATCTTCAGGGGTATAATAAAATGGGGAGACTCTATTGTCAGGCTGGAGGGAAAAGGAAACTCTGGAAGGAAGTGTGGTGAGCTCCTTGGGAAGGGAGACATCCTGAGTCCAGGAAGGGATTGAATGTAACCAGATAAAAGGTTGCTCAGAAAGCACATCTGGCTCTGGCGAGGGGCAGTGGCATTGAGTAACGGAATGCCTACCTGTGTTCCTGAGTGGCAGACATTAGCCTAGAAGTTTAGGAGCATTGGGTTTTAGTGTCACTAATCAGTCCCATGACTTCATTGGTACCCCTCAAAGTAATTGGTCAAATGCTTCCAAATATAATTTAAAAACTCGAGGTCAAGCAAACCTTTTAAGAAATATTAAAATTGTCAATGTTCTAAGTTAACAATAGCTATTAATTGTTTATGCTTAATTTATAAAAGCCTAACTGATTCCTTAGTTTTACAAAATAAACATAATCAATAAGTCACTTCTTAGCCAAAAACAGATATCTAAAATATGCTACAATTGTCTTGTCATTTTTGAAACATGAAAATATACGTTCAGTCCAAAAAAATCAATGAAAAAAATTTTATCTGGTTGAAAAGTTTCCAAAAATGATATTCTTTCTTAGATTATATTAGAATAAAGTGTCAAAAATGAGCAAAATTTTCCAAATGCTAGAATCTAAGATGAAGTCATGACAATATTGGTATATTAAAGAAAGAAACTCAAACAAGAAGGAACTCATAACATTCTTAAAATAAATAAGTTAAAAAGTAAAGGTGGCCTAGAGACCTAAAGCTATTTGTTTCATGCAGGTATGATCTGAGATCTCGCTGGGTAGTTTCTGATTTTATAAGTGGTCCTCAAGTTAGATATCCCTGAACTAGTCATTGTGGTCCTGGAGTTATCATCAATATTTCCATGTAAATATGATGGTGATAACATCCAAACAAGGTAGTGAATGCATGTTTTCATTTTATAAGTTCATTAGTGTAGTACCAATGGCATGCTGATCAGAAACTCTAAGTTGCTGAACACACACAAACACATGCGTATATGTGTAAATATGAAAACTAATTATTTTTCACGATAATAAAAAAAGTCCTATATTGTGAAAAGTTATGGAGTCTCCAAAATATTAGATTTCCTCTGTCCCTTCTAGTTCATACTATAGTTGTATGACTTAATTTAAGCTAAATTTTGTAATGGGCTGAAGTATGGACATTGAAGTCGGGTAGACAAAAGGGTTCAAATTCCAGCTTAATCATTTTGCTGCTTTTGACCTTAAGTGATTGCTCATATCAACTTCTTTGAGTTTGATCTTCTTCCCTTGAAAATATGAGGATGACACTTAATTTTTTAGATTGTCATTTCTCATTCTCATTCTGTCAGTGGTGCTATTAACTATTGAATTTTAGTAAAAGTAGAATTACCTGTTTATATCTTCATTTTACTTTTCATTTGGGACCAAGGACATACTTGGACCATGCAGGAGGTTAACAAAGGTCACAACTGATGTTTATTATGTTCTGTACATTTTTATTACTCTTGTTGAAATTGCTTATTTATAATCTGGCAAGATTTCAAGACAATGGATTGAACGAGCACATCTAATATTGAATGAAAATGAAAGTGGAGATTAAAGCTGTTTAATCAAAGATAAAACCAGCCAACCAGGTGATGAGATTTCCATTTCAACTCTTTAAGGCAAATATAAGGCTAAGAAACCAGACAGAATGCAATGCATTTAAGAAAGCCACTGATGGTATTACTAGAAGCTAAGAGCTTCAGATTGTCATATCTTGAATTTTTAACTTTTTTTACACCTCACAAAAGCTTGGAGTTTTGCTGGGAAATCCTATGACAATCAAATTTGTACCACTTACTAGCTGCCAGGGGTGCCATGCTTTGAAGAGGCTGCATCATAATTCCAAAGCTACGTTGTAAACCAAATGAAAAATCTTGGGCCATGGACCTCAGATCTAAACCAGACTAAAATCATTGGCCACAAAAAGAGGTGAGCTGTCTGGAGAGTGGTGTCTAGTGCTTTTGCCTTTGACATTTCTTTGCTCTGAATCCAAGCTTCCTTCAACAAGAACAGATGAAGTCATCTTCTCTGCCTGTTGCCTCTCTTAGGTGCCAAGTAGCCAGCCTTACCTCTGTTCCTGCAATGCCGGGTGTTTGCTTTCCATGCTATTTAATCACCTGCCCTTTAAGAGCTATATAAATTCAGTTCAGTTTCTACAGACATTTATCAAACCCCTTCTCTGTGTTAGAGCCTATAGAGGATTTTAAAAAATTCCCTGTTTTATAGTTTTGCCATAAATATCTTTGCTGCAAGCATTTTCACAAACATTTTTGCTGCATAGCTAATAGGCCATGAGGTGTTTTTGCTGTAAAAGATAAAATAACTGGTTGACAGTTTGGTTTCTATTTGGCAGACTTAATGTATTTTGTCAATTTGGTTTCATTTCTCCATTGGCAGAGTTCTCACAATACTCCCATTGTTTTTTTTAATTAAAAAAAAATATGCTGTATACCTGAAACTGATATCAAATGATATTGAATATTAACTCTCATTTTTGAGTTGTATGAATCTTAGTCCTCATAATGGTTTATACAGTGAGGGCAGAGATGGCGGTTTTAGAATCTTAGAATAGTAGATGATAACAACTACGCATAAAGCCAGATTGCAAAATTTCATGTAAAACTGGATTGCATACTATCCTAGAAAATAACATACCAGTCTGAAAATCCTTCAGTGAGTCATCCCTCCTACCCATTAAAACTAAAAGTTTACCAAGCTATGGCAAATATAAAAGAGGCACATACTGAATCACAACAGTCTTAGAGAGCATTAATTATAGATTCTTTAGTTGGAAACTGATACCTCTCTTAATGAAGGAAGAAATTTTAGGGGGAAAAAAAGGGCAGTAGCAAAAGAGGAGACTAACCAACCAACAAACAAAAAATTCTATGAGCAAAAGACTTCAAAGACAATGTATTTGCATATTTCTTAATAATATACCTTTAATTTTGTTACTATTTTTTATTCCATTATGTCCTTTTTAATGTCCCTCTTTTAATTGTCATTCATTTATCTCTTCTGGCAAAACTGTCTGTGGCCAGTTATGCAGTAAAAATGCTCATGGCAAAAATGCTCATGGCAAAATGCTTTTGGCAAAGATGTTTATGGAAACTTCCTAGACCTGAAAATTTATCTTAGTCAAAGTCATGGCTACTGCTCTCAAGTTGCTCACTGCTAGGCGTTAATTAAACAGTCATTCAGGTCAGTATTAAACCATGTTATGATAGAGACCATGTATTGGGTTCATGGGATAGAGTGCTCACTTAGCCTGGGGTTATTAGAAACTCTTCATAACCTCCTTTGTAGTCTTCGTAAAGGAAGCTCTTTGTAATCTTCTCTGGGTGGCCTTCTTTGACCTACATTGTGGCCTGTCATTTGGCCTTCAATGCTCACTGGAGTTCTCCCCATTTGAGCACTTAACCATACTTCTGCTAACCTCTCCATTTAAGAGGGCACCCCTTGAGATTAGGAACTATGTTTTTAATTTCTTCTTCCAGTGCTTTGTTATACTGAATGGTGTATAGTAGTTTCTTAATAAATGTTAAATGTATGAATAAATGATGTGACATTTTGAGTTTAGATTTATATAATAAAGTGTCAAAGTACAGAAAAGGCATTTCACAGGGATATATTATTTCCCCTACCTAGAATAATAAAACCTGATTTTTGTAAGTCTACTTTGTGCCCAAAACTACACTAAGTCTTACAAACGTTATTGCTAAACATCACAATAATTCTACAAGGTTGATTTTACTCCCCGTAATTCACAGAGATGGAAACTCAGACTTCTAGGAGTAAAATAACCTGTCCGAGGATACACAGCTGGTAGGTAGCAGAATTAGAATTTAAACACTATATTTTTTCAATTTAAATGTCATACTTATGCTACTGTTCAACGCTTCTTAAATTCATGTATGTAGAATACAAGTTTCAGGTACTAGGATTTTAGGGGGACTTTGATTATTTCCAAGTGAAACAAATTAGCATACGTTTTTATAGAAATGTCCAGAGGTGTTTGATGAATTTCATGATTGCATAATGTGGGCATAATCAACATTAATATCAGTCTCAAAAGGGAAAGTAGACTTTTTAGAAGTTTGGATATAAGAAGATTGTCAAGTGTGAATATGCTTATGTGAGTGTATGTGTGTACATGTGCATATATATCTAGGACATGATTTAGAACAAAATTTTGCTATTCTTAGTGATTGTAATAATTTCTATGCTACTTTCTCTAAAGGCTCAAAAGGAACATCTGAACCTTTGATTTTCACACACATGCATTGACATACGCAACCCACTCAGTCATTCAGTGAATGCCAACATAGTTCCTCCCATGCCTTTAGCCCAAGCAGTGTCTCTTAGGTTTTCTCGAACCATTGCGAAGTCTCGACTCCTCCTTTTCACTGCTGCTTGTTCACTCTTTAATTAAGGAAGAAACTATTTATTGGTAACAGATATTGTGTGCATTCTTATGTGAAAAAGGAGTGAAGAAAACCTTGATGGTATAGATTGTGGCTAAGAAGACAGAAGCTAGAGATAGATGGACCCAACTTCAAATCTTGGCGCTTCTACTTTCTCAATATATGATCTTGGGGGTGTTGCTTAACCCCTGTCAGCTTCAGTTTCTTCATCTTACAGATGAGGAAGGTGATAGAGTCTTTGAAGGAATAAAGTGAATAATGTGTGTGAAGACTTAGTATAATGCCTAGAACATAATAAGATCTTTGTTTTTATCTTTACAGTTAAGGTGTTAAACAAAATAATGAGAGAAATGTGTAGTTGAAGGGAAAAAAAATGAAGTAGTCTATACTTATATACTTGTAATTCAAGTCACCTATTTAACTAACAAGTATGGATTTATTATTAATTATGAGCAAAGTGCTCAAAGTTTAAGTGCTTCAGTTTTGCATGCATGCCTACATATTCTTCACTTCCCTCTTTAAGCATTTGCTAGGTAAAAAATTAAGATCACAGTGGATATGGGGTTTTTAGGTTAAAGGCCAAAGGCAGCAGAGGGAATGCAATTAGTATTAATATGATGGCTAGGTGGAGGGCCAGGGGAAGGAGGGAGCAATTGGGGGGATCGTTTTGTGAACTATATAGATGTCTAACCAATGTACTGTATACTTGAAACTAATTTTTTAAAAAAGGCCAAAGGTGGCAAATGGCATCACTGTTGACCTCAGAGGAATGTAGGTGGGGATCGGAGAGGGGCTTGCTGTGAACCTCTCACCAGAAGGGTAGCACTGGGTTCCCTGCCAACAGCTGCTGGTCAATAGTCCCCATCACATGGGCTGAATCCAGGCTCTGAGTTTGAGGCTGCATATGCTGATTTTGTATCTCCAATGTTTGCTCCCTGGAAGAACTAGAGAAAAGTATTTTGTTTTCATTTTTCTAAAGAACTTTTTGACAAAACTAAAGCCTTGTTTTTCTTCAAAGGATCAACTGTTTATTCTGTGCAGAGGCCCCTGCTCACATCTTATCCTCCAGCGGTCCCTTGAATTATCATTTCCCTCTCGTGAGCCTCTGGATTGCTCTTACGGTCCTCACCTATTACATCTCTATTTCCTCGTTGGTTTTGAGGTTTTTCTGTATTTCTCCATTTTCTACTCTGACTTGTTTTATCAAAGGGCCGGTATATATAGGTCGAAAGAAGAATGGGTACTGCTGAAACTCAATACCTGTGGGACACAGCCTTCAAGTGGGCTACCTTAGCTTGTGGCTCACACTGCAAAACCAAAAAAGCAGCTATGGTAAAAGAATGGCATTCATTCATTTGACATATATTTTTTAATACTTTCTGCATGTCAGATGCATAACCAGAAAACAATGTCAAAATGGATGAGATTTTTGAACTAAAAAGGACTTTAGAGGTCAACCGAGAGGGAGACTAAGAACCAGGGCAATGAAGTCTAGAAGCAAAGCTAGGTCTCAAACCATTTCTGAACTCAAATCTTCTGACATACTTAATGTATGTTTTCAAGGTTAAACTGCAATACCCTTACGGGCAAATATGCAGAACATTTTTTTTTTCTGTCCTTTCTCTCTCTCTCTTTCTCTCTCTCTCTCATCTTTCTATTTTTTTTAAAAGAGAATATAGCTAAATGTGCCAATGACCTTGGCCTTTCCACTATACTACTTTGGTTATTGAAGAGAGGCAGAAAACTGCCCTGCTGTAACTTGATTTTTTATTATTTTTGCTTTTTCCCATTTAGACTTGGCTTTGCTCTCCCACTTAGTCTAAATTTACCAGGACCTCAATAATTGAGAAGAGAACAATGTGAGTGTGATTTATTCAGCTCCTGCATCCTTAAGACGGTCCTGAAGTTGCATGCTTCTAGTAAATAAGCCTAATTCATGACCATCCACCCATCTGTCCAGCCATCCATTTATCTTATACGGCCATCCATTCATTCCTTCTCATTCAACAACAATCAAAATGTATCAATCATCTACTAAGTAACAAGATCTCTATAAAATATCTAATGAAGAATAAGATGCACGATGACCTTTGGGTAACTTAATTCCAATACAGGGTGAAAGGAGTGTTGCGGGAAACTTGTGCACAGCGTTGTGGGAGACCACGGAGACAGACCCCTATTTATGTCTGGGAAGAAGGAAAAAGAGGTGGAAAATAAATGTTTCCTAGAGTAAATAGTGGATGATTTGATCCTTATGAAAGATAAGAGATAATTAGCTAAAATTAACTAGCTAATTACCTACCTACCTAACTAACTAACTAACTAACTAACTAAATAAATAAATACATGTGCAGTAGTGAGTAGATGTGGGCATGAAAAGAACAACATGAGGGAAAAAGGCACAGAGGAGTCATGGTGATGGGCAGTGGTTAGCATGGCTAAAATAAGCGGTCCAGGGAAAAAAAAAAGAAGAGTTGCAGATGTTGGGAAAGATAGGTTGGGGCCAGATTAAGAAAAGCTTTGTATAATATGCTGAGGATTCTGAATTGCATTCTAAAAACAAAGATGAGCTATTGAAGGATTTTGAACAAGAAGTAATTCAGTCAATTACATATTTTAGAAAAATTATCAAGCTGCAGTATGGAGAACTGATTGGAAGGAGTCCAGAATGATTATTGTTAAATAACCCCTACTTTTCTTTATATGGCTACACTGTCGATGTACATGGATCATAAACATTATGGTATTTGAATTCTGTGTAGCCAGTTCTTTTGATCTCAAGAGCAGAGTCCTATTTGAGGCTCAGGAGCTTGCCCAAGAGTGGAAAGCTGTGAAATTGCTCAAAATCATTCCATAGTTACAGATTTATGAAGTAAGTGCACGTTTAGTCTGTTCTTTATTTGTACATAAGGAAATACCTTTATTACCCAGATAAGAACTTGCCTGTAGTAAAAGTAAAAGAGGTGAAAATTTAGGAGTGTTGCTTTTTCTTCACTAGAAGAAACTTTAAAATATGACTAGATTTCTAGTAGCATCCAAAAAGGTTAAGGGAAAGGCCCACACCACAAATCCTGAAGTTTCAGTTATTAAATAATTTCAACATTTATCTTTAATGATGGCTTATCTGGGATAAAGAATGATCTGAATTTTGCTTGAAAGATCTGTCTCCACTGTTAGACATAATTCACTTAGTAGAAGTTGGAGTACTTCAAACTTAAATCTGCTTTGGGTTGGCACCTTACAGTTGTAAATGTTGCTTTTAGCAACATTTGTAAAATGAAATGGAATCTACACTTTTCAGGGCACCTCTTCCTTTTCAGAGAGCTTCACTCTACTCTAAAAGGGGACACTCTTCTTGTTCTAGGTCAATTGACCTCAAAGCTAGACGATTCAATAGAGGTCCTTATTTCTAGGTTTTTTTTTTTTTTCTTTAAACATGATAAAATAACCTGCAATTTTAAAGACATTATTTTGTAGGGTTAAAGCTACCTACCTCTGTGCAATGATCAATGGGGATTTGTCTGGTCTGGTCTTAGAAAAGAAGGAACATTGACAAACTTTCTTGAGTCTCTGCTGTTCTTGTTGACAAGTGCTCAGCTTTTGATAGAATGAGCTCTGAGTTCCTATGTTTGAAGTCTGGTATAAATATTTCAGCACAGCAAACTTCTGTTTGGCAGTGTGGCATCCGAGTCTGATAGTGGGCAAGGCTTTAGGCAAAATTGTTGAGTATGAATAATATACTCTCCTCACTGATTCAGACAGAGACTGAGGTGGGGATAGCAAGAAAAGATAAGTGAGATTATATTTATTGAACATCTAGTATGCTAGAAAATTTACCTTTTTTTTTTTATTCTCATAATAATTCTAAGACACTTGAGTTGTTGTAGGAACTTTATCAAAAACAAAAGTGTGTCATAGAAAAGCAACGTTTCCAAAATTATACAGCTAAGAAGTGGCAGAACCAAAATTGTACCTGTGTCTGTCTCCCAAGTCATCTTTCTGTTGTTGCATGCTATTTGAAATAACATAGCTGATGCTCATTTTCCTGGCACCCATTTAAAAACTTTCTTTTTAGTCAATTTTTGTTTTGTTTTATTGTTATTGTTTTCTATTCATGTGTATATGTGAGCCCGATGAGTGAGTACTTGGTAATGAAGCATGCCTATTGTAACATAAACTTTGAAACTGCAATTGATTATCATCCCTTCAGGCCCTATGACACCTTGAAATTCCAGGTTTCTCTGATATACTACATCATTACCTCATTTGATCATGGTAATGGCCCTATGAAGACACTTTGGTTTTGTGACCCTGACAGATAAGAAACGAGGATCAATAAAGCTGTATTGCTATTGTACATAATAAAATGTCTTAGGGCTAAATCCTACATTGTTTTCTCTATAACACACTTCATTCTTTCCAAAACAAATGTGATAGTGTCAGGAAATTTTATTATTCTGTGTCCAGACTTCTTAACTGCCTTTTTATGTTCATTCACTTAGTTATTCACTCATTCATTTATTCAACAAGCATCCATTGATGAATATCTTTTATGGGTCAATCACCAGTCTAGGCCTGAGATAAATAGGAATGAAAAAGACAGAGTTCTTACTACACAAGGAATACACACAATTTATTAAGTGATCTGTAATGTGCAGCCTGCCATTACTTTTGTTATCCTTGTCTACCATTAAAATTTCCCTTTTTCTATCCTAATACTCCATGAATAGAACTCATAGGCAGAACAAAACATTTTTCATGTGAAGAATATATTCATGTTCTAAAGAAGACACTGAGTTCACAGGATTGGCACCATATTTCCTGAAACATACAGACACACCAAACAAGTGATAAGGTGGCACTTCTGACTGGCTGTCACCCTCAATGAGTACAGTGAGTACAGATGTTGAAGTGAACAGACAGTGAGGCTGACTGCTGGAGTTCCAGAGCTTTCTTCACTCCTTTCTTCCAGGCAAGAAATTTCTGGAACCTGAAGAATTAAACCATCAGAGTGACATTAAGATGAATTTTTAATTAAAGAAATTTTTATAACATATTATTCAGTTAAAAAATAGGTTAGCAACTATGTAAAATATCATCTTATTTTTAAGAAAATAAATATACGTATTAATGTATATAAAAATACATATAGTCTCAGTGGTTATACTTAAAAGATAAGATTGTGCATTTATTTTTTTAATTCTTATAAGTGTTATATTCTTAAAATAGAATCATTGCTTTTTTTCATAACAAATTACATTTAAATTACTATTGTTAAAAATTGTTATTAAAAAATTAAGGCCATACAATTAAAAGCACTGCAAATTCCAAAGCAAAATGTACCTGAATTGAAAGTTAAACTCAAGGAAGAAGCAATCATAATAATAACAAAAGCTATCCAAAACCTAACTTCTCAGCTCAGAAACGGGGTGAAGAAACTCCTTCAAACAGTTTTGAGAAAACTCTATTGCTTCTATTATTTACTCAGGCTCTGATTCTTAACAATTCTTCTCCCTGCTCTAGGGGCTGTTAGGAAATCACTGGATCGGCTGAGGCTGGATAGATGACGTAACTGGGGCATAAGTAGAGGTCAGGTCCTGTGGTATTAAGGATTTCTTGACAGGTTGATAACAGAAGGGGTTTCATGAAGGAAATTGCTCACAACTTGAACCTGACAGGCGTCTCAGGTAGGCCAAGCTAAGGAGCAGGTGAAGCTCACCTGATGCACCTTTGCTGTATGTCTCTCTCCATTACCCAGTTGCCCTAGGAGATAACAACTGTCTGGGGAGAGAGCTTTGTACTCACAGAAACTATAAGTGTTTTGGAGGTGTTTGTTTTATTTTTATTTTAAGACTCTGTCTCTTGTAAGGTTATGAAGAAAATGTGTGAGAAACTTGTTCTCCTCTTTTTCCCTCCCTCTTTTCTTCCACCTCTTCCTTTCTCCCCCTCAACAGTTCTTCCTGTAGCTTTTCTTCCTCTTTATGTTCTTTGTCATTTTCTTTTCTCCCATTCTGAACCTTTCCCTTCCTTCTGCATGGCATATATAATTTTTTTCGAGCAGCTACTTTTCAAGTTTTGTTAGGCACAGGGGACACAAATGACTAAGATAGATGCACTGTCTCTCCATAAAATAATAAAAAATGGCAAAAGAATGGTCAGAATACTTACTAAATCTTAGAATCTGAGAAAGAATATGAAATTTTCAAAATTTTTACGTGAAGAGCAGAAACTTTTCCTAGGCACTTTTGCCAGTGTGATCAGATGAACTCCGCAGTTGAATGTCTCAGTTGGCTTCTAGGAGCTGTCAGCTTCAAGAGCCGGAAGATGCATTTTGTCTCCAGAGACAGTTCCCAGCATTCTCACAACTGCTCCCCAGAGCAGGCTGGCTTTTTCTCTTCTATGTGAATAAGAAAGAAAGAAAAGAGAGTATTTATCACTCTCAAATAATTTTTTTTCATAATGTAGTGCCTTTGAATTCGGTGGATTCTTCTATTTTTCCTTATAGCTTTTACAAAGGGGTTGGGGGCAGAGGAATTTGCTTTTAAAAGGTCAGGAGTCCTAAGTAAAACTGGCTATTAATCTCAGGGATTTGGAGACTCAGAAAAAGACAGAGCAAAGGTGACACTATAATTAACAGGCAGTTACAGGAAAGGAAGGATTCCTGCTGTGCTGTACATAATTTGTAAACCAAATGTTCTTGTCAGAGAAACCTGGCCTTGTGCAGAAAGCTATGGGGCTATTCTAGACAAATGAACTGAAAAATCCTCCTTTGTGTGTGCTGGATAATCCCAGTCATTTGTTTTCTATCTTGGCCACAGGCAGGCCGTGGTTATTTCATTCAATTATTCATTTAATGTTGATTAATCATCAACTATTCACAAGGCACTTTGTGTATAGAAACATGAAGATGAATAATAAAAAACACTTGCCCTCAAGTAGGTCTCTGTTTTATAAAGGAGACAGACAGGTAAACTGATACTCTTTTCTCCCAGCCACCAAATTGCTTCCGAGACAAAAATGTATAGGTTGCCATGAAAGCAGGGAGGTGGAGCTCTTCAAGTTGCCCGAGTTCAGAGAAAGCATCTAAGACTTGGGTATCCAGGAAGACTTCCCCAGGGGAGCCTGGAGGGGAGGACTAAAGGCATGAAGATGAACAAGTACTCATCAAGTTTAAGGATCTTTACATAGTTTTTACAATAAGAGTGCATGATAGATCCAAATTTGGTAGAGTTGTAAAATAAGAGATATTCTAGGACAGATTAGAATACATCCAAATTATTTAACCTATTTATTAAAAGAATTTTAAATTAGTCATTTTTTTCAAAGGGCAGTTTTGTTGAGAAGGGTACAATTGAAATTTCTCAAGGAGAGAGATAATATCATTTTCTTTGCATACTCGGCATGTAATATAGTGTTTGAGATATAGGCACTCATTAAATGTAGACCTTGGAATAATCAGAAAATAACTCTTGGCAATGTAGAACCATTAATTCTAAGGAGTAAGGTGGAGAGAAAGAAGGGATATTGAGCTCTTGTTGTACTCAAGATCCTGTGTTAGGAGACTTACATATATTATGTTAATTAATATTCATAGTAGCTTCATGGAGGTGTGTGTGTGTGTGTGTGTGTGTGTGTGTGTGTATAAAATTTTCATTCTTCAAAAGAAGCATTTGAAACTTTGGGAAATAGAATAATTTACCATGGTCAAACAGCTAATATATAACAGAAGCAGAATTCAAACTCAGGTCTCTCTTTCTCCACAGTCTACATTTCCACTTTTAGGAATAAATCTTTACTGAAATTTCTGCTGCAGTACTCTGGGGGAGAATGCTGCAGAATGTATTCATGTATAATAACAGAATAATACAGAATGACACAATCGGGTGTTTACTTAATTTTTGTAACAAATCTCATAAATTCTGTAAAAGTTCAGAGAAATGGAGATGAATATTGTATTTTATCCCTGTATCTTGTGGGTTCAAGAAGCTTTATATTCAACTTACTACTGCTAAATGATACATGAAAGAAAACAAATGAGTAACATATGAGACTGTTGAATAAATGATTGTGCATAGCCTTGTGTTTAAAGCAAATGTTTCTGAAGTTGCCAGTGTTAGATTGCTGATATGCTGTGTTCTGGATATTTTAATTTGTGTAGTTGATGACTCACTTGGCCTCCAAAGAGAGTGAGAGTATAAATATAACAAGTGCGGAGAAGAAAGTGCTTCTAAAGAGCCACTTAGAAAACCTTGGGTAGTAGTTTAGCCTCATCGCCCTTGTACCTGCCGCTCTCTCACAGCTCCCCACCCGCCGCTCATTGTAGCGCTGGCTTCATATTTCCACACCCTGAGTCTTGTTGCTGGTTTTCCAAGCAGTGTCTTTTTCATTTTCAGGGTTTATAAGGATGTGATCTTTTTCTACTTTTCGTCTTTTTTTTTTTTTTTTTTTTTTTTTAGCTTTACATGTCAAAAAGCTTTCCTGCCTTCAGACCTTTGAGTCATGGGCAGTGACTGTCCCCACCATCTTTCCGCCCCAGGTCCCACGTACTCCCAAATGCGCACATTTGCTGGATGAATCAATGATGTGGAGGAGGATGCCAGATAGAGTGGGGCTTCCCACTACCATGCAGTCTACCCATGGCTTCCCTCCCACCCCAGTCTTCAAGGGCCAGAAGAGTTGCGTTTTGAAGTGAAGAGGAATGCTGCCCAGGATTCTGTTGCCAGGGGTGCCAGAGATTAGTGTTCCCCATAGAAAGTAATCTGCCTCCTACTCTCCACAGTGTAAATTTAGAAACCTATGGTGAGTTATACATATGTCCTTTTAAAATATCTCGGTACAGTTGAAAGAGGGCCACATCATTTAGTAAGGGGGCAGCCCACCTGCCTTGTATATTCATAGTGATAAGATAGTGCATTTAAATCACCCAAACTGTCTCAAAATAATCAGTTTTGGTATTGTAATAAAAATTAAAAATGAATAATAATTATAATAAAACCTCAAAATATTACTTAACGAGCAATAGTTTTTGTCGTTGTAATTATTACAAGAAAGAAAATGGTGACAAAGACAAAGAAGAATATGTTCTATGCTTGACACCTGATTCTTTATCCCTGGCATTAATATTTTAATCAATTTCACATTTAAAATGTAAATGAAAAGAGAAAATATTGATATGATTAGTAGACTGCAGCTATGATTATTCTCTCATGATCTAAATGACTATCTAGCTTTTCCAAATTACATGATTTTCTTCCACATGTTAAGCCACGATCTCACTCATTATGGGAGCAGCATAGGGTTTGATGAATAAAAAAATATAGTCAAAACTTTGGATAACCTCAGACTTTAACTTATTTATATACTGATATTTTTTAAAAAGTATCTGCCACTTGGGTCTTAGGTAATCTAGGCCAAATGTGTTTCCATCCAAAGTTCTGGTATTTTAATAATTTTCCTCCAATAGAAATTGGGTCTGGCTTTTAGTTGGAAGATCTATTGAAACACATCATAAGATTGTGTTTGAAGAGTGCTGGGAAGTTATGAGCAAATGCTTCCAGAAGAAACCCTAGACTTGATTTGATTTTTAGGTGACGGTTACAGAGTAACCTTGTGTAGAGAAACCACATAATTAGCCTAGGCTCGATGGAAACTAGTCATAAGTAATATAGAAGCAGCTTGTACAGAAAAATTGGAGCAGACAATTTTGTAATTTAGCCCAGTTGCTGCTTCCTGTTTCTAGTGCAGTTGCCAGGAATGAATAAAGTAGACTCTGGGAAGGAGTGATTTCCGTTGAATGGTGTCTTGGGGATATGAACCAGCTTCAGGAGAAGGTGATTTTAAACCTTAGATTTGTAATGCTTCAAATGGTTAAGGGCTTTTGATTTGCATGAAAGGTTGAACTCCTTCTGGGGATAACTGTACTGTTTGAAAATTTCATTATAATATTCTTAGGATGAGGGAGTGGTATGTGTCATAGGGAAGTACATGTGCTATTTGTACTGCGATGGTCACTGGAAATGCTAATGAAGAATAAGAGGCAGGATGCCAGGGGGAAGACCTTGATGAGAAAAATCTCTAGTCCTCAGTTCTGTCTCTGTTAAATGGGAATGAAAATGTGGACCCTGGGGGACTGTTGTGAAGAAAAACAATGATGTGCGTGATAGACCTCAGACAGTGTCTGAGCAACATGTGCTCAGTACATTGGAAGTCATAGTAGACGTTATAGCCACAGCAGTCATTTCTGATAGTTATCCCAATAGTGATAATAATAATAAAATAGACATAAAATAATAGTGATCAGTCGTTATATGTTTACTAAGTTCCAGGTAGTGTGTTAAACCTTTATATATATCATATTAATTATGGAAATAACTTTTTGAATAAGATACTGTTATCTTTTTAGAATCAGTTGTAGATATAGTGATGATGGTAGTGATAGTGAAATTTGTAATAGGGGAACTATTGTAATGGCATTTCTAATGCCTCAGATCACAGTATAAATAACATGTTTATACACACACCAGACTTCCACAAAGGTCTTTGAAAAAAGGAGTACAGTTTTTAAAACTTAGGTATTGCCTCCTGATCTCTTTCCCCAATCTTTGACCCAGGTAGAAAAACCTGTGAATATCTAGCTATAATCCCCATTATTCAGAAATTATCTATCAGTTTATTATTCTAGTAAAAATCTCAACAAATACCACTTAAGTGTAGGCACTTAACTAGGCCCTGAGCATACCAAGACAAATGTATTTCAGTCACTGGACTAGTTTAGGAACTAACAGAGAAGAATGATAGGTAAGTAAATGAATTATAATACAGTGTTGTATGCACTGCAGTACTGAAGCAATTGTGTAACACATGGAAAGAAAAATGTTCCTTTTATAATGAGAAGGCCATATGTACACTCCGGTGGTTAGAAAGAAGCCAGGGTTTATTTTGGACTGGTCTGATCACTCGAAGTAGTTACATTGGCATATCATTTGTTTATTAAGTACTATGTGTATACATTGTGTTAAAATAGATAATTAAGATAATACTTATTAAAACAATGTATATATGAAAAATTCTTGAGAATTAAAATGATAAGAATGATGTATGGGATTTAGAACATGAGATTTGGAGTCAGAATATCCATGATTAACACTGTCACTAAATTTCTCTAAGTCTCTATTTCCTTGTTTGTCTAAATGTAATCATAGTATTCCTGCTCAATCCCTGATACTTTCACAAATTTTAGTGCTACGTAAGCTACAAAATGCTCTATAAGCTTGAAAGTACTATATAAACACTGGTTGATTTTATTATGTATAGCTGGAAAGATCAGGGAAGATTTCATGGAAAGAATTTTTTTTTTTTAATTGAGCTTTAATGAGTAGGATTTGGATATGGAGTGGAAATATTTGTGTTGAGATCAGAAAGCCTCTCAATTTCCTCTTTTGAGAAGGGACAATGATCATCATCCACATAGTAGAGGGAATGTCATAAGTAAATGCATATAAGTAGGAAAGCTTTGGACTGATTTAGTTGGGATGTATCTAGTCATCAGTAGGAACCATTCAACAGTAGGCAGAAAAGCAACATCAGCAAAGAGCTGTGTTTTGGAGAATATTCTGTGTACGGTTGATAGGATGCTCTGGAAAGCAGAGACAAAATGCAGAGTTGAGTCAGGAAGCTAGAGCTAACCAGGGCCTAAACTAGGTTAGAGCCTGTAGAACTAGAAAGCAGGTAATGGATATATGAGATACTGCAGTGATGGAAGATTGGTTTTTCTCTCAAACTCCTCTGATAGCACCATGGCCAACATAGATTTGAAAGAGCTTTGAGGAAGTATCATAGTGGCTGATGTTCTCCATTTCTTGTAAAAAAGAGCTACAACATGACATTCGAAATGTTCCATGTTCAGGCCTTGATTGGCCATTTTAATCCTTCTATTAAGCGCATGCTAAAATCATAGTTAACCATTCTTCATTCTGAGGCTGTGTCTAATATTTGTCATATACTGTTTCCTCTGCTTGCATACTAGTTCCAGCATTCATAGAATGCTCTCATCCTTCAACTGCAAGGTATATTGTCACCTTTGTATAAAACCTCCTTTGGGTCATGCTCCGCCCTCAGCACTTAGAATCCCTGTCTCCTTCCTTGAAGCAACTAACATGTCCCTGGTACCTTCAGTAGCCAAAAAAAAGTAAGAGTAAAAGTTGAGATTTATTCAGTAATGAATAATAATGTGTGAAGATTTCAATCCACTGTAGGACCAGATTCTTATGAAGGATTCTGATAGCTTTTGGATTTCATGTTCAAGAACCCTTATGATCAGCCTTGTTCCAGGGATGATACCCAATATCAGGAAACCTTTGCTGCTGTCAGTGTGCTGTGCAGTCATACACTCCTGTCAAGAGAGATTATTTCTGGCGACAAACTGAAAATTATACCAATTTATCTACCAAAGATGTTGAATGAAAAAATAAGTCATTCAGGGTAAAGATACCTCCAAAGTATAAATGGTTTTCTCTGACACAAAAGAAGATATTTCTCTGTTCTTAATCAGGCTAGCTTCTCAAAAGATTACTTTTGTAGCAAAATTCCTAAATACAAAGCAGCCCATTCTCTGCAGATAAACTATTAAGTGATAAATTATGTCAAGTAGTGCCCTTCGATGTGGGAAAGAGAGGTCTATATACCTTTTCACTTACTTGTTGGCCTTTGAGGAGTCTAAAAACGGCTTCCAAAAATTGTTCTATTAATGTACAATTTAAATAAGCAATTTCCCATTTATAGGTTACCAAGCTTCCTGTTAGGTAAGTAGGATTGTTTTCTAGCACTATATGTTAATAATCTTCGGCTTGGTACTATTCTAAGTAAATAAAACCCCTTTAGCCCCAATTATCCCACAGGCACACACTGTCACTCCCGAGGTGTTCTCAGGACACAGTTACTACCAATATTGGTCAGTTTAAGCTCCACAGCCACACGCTTGGACTGACCTTCACTTTTTCCCAGCTAATTTAAAGTGCTTATTAGTAGAAACTGACCAATCAGTCAGTGAATCAGTCAGGAACCCCTGCTTTTAGTGCTTTTTCAAAATTGCTTCTATACTTATTCTCTCTGAACATTTTATCAGTGACTTCTTAGAAAGTTCCTCCACATACTTAAATTAATTTTGACTCCTCATAAATCTTCAACTCAGTGAATGAACAAATGAGGTGACATAGAACACGATGGAAGGCTCATTTACTTTTCAGGCCAATGGATCCCACATTTGGGGAGAAGCTCACCCATCCCTTCTTCATATTCAGTCACTGTTTAGCTAAATCACCATCTTCTTCAGCCTGACAAGAGCCTCCAAAGTAACCCCCTGCTTCCTGTCTTCTTCCACTCTAATTCATTCTGCTCATAGCAGCTAGTCATTTTTCTGTTGAATTTTTTCTGTAAAGAGACATACTTTTCAGTACATAATATTTGATAAAATTATAAAATATTCATATTTTAAAATGGCATATATGTTAAGATAAAGTATAATAATAAAAAAATACTACAAATCTCTTCTCCAAGGTAAGAATTATAAATATTGTAGAGGTAGAGCAGGAATATTATGATTACATTTTGACAGATGTGGAAATAGAGAATCAGGGAAATTTAGTGACTAACCATTAATCATGGCTCTTCTGCCTCCAAATCTCATATTCTAAATCCCATACGTCATTCTTGTTTGTTTTAATTCTTAGGGTTTTTTCCTATATATACTGTTTGATAAATAGTATGTTGATCATTTGTTTTTACCACAATGTATAAACATAGTATTTAGCAAATAAATTCTGTGCCAATGTACCTACTTCAAATGATTAGCCCAGTTAGAATATAGGTATTCTATTCACAAATTCTATTTCATTGCCTTCTTCTTCTGAAATTTGCTTTTCTCATTCAGTAATATTTTTAAGTCATTCATCTATTGTGTATAGTAGTAGATTGTTCATTTTTACTGCTGTATAATATTTTATTATGCAGACCATTATTTATTCATGTATTAGTTCTCCTGCCAATATATATTTGGATTGTTTTAATTTTTTTTTTTTTTTTTTTACAAATGTATTAACAATCATTCTTGCACATATCTTTTTGGTATCTTTACACAGAGTTTTCCTAGGACTGAAATTACTGGGTTGTGGTCCCAGCAATTTTACAAGATAATGTCAAATTGTGTCCAAGGTGGCTGTGCCTGTTTTCATACCAACCAGAAGTGCTTAGGAGTTTACATTCCTTACATTGCACCAACACCAATTTCGTCAGGCTTACATAAATTTTTGTTCATTTAGAAGGTGTAAAATGCCATTGATTATTTTACTTTACTTATTTTGCATTTTCTGGTTAAAGAGTAGTATTGAAGATCTTTTTATATGATTATTCAACATTCATGTTTTCTCTTTTTTGGAAATGATATTTCAGCGCTGTTTGCCTACATTTATATTTCATTGCCATTTTTCTGATTGATTTATAGGATTTTAAAAAATATTTCTGGATACTGATCCACTATTGATTAAAGTATTACAGTTAGCTTTTACTTAGATTAAGCTTTTGATTTTAATATATTCAAATATATCAATTCTTTCTTTATAGTTGGCTCTTCCTCTGTTTTGTTTAAGAAATATCTTTCTACCCCAAGATCATATAGATATTAAACTATAACTTTTCTCTTTTATATTTAAGTATTTAATCAATATGGTGTTGATTATTGTGGATTCTTTTTTCCAGATAAATAAATAATTTTTGAGGCACTATTTATTAAATAGCCTTCCTTTCTCCTTCCCCTAGTTATCTACACAACCCACTCTCATCGATATTATATTTCTATAATATATGGGCCTGTTTCCATGTTCTCCATTCAGTTTCATTGGTCATTTTGTTTATTCCTGTGCCAAACCCACACTATCTTAATAAAAAATTTTATAATTAGTCTTGATGTCTAATAGATCAAACTCTTTCACATTATTTTGCATCAGGAGCATCTTGGTTTATTTAGGTTTTACTCTTTATGTGCATTTTAGAATGAACTTGCAAAGTTCATTGCTAGAACCTATAAGTTAATTTAGGGAGATTGATCTGTTTCAGATTTTGAGTCTTCCTATTTATAAATTTGGACTATATTTGAATTTATTCAGATCTTTAGTGTCTTTTAATTTTTATAATTTTCTCCATGAATATTTCACATTTTAAAAAATCATTAATTTTGAAAAAAACTCTTTAAATTTTTCATCAGGATCTTTTATTATTATTGATAATAAGTAGTATCTCACCCTCCATATCTATCAAAGGGATCACATAATTTTCTCCCTTATTTTTTTAATGTGGTCAATTACATTGATTGAGTTGTGAGAGTTAAACCAGCTTTATATCCCCAGTGTAAATCACTTTCCTTTTCTTTCTTTCTTTCTTTCTTTCTTTCTTTCTTTCTTTCTTTCTTTCTTTCTTTCTTTCTTTCTTTCTTTCTTTCTTTCTTTCTTCTTTCTGTCTGTCTGTCTTTCTTTCCTTTCTCTCTCTCTCTCTCTCTCCTTCCTTCTTTCCTTTATTCTGCTTTCCTTCCTTCCTTCCCTCTTTCTTTCCTTCCTTCCTTCCTTCCTTCCTTCCTTCCTTCCTTCCTTCCTTCCTTCCTTCTTTCTTTTCTGTCTCTCTCTTTTTTTTCCCTTTTTTCCCTCTCTTTCCTTCTTTCCATTTAATACTTCTATTTTGCTTTGATTTTTTTTATTCTGCTGTTATTATCAATTTACTTCTGCATTTGGGGGGGGGGTAATCTGTTTTTATTTTATAAATGCCCAAGATGAATGATTAGCTCTTTGAATCTACCTTTCTTTTATATTAGCATTAAATACAATTTATTTTTCTCAAAATATTTTAGGTACATTGGCATCTTATAATATTTGATATGTAGTGCTTTGATTAACTTTAAAATAAAACTTTTTCAAAGATTCTTTCTATCTATCTATCTATCTATCTATCTATCTATCTATCTATCTATCTGAACCAAGACTTATTTAGAACTTTTTTTAAATTTCCAAAAGTATGCATTTTTCCTCTTTTTGTATTGATTTCTAATTTAATAAGATAATGTCCAGGAAACATTATATAACTATTCTTTTAAATTTCCTTTAGCCTAAAATGCAGTCAGTATTTTGCCAATGTTTCTTGTTTGCCTTAGAAAAATTGTGTTTTCTGATTTTTGAATGTAATTTTCTAACTATATTCAGTAGGTCAAGTTTGTTAATTATTTTTCAAATCTTCTATACCTCTACTAAATTTTTACGTATTTAATCTATCATTAAGTCAAAGAGGTCTGTTTATAATCATCCTCTTGGTTAGTGGATTTGTTGATATTTTAAAATATCTCCTTATTTTTTTAATTTTATTTCTTCAAACTTTCACATAGTCAGTTTAAGTTATGTACCTGATCATCTTAATATCAGAAGTTTTTGTAAGTCTAAATTTCTTGTTTCTCATAGTGGTATGTTATTATGTCTCCTTAAGAGTGATCTTATATTTTTGTTGAACTTAAATAATGGGAATTCTGAGGGTCAGAGCTGTAGTTGTTTTCTTCCAGAAAGGTTAGACTTTGCTTTTTGATTGTACACAAAGGATTCTTCAAAATTGGAACCACTTTGGTCCCTTTTAAGGGCCCAACTTAATTTTAGGTTCCTTTGTTTTCTGGTCTCAGACCTAAAAGCATTATTTTTCTTTAAGGCATCCTTAGTTTTTATTTCCCTACTGCCCATTTTTCTGTTTACCATTGACAGGATTTTGTTCGATGGTTTGTTGTCTGTTTTGATCTTGCTGATTTTTCTCGCATTCTTAACAAATCTGTGGCTCTTTAAAATTGCGATGGTTAGACTTTATTAAAGACATAGATGTATTGAAGTAGGAGGGCCCATTAGAGTGAGTACCTTGTGTGCTACACCGAGGGAAATGGGAACATTTTAATGCAGGTTTTGATGTCAGTTTTCTGCTTAAAATCTCCCAGCAGCCCTCAGGATTAAGTGCAACCTCTATGGAGAGTAAGGGAAGCATTAAGGCCCCAAGATTAGATCTCGTCTCACCTCTCCAATCTCCTTTTCCTCTACTTAACCCATGTAAACCAGCACTATGCCAAAATATTTACAATTCTCTGAATATGGCACACTTAAAGACTCCTACTATTGGTTTGGATGCTTTTTGCTATTTATCTACCAGGATACTTCAGCCTTTAAGTTTCAGTGCACAAATAACTTGCTCTTTTAAGTATTTTCAAAAACCCCAAAGACTAGTTTAAGTGTCCCTCTTCCAAATTCCCTCAACAACCAACACATTCTTTTATTTTACAGTACTGCATTACTTTTATTGCTTGTTTTGTGTACTTTTTCCATCAGTCTCTGAGAGAAAAGGCTGTAACTTATTTATTACTCTATTTCCAGTACAGAATACTTGAGGCAACCAAATATGCTAATCTTTTAGTCAGTGCAGGCTGCCGTAAAAGAACACCATAGACTGTGTGGCTTCTAAACGACAGAAATTTATTTTTCACAGTTCTGGAATCTAACATCAAGGCAGCAGTGGATTTGGTATCTGGTCAAAGCTTGCTTCCTGGTTTACAAACAGCCTTTTTTGGTGGGGACAAGGAGACAGACAATGTTCTCAGATAGCAGAAGGGGCAATGGAGTTCTTTGGGGAATCTATCTGGGCACTAGTCTGTTCATGAGGGTTCTACCCTCATGACCTAATCACTTCCCCAAGTCCTTACCTCCAAATACCTTCCATTGGAAATTAGGTTTCAGCATGTGAATTTGGGAGGGACATAAATATTCAGTCTATGGTAGCTAGGTTGACCAGGAAGGTCCTAGCTTTCATTTCCAGTTTTCCTGTACAATGATTAATAGAACTCTGCTATTCTAAAGTGCCCCCTTTGGATGAGGAATTATATGTCACCCTAATAATATGGGACTGATTTTGAATGAATAAAAACATAAAACAAAGGGAATGAAGGAGAGATAATTCAAACTGGACAATGAGATCTGTTTCAACTTTCTAGCACCATTTTTTTTTTTGTAAAAATTATCTAACTCCTCTGTGCTTTAGTTCACTCATCTGCAAAAAAAAGAAAAAGAAAAAGAAAAAAAAGAAAAAAAAAAAAAGAAAAGAAACCCAGCAGGAAATATTCCCTGTCAACTTCAAAAGGAAGCTAACAACAATAAAAAGTAATGTCTTAAACATGTAATGCTTTACAATTTACTAAACACCTTCACAAATGTAATTTCTTTTATATATTTTTGAGGGATGAAGAGTGAAGTCCCATCTTTATTTGCCTTAATTAAATTTTAAAAGCCCTTTTGGCACAAAAAGGTATATACATGACACAGCTACACAACCTCTTTTCAACAAGTGTCAAAACTCTGTGGGTAATAGGGTAAAACACGATAGGTCAGGAAAAGAGAATTGTTCCTATATTGGGTAATCTGATGCAATGTCTTATTGCTATTTAAAAAAAAGCCCATTTTTAGTTTATTCAAGTTTGCATTCATAGTGTTTATCCCTCTCAATAAAAAAATCATACTTTTGTAATTTGTAGATGCTCATCATCATGAAAAGGTTCATTCTCTGGATCAGAGTCAGTGGTGTCAGAATATTATTTGTCTTCTTATGACAGTGCTAGGTAGTGAACATTTCCATGCTTTTGAACCAACATTTCAGGTGACCAAGAGCCATAGTTAGTGGGTGTCAGTTCTAGTGACTCAGTTTACTTCCACGTCTGTATTTATTGAAAGTCTACTATGTGTAAGGTATTTCTATTAAGTGCAAATCAGCGCCACCTTTTCAAATTGAATTTGTTATATTTAATGGGCTATTGAACTCATCTAATAAAACTAATACTACACCTATTTTTCATTGATCCCCCCCCCCATTATAATATGATACCTAATAGCTTCCATGGAACTCACACAACTCTCATCCACAATAATTAGAAGTGACAGAACAAATATTCCATTGAATTGTATTATCCTTATGAACTGGGCATGTACTTGAGTGCTCAGCTGAGTGATTAAGTGTGGCTTTCACTTAAGAGTTCTATCAGTTGTGTTTATTTCTTTCTTATTGGATTAACGTAGGAAAAAAGAAGAACATGACAGGGCTCATATGGCTACATCAAAAGTCCTGTAACAACAGATGTAGGTTACAGCACAATTGATTTAAACCCCTGTAGCTGAATTGATTGTCCAGATGTTCACAATGGCGAGACAGAATAACTATGATTATTATACATTTTGCATTATATGATGTTTCCCATCCTTAAAATTCTCCCACTCACATAGTTGCAAGATGATTTTGTTTATCATAACAACTTTATGAAGTAGACAGATTTTGTAGGAAACAAATGAGTAAAAAAAATATTTTCATTAGTTTGTACTTACTTGTCTGACTTCAAGCCAACTGGTCTCCCAGACTACAGTTCACCTTACTGAAAAGAATTTGTTCTAAATGCAAATTTAACCTGCCTTTTCTGTTATATAAAACCTATTTCTCTACATTGGCATAAGTTTAAATTCCATCACTATGACATTTGTCTTTAGATACCTCATGATCAGGCTCTTCTTCGCCTCTTTGACCTTAATTTTAATCATTTTCCTTCATCCACAAGTGTGTTTGGCTTTCACATCTCTCTTCCCTTGTGCATACCATTTCTTCTGCTTGCTTATGTTGCAGTGTCTGCTCAAACATTGTCTCTCTCCTAACATCTTTGCTGACCTTCCTTCCTTTCCCCAAAGAACTTTGTTTCCCCAATCTCCCCAGACTAGTTCTTTATCAAGACAGAACAATCTGCTTCTTTTTACTAGACTTCTCCTTTGTTTCCATTTTCCTAGCATCTGGCAGTTCCAGGCACATAATAAACACTCAAAACATTTAGTGAAAAAAAAATTCAAATAAATGAATAATATGCACTGCTATTTCTCCTACCACACTTAATTTGAAACGGTTACATATTCACAGTTCTTTACAATGGATCAAATGTGTTCATATCTCTCATTTGATCTGACCACCTAAATATTATGAGACACATAGGCAAGCTAGGGTCTACTTTACAATTGAAGATAAAGAGGCTCAGAAAAAATAAATGGCTGCCTGCAATTTGATGACTATCTAATGTCACTTTAACCTAAGAACATGTGTTCCTTTTGTGAGTGTTCTAAGTGTGATCATTAGCTGTTCCTGGGCGAGGAATTTCTACCATTGATTTAAATGGCTTGAGATAAAGCAGTTTAGTGTAGCAGGTTCTCACAAAGCTTGACAGACTCCAAAGAAGGATTAAAAATTTCTATTTCATATTTTTCTCAGCTCATAATTTTCTCTTGGCAATGAGACATTGATTCTGTGGTATTTATTAAAAGCATCAAAAACAACTATAGCAATGATAGAAGTAGTTAGTTTTTAGTGAACATTTACTCTGTGCAGAGCAGCATGCTGACTGTTACCAGCCTTTTCTCAATTAACCCTCAAAACCAAGTCATTTAACAGGTACTATTTTCTTCACTTCACAGTTGAAAAAATCAAATCTCAGAGGAAACTCAATACCTTACCCTAGAAATAGCTAGTGCATGGTAGAGCTAGTAATTCTCTCTCCTCGATGGAGCTGGCTGAAGCTGTTGGCCTAGTCTGAAATTATAGAAGGGATATGCCAAGAATTGAGCTTATCTTTGGTGCCTAAGATCAAAGAAACTCTTTTCCTAGCATAATTTTGATAAACTGCTATCTACTGTTTGTAAACTGCCTAATAGTATATGTTGGATATAAAATACCAATACTTTCTTTCTAATTTGGTTATCCTGAATATTATGTGAAATATTGGTGTCTCGAGAGAGCAGTTGTCCAGATAGTATTGCTTGAAAGGATTCAAATTAGATCAAGCCAGTTAGTTCCCAGCGTGTCGCAATGTTCTCATTCAGCCTGGCTGCCTTGCAGAGCACTGCAGTGCAAATTTGTTCAATGGAATCTCGATCACCTTGTACTTACATTTAGGCATTTGGAATGTTCCATCCATGCGCTCTGTTTTATAAAGAGATGTGATCTGATACACATGATTAAGGATTCACATGATATATTTGAAAGAGCAAAACCTTTGGAGCTGGATGGTCCTGGGCTCAAATCACAAATGGCTTACTCTTTCCGAATATCAGTTGACTCATCTGTGAAAATGAGCGAATGTAAATATCTCATGAAGTTATATACCATATGTCTTTAGTAGGTGTTTAACAAACATCAACTGAATACAGTTGGTGTTTAACAAACATTATCCCTTTTATTTAAATATTATTTTAAATAATATAATAATATTATAAAACATTTATAAAATTAGAAAAGAAAAATATATTACCTATAGGCTTACTATATAAATTAAACAACCACTCTAGTTTTACTGTATTTTTTTCTTTTAATTTTTCATATGGCTATGTTTAAATTCTGCCTTTTCACTTCATATTACATTATAAGCACTTTTATAGACATCATCTACAAAGCAATTCAGTCATTCTATTCCTAGGCATTTACAGAAGAGAAATGAAGGCATATATCTAATAATAAGTCTACAAAGATTTACACCTGAATATTTATAACACTTTATTTATAATAACAAAATTGTGGAAACAACCAAATATTTATCAACAAGAGAATGGAGAAATTTTGACATGTCCATCTGATGGAATACTCTCAACAACAGAAAAGAATAAGCCATTGATACATGCAGTAGCGTGTGCAAATCTCAAAATAGGCATGCCAAATGAAAGAACCCAGGAAAAAAAGAGTGTTTACTGTATAATCCCACATATACAACATTCTAGAAAACTCAAATTAATGTATAGTCAGAAAGTAGAAAAGTGGTTGCTTGGAGATGAGAAGAGATGGAAGGGAAAGATTGCAGAGGTGCACAAAAAACTTTTTGGAAGCATGGATACGTTTATTATCTTGATTGAGCTGATGGTTTCACAAGACCTTATATAACTCAAGACTCATCAAATTGTATACTTTAAATATGCGTAGTTTATTATAAGTCCTTTCTCTTTAGTAAAGCTGTAAAAAACAAAAATGATATATCTTAGGGGAAAAAAATCTCACTATAACAGTCCCATTGTCTCATGACTTATTTAACTATTCCAATTGCTAAATGTTTAGATTTCTTCCAGTAAATCTATTTTTGCTATTATAAACAACACTGTAATAAATGTATTTGGCATAAAGCTATGATATGTTATTTGCTTTCTCTACAACCTATTAATACTGAAATCATTTTCATTGTGAAAGAATGACAGAAAAAAATCTTAGTAGTTCACTCCTGATGATTGTAAGTTATGTGTATTCACTCACTAGCTACTTTTTTTTTTTTTCCCCGCGATTATAATCACTAGTCCAGGTACCATTACTTGGATGGCTGATAAAAATAGTAGCAGAGAGACACTTAGATAACAGTTAGGGGTGTAAAAGCAAGAATCTCAGGCGGGAGACCAATGGGGATGGAATCATAAGTTTCTCCAAGTATCTGTCCTCCTCAGGCTTCCAGAGGAGGAACTATCCTTATTGATCTGTATGTACCACCACACCCATTCTATTCAATAGTCGACTACTCGGATCATCCATTCACTTCCAAGTGCTTCCTTTCCTTCTTCGTCAATGATGTTTTCTCTACTGGAGATATTTAGATGTGCCACATGGACCTTTTTCTTCAACTCTCACCATCCATTTATACATACAGTAAAAGAAACATTCACTTAGCTTGAACTATATGCCAAACATTGAATTTATACTGAAGATAAAGCTATGAATAATACTGGTTCCTGGCTTCAAAATATTACAATATTGTTTGAGAAACCAGTACGTAAACACTAAACTAGAATAGGGAGTGGTTAGCACAATCAGAGGCATAAACCACTGGGGAACATAAAACAGACACATGTATTCCAGCCTAAAGCATTAGTATAAACTTTCTAGGAAAAGTGGCACCCCGGTTGGTAACTAAAAAAGAAAGAGCCAAGTGAAGAAGCCTAGAAGGAGAGGGAGGATAATGTTTCAGGAAGAATAAACAGTACATGTAAGATATTAGAGGGAGAGAAGGTATAGTAATACTTTCTGGGTAGGTGTGTGGCTATAGTTTTGTTGTTGTTTTAATGTATGCTTTACAATGAAGGACGCATAAGAAGTATCAAGAGTTAAAAAAATACTACTAAATTATTCTTTAAGGTATTTAAGGTAATCAGAATAATAGAATAGAATAATATAGAATATTATAGAATAATAATTATAATCATTATATAATAATAATTATTAGTCATTAAAATAATAATTATTAATTGTGACTTTTAATCTTTATTATAGAAAAGTTAAAAAAAACAAAAGTATGAGAATGAAAATAAATGTTACTGGTAATATTCAGAGGCACCATAGTTAAAGCTTTTCCTTTCAGTACCATCTGCATACCTCATTGTATCTAAACCTGTACACATTTAATCAGTGACCCACTGAGAAATATTGGGTCATTTCCAGCTGTTTCCCTTTATAGAACTACTATAGCATTAATTCTTACACACACACACACACACACAAACACATGCACACCCACATATATATATATATACACACATATATATGTATATATCTTAGTATACAAGACTTAGTATGTCATAAAATAAATTTATAAAGGTATAATTATTGAGTTAAAAGACAAAAGTGATTTTAAAGGTTTACATAAAATAACACATAATCAACATATTTAACCGCCCTTCCTCCATTTACTGGACATTTAGATAGTTTCCAAATTTTATTTTTATAAATAATTTAAAAATATTTCCAAGCCTTTAGGTGTCTTTGGGGCTGTCAATTTAATGCTGTCAGCCCATGAGTCATTTCTGGTTGGCAAAATATTCTAGAATCTGGTAAAATTACTCAACACCCTTTAACATTATATCCAGTCCTCCAACATTATATCTGATTGTATAAAGGGGAAGAGGGAGTCTGCTAATCTTATTTGAGTATTACCAGGTTTCAGTTTCTATATTTTTCTACACATTATCTCATTTGATTCTCACCTCATCTATGTGAAAGGTGTGCTTACCCTGCCTATAGGTGAAGAAACTAAGTTTCAGAGTGACTAAGTGACTATCCCAAGGTTACAGCCTGAGTCAGATGTGAAACCTTAATCAGAGTCATCAAAACTCAAAGCTCATATTTTTCCATCTATAAATATCTTCTCATAAAAATCAATGGGAATTATGGTGCTTCTTTTGTGACCAAGAGATGAGATAGTATGTTTCTTTTTAATAAACAATAGTAGTTAATAATTGTTGACCATTACTATGTGTCAAGTTGTGTTTTGAGTGCATCATAGGCATTAACTTGTTGAATACTCCAAACCTGACGAGATAGTCTCTATTATTGCACCTAATATACAGAAGAGGAAACTGAGGCACAGATATATTAACTAAATTACTCATGAACCCTTAGCTCATGGGCATAGAATGCAGAATTCAAGCCAATCAGTCTGTTCTGGAGTCAGCATTTTACACCACTTTACTGCATTGCCTCTCAGAGACAATTGCCAGTTTGTGCCAGAAACTAAGTGGTAGGTGTTGTCTTACTATATGTAGTAACATTACATAATGTAAAAAGGCAGAGCAAAGATCAAGAACACAGGTTCTGGAGCCAAACTACATCTGTTTAAATCCAGGTTCTGCTTGTATTTACTAGCTGTATTGCTGCCACTTACTAGCAAGGTATTTAATCTCTCCGAGTTCTTCATCAATAAAATAGATCTAATAATAGTAACCGTCTTATGGAGTTCTTATGGAAATAAACATTTGTGAACTACTTAAAATAGTGCTTGGTATATACTTAACACTACTTGAGTTTCTGTTAAATAGTTTATAGTTTATGAGTCCTCTTCTGATTCCTCCCTCACAAACACACTCTAGGAAACAGTGATCTCAGTGGTAACCTGAAGTGACCAGGCACATCCACAATGTCTGGATTTTTCAGAAGCCCTGCCCAGTGTGGATGCCCCAGCAAAGACCTGGGCTCTAAGGCATCATAGTATCTTCTGTTTCTGTGAGAACTTTTAAAGGAAAGAATCAGCCTTGCCAACTTTCCAAATTTAGCCATAACTGGGTCACCTAAAAAAGTAGTGCACCGTTCCCTCAAGTAACCTTTTGCTTATGTTAATTTTATGTGAAGCATTCCTCACCAAATCTTAGCACGTTCTGAATTTCATGAGTCACTGCTTTGGCAGATAAATGTGTGAAGAGTGCCTTTTCAGAACTGTTACCAGATGTGGTACAGTTTGTTTCTGCTCCTTGGTCAAGTCTGTACCTCTCGGGCCTGATACCAAAGGTGAAAACAAACTAAAAAAAACAGAATCATGTATGAGTATTTTTATTTCTGTCTTCATATTGTAAAATCTTCAAGAAGGAATTTTGCTTCACATCTGCTGGGCCACATCTCTAACATTGCTCACTGATTACTGCCAGGTTCTATGCTAGTTGTTTCAGACACAGACAGGAATTTGATCCCGGTCCTGCTTAAAGATAGCACAATCTCTGGAGAAATGCTTCTGAGGAACCCTCTTCCGTTTGGGGTCAGAGGTTAGTTTTCTCAAGGCTGACTTGACACGGTCACATGAGCCATTATCAGACACAGGGTTCTCTCCATCTGTCTCCAAACTGACAAAAAGGTGTTCAGAGAGCCTGGTTCTTAGAATCACATGAAAAATCTGCAGGGAAGAACTCTTATCTTGCCAGGGGACAATGGATGTGTGAGTTACTGTGAGAAGGAAACCACCGATACTTGAGAGGGTTTCCCATATGCCAAGCACCATACTAGAGATTTGGTTATCTTACTTTAACCTTGAATCATCCCTGTAGAGTGATGATTTCTTTCAACAGATGTGAGAATCTTAAGTGAGAATAACTTGACTAAGGTCAGAGATAGGACGGGTAGCATCCAAAATTTAAACTTAAGTCTATCTGGCTCTAGAGTCCATGTACTTCACATGGTAGGAATTATCTCCTTAGAGATGTTATTTTAGAAGAAAAGCATATCAAATTTAGAATGCTATATATCCTTACCAGAGCCTTTCTTTACTAGATTCAGGAGCCAGAGCAGGAGATTTGTAAAGTTTACTGGCATCATTTTCTTAAATGGTTTTTCTTCTGTCACTAAATGATCTTATTCATACCTTTTCTTATGAGTGCATCATTGTAGCCATTTTAGTTCAGTGCATCAGGAAGTTGAGAGTTTTATTTGTCTCTATCAATTTGACAGGGAGGAAGAATGACAGGAACTTTGGAGTCTTGTAGAACTGAGTTCTGTCTGTAAAACTGCAATCTACTCTTGATAGAATAATATCTTCTTTATAGGGTTGGCGTGAAATATAGAATAGTTATTGTTGATCGCCTGGATTACAGTTGTGGATCAATACATTATAGTTCTTTCCCTTCTATTGTGACATGTCTGAGTGACTCACTAGCTGGGAGAACGGAGCTCATCTGAAGATATTTTCTAAGTACACAAGGTGTCATACTATTTGAGATGATCGAAGAACACTAAAGGATTACAGATTGAGTGTTTTTTGCCCTTGATACCCCTGAGTCCTGGATATGGAAAAAGAATTAAAAAGTAGAAGTAATTGAGAGACAAATTAAAGGCTTTCAGATAATACATTTGCAGTGAATAAAACAGAATTCAGGGACAGTAGAGACTGGTACAGGTGAGGGCTCAGGGAGGCCTTCTGGGGAAGAGGGCCTTGAACAGATCTTGAGGCAGGAAGCGAGGCTCAAGGATAGAAGCTGCACTGACAAAAGGAAGAACTTAAACCATAAATTTCCCCTATGACTTTTCCCTCCCCTTTTCAATTCCTTGTTTCTATTGCAAGAACATAAAAGTTGTTTTCCCATTCCTCCCCATTCCCCTTCTATAGTACCAGTGCAACTGTTTTACTAGATTATGGAAACAGAAGTATTTATCTTCTTGTCCACCTTCCGAAAGGAGTTTAGTTTCATTAGTTTGTCACCATAGCCCTTTCACTTATCAATTAATGTGAAGAATGTTTTCTTGCAGATTTGCAATGTCCTTATTCATAAAAAGAGCATGGAAATAAATCCATTTAAAACAAAACCATTCATGAGAACACTGGGAAAGCAAAGGAGAGTATATAGAAAAATATTTAGCATGGACCCACTATGCAAAGAATGCTGTAATTTATATCTTGGAGTGTTTTCTGTCAGCTTTTTTTTTCACATGTATTATCCTCTGTTTACTTTTCATAATAGTGATCGCATTATATAATTTCTGTACTCTTTGCCTGTAAGTTGTTAGAAGCATAAAATTTAACAGATATTCTATGATTTACTTAACCATTGCCTAATGTTATACATTTATACTGTATATAGTTCTCACTGGTAAGTCATGTTAAATCATGTTTAAAATGTTCAATGTTTTCATTTTTCTGAACTTTTCAGATTATTTCTTTACAATGTACTTTGAGATGTGGAATATATAGAATTATTTTTCTGCTGGAATTAATTATTTCTTTTAGAGGTATTTGAGCAGCTACTTTCTTCCAGGTACTATGCTAAAGGTGGTTTTGAATAACTAACAATCTAGTAGAAAAATTAAGACAAATAGAAAATAGTCAGTTCTTTTAAAAGAGAAAGAAAAACACTGAAGAAATTCACAGAATTTATGACTGGAGTGATGACGAGAGAGTTCTCACAACGAGGAGCAAAACTTGAGAAAGAACTTGAATGATGGTTTTAGTAATTTCACAGCATGATCACAAGGGCAAAGATAGTAAAGAAAAATATAATCAGAGATCACTAAGCAGACCTATTTGTAGGGAACTTAGAGGCCTTGGACAGAAATTGCATACCAGAGGACCACAAATGTCATATTTAGAATTCCAAATACCTTTTAATGGATGATGAAGAGTTCTGAGATTTTTTTCACAGGTAGTTATGCAGTGTTACAGATTGATTGTCATGAGGAGGTGCTTATATGCAAAGATGCTCACTATTACTAACAACATTACTAACAACAAAGGAATGCAAATTAAAGCGATGCAAGATCATTTTCACCTGTCAGATTAATAAAGAACAGAGTACTGACAAGTGTACAGAAAAATAAGTACTATCCTCACTAATATAAATTGTGAATAATTATGAGACTGTAAATGTGGCATAAACTTTCTTCAAAACAATATGTCAGAATGAACCAATATTTACTATGTGCATACCTTATACTTGGCAACTCCACTCTTAAAATGTATCTTAAGGTCACAATTGAGCAATACTCAAAAAAATGGTACAGGAATCTATAGCAGTATGTCCTTTAATACTATAACATTGATAACAACAGAAATATCCATTAATTTATCTTCCATTAATTTCTCTTAAATAAATGATGGCATCAACCTTGAACAAAATGCTTATAATTGTGATTTCTCAAAAGAATAAATCAGATATTTGTGTACTAACCTACAACAATGTTTATCATATATTAAAAAACAAAAAAACAAATATCAAAGAATAACTTCGATCTCATTTTTGTGAAAGCAAAACTTTATATGAAAAATTATCAAGATGAATATATACCAAATTGTTAACAGTGATTATCACTTGGGATTTGAAATAAAGCAATTTCACTGTTACTCTAAATCCATCTATATTTCTTAAATGAACATATAGCTTATAAATAAAATTTTAAATATTTTGAAAAATGATTAAGAAGAGATTATCTGAAATGTTGTTTTGGCTACAATTTCAGTATAAACCAAAGTGAAAATAAAAGCAGACATGAAAGTCCGTGTCCTCTATGACACCTTTTCATACCCTCTGGTGTTGACATTGTCATTTCCCATCACATGACCTTTTTTTCAGTCCTTTATAGCATTTTGTAATATATTGTACAGTTTTTTAAAAATTATTTTGCTGAGATTAAGGGACTTGCTTATCTTGTCCCATACTATATCATCAGCAGTAAGAACATTGTTTGAATGATAGTAACCTCACATAAATGAGTTGAATGGACAGGTATTGCAGTAGTTACTTTTATTTTAAAAGTCTATACACCTTAATTTTACTTAAAAAACCCTACATCATTTAGTTTCTGCCAACCTCTCTAGCTTCATTATTTTATCATCCCTACCAACCTCCCTTCCAGGTTCTATATAATTGAACTTTTTCCATTGACCTTAATGTACACATCTCCTTTATCTCCAGACCTTTGTATATGTTATTCTTGCTTTTGGGAAAAGTAATCAAGCTCTTCTTTCTCCTACTCCCGTTTATCCTTCTGGTATCATTGTATGCAGTATTACCGCTTGAGATCACAGGTTCTAGAGTTAAATGTCAGATCAGTTATATATTATTTTTGCTTAAACCTTCTTATCTGTAAAGCAGAAATAATAGTACCTCTCTCAGAAGGTTGTTGTGAGAATATATGAGTTAACACATGAACAGCACTAAGAGCAGTTCCTGATGGATAGTAACAATTTATTAAGTGTTAGGATGATGATGCTAATGATGATGATGACAATTACGACTTATAGTGTGGTTGTTGTGATAGTAACCCGATCCCACGGTGGGTTAGGTGTCATTCTTTTTTACTGAAAAACAAATTATTGCCCATTTGTTTGCATTTAGATCTCACTAGAGTGTAAGCTCCATGGGATCAGAGGCTGAGGCCACTGAGTTCACCAGAGTACCTACAACACTTAGCACAGTGTCTGGCAGAAAGTAGGTGCTCACTAAATGCTTGTAAAATTGCTGAATTGGATAATCTGGCATAAGGTAATAAAGTTGAGCTAAGATGTATTGTCAGAACTGAGAAGATAGATCTTGGCACTGAAGAAGAGTGAGAAAGAGGAGTCGAGGATGATTCAAGTTCAGGAATTGGAGTCTAAGAAAGTGTTGATGCTATTGAGAGAAATGAAGATGAGTTACTAGTCTTGGCCCTTTCAGTTGACCCCTAAGTATTACCTTTTGTCTTTAAACTTTCATAGCTATCTGGGGCTCTTAGCTTTATTAAATCCTTTGACATTCAAAATCATGTGGAAGGCAATGCAGATATGTATGCCCTTCTACAGATGAGCAAGTTAAGGTTCAGAAGTAAATTACTTGATCTAAGTAATGTTTGAGTAGAAGGAAAGTCATATTACAAGTAGAAAAAATGATTTTATTTCAATTACTCATTTACTCATTTAGAAATATATAACAAGGTCTGGTATAGTCTGAGCATATAGAGATATAAATGACCTGGCCACTGCCCTTAATAGCTCAATATTAGCTCCTAGAATAATTCCATAAATAAGTTCAAGACAGATTGATAAACATCCTAAAGGATTCAGATGTCCTCTGGGAATACCATGAACAGAGCAATTAGTTCTCAGTCAAAGATGGTTCTTGGATGATATATTGGATCTAGGCTTTTATGCTATTTATTTTTCAGTACTTTATTCCAATACATTTCTTACAAAAGAAAGCTAGGCTCTGATTCTAAATTAGAATTTTCTAATTTCACCAAGGTGTTCATAAAAGAGCATTAGCTAATATATGCTTATCATTTAGCTTTGGGCTTTAGTTTTATGAGAATTTTTTGCACTTTTCCTTTTCTTCTTTTACTTTAACTCAGCAACAGTAGTTCTCTGTTGTGAAGAAACACTGAATGAATTAATGTTTGAGGTGACAATCATCAGCATACTTTTAAAATCATAAAAAGTGTTGATAACATGTTAAGGAAACTGACTTTGTAAAGCAAAATAAAGGTATAATTAAGTGACGATATTCCAGAACCCCAAGGTGATCACTCTGTTTCTCTCATTGCATCCTCAAAGGGACATGAAAACAAAATTAAATTACTCCTGTAGATACAGAGAATATTTTGAGGGCTACTGGTCAGGAGGGGGCTTGAGGATGTCAGTGAAAAGGGCAAAGGGATTAAGAAATACAAAAGGATCATTAAAAAATAGTCATGGAGATATAAAGTGTAGCATAAGGAAAACAGTCGATAATGTTGTAATAAATATGTAAGAGGAAGAGGGGTACTAGTTTAGTGGGATGATCACCTGATCTCTAATCACTATGCTGTACAACTGAAACTAACATATTATTGTATGCCAGCTATAATGAAAAAAAAAACTCATTGAATTGTTCAGTGTACATATGAGCAACTAATTGTCTATTATATTTCAATAAAACTGGGGGGAAATGTGAAAAAAAAAATCAAATTATGCCTGAATCTTGGTGCTAATAGGAAAATAGATTGGTTTAATATATGAAGGGTTCACTGGTATATGATCTGAGAAACTAAATTTAGATTGAGAATAGAATCATAAGGTTTATGAATTAAAAAGAAAATTAATGATAATCTAATAAAATGTTTGTTTGTTTTTGTCTTTTATTTAGAAACTGATAGAAATACTGAATTTAATTATTTTCAATTCAATTCAATGAAGCAATAGAATTGCTTAGTATTATATTACAAGGTTTCCATTACTTAATATCCTTTCATTACTTAATTTTTTTTATGAAATTGTCCAAGTCATTGAATAATACTGTCAATTTTTTAACCAAGGAAATGGGAAAATGGAGAAAAACAATGCATGTCTTATAGACTTGTTGAGAGAATAAAATACGATAATGCATGTAAAATACTGGTCTGGTCATTTTACTGTGGCCCATCCTACTCCCCCACCGCTAGGAAGGTGTTGAGATTGGATTGGTTGTAGTACAAGAAATCAACCACACAGGTTTCTCCCACCATTGTATACCCTGTGCCTTGCACAGTATCTGACATCTAGTAGGTGCTCAATAATTCTTTCCTGAAAGAATGCATGTACCTGGCTTTCCTTATGCCTTTATATTAACTGCTGGGTCCCTGAAGATATTTAAATTCTAGACCTCTGAAATCTAAGCTGCTCTTTTAACATGATGTAATATTGAGATATTTAAGTGTCAAAGTTTTGGCTGAGCTCACAAAGATGATCACCATAGAGTGGCATATTCATTTGGGACTCAAACTTTCTAACCTCTACTCCATTCTATTTTCTAAAACAAACTTTTAAAAATATAAATAAATGATGTGCTTTCCCAATATTCTAACTATGGTCCAATATACTCATTCCAAAGAATTGGAAAATACGATTATACGAAGAAGAAAATATATCGTTTTGTATTTGCTTATATAAATGTTATGGGAATATAGGCATGCTTTCTTTGGCTCTTTCATTTAACATCACCATGAATAATTACTTTGTGACTAAATTATTCTTTAATGACATTTTAATGGTAGATTAGTATTCAATTTGACAGAGATACCAAATCTTGTCATTTTTTTTTGTTGGATATTTAATTTCCAGTTTTTGACTGTCATAAATAATGCCCTCATTTACCCTTATGCAAAATTGTCTTCTGATAATTTATTCAGAATAAATTATTGGATCAAAAGTCCATACAGGTCCATTTTTAAAGTTCTCAAGCAAGCCCTAAATAATCACACTATATTTCTTTCCTGAAAACTTTTACCAATTTCTTTCCAAAACTCAGTGTTTGTGGGTATTTTTCTTGATAACTATACCACCATAAAAATGTGTCAATATTAAAGAGCACTTTTTTCTCTCTTTCTCTTTTACTTTTTTCCCAAAATAATTATTTCCGAGACAAATGCCTCACTACAGCTTCTAAAATAACATGTCAATGCGAAACATCATTCTTCATTATCTTTGCTTGATAATACATACTGATTACCTGTGTACAATCTTCAGAAAAATACCAACGCAGACACAGCTTCAGCATAGCTGAGTCACTGCTTTTAAACACACAACCTGGGCATAAAGAAGTGAAAGAAGGTCACATTTTAAAAAGTCAAATATAAAGATTGTCTATGATAAGAATTTCTGATCTGCTGTTAAGTTAATTATTCTTTGGGCATTTGTGTTATCTGAGAAACACCCAAGAAAGCTAGGCTAGGCTAGGGTAAGAACAAAGATACTTAGAAGTTCTGATTTACTTTTATCAACCATAAAGGCTTGAGACTAAACATTTGCTATTATATTTATACATGATAAATTCCCTTATTACATTCATGAAAATGGGTTTTGCAAAATAACAAACAAGATGTTCTAGTTGTGGTCTCATTACCACCTTAAGTTTTAGAACAAGTTATTTAACCTCAATAATACTGAATTTACTAATCTGGGGAAAATATTTCTGCTGACCCCACAAGATTGGTGAGAGAATAGGAAAAGATATAATTATGTTAGTAATAAATACTTAGGATTTAGGTTGAAATTTCTTTTCCTAATGATGCAATGATAGCCAGGGACCCAGAATTGCTCTGTGCCTGTCCTGCATCTCACCCTCCTCATGAGGTTTCTGATTAACGAGTCTATACATAAGGCATAGAAGCTAAACTAGCCTCAGAGTACCACTTCATAAACTGAAGTCTGAGTCTTTATTGCATTTTTACCAATGCACAGCTTTGGTAAAAACTAAGAAACTATTGTGGCTTAAGCCTGCAGGTGTAAGGTAGACATCCTGTTCTTTCCTTTATGTGACTAAGGTGTCCAAATATGTCACTCAAATTCATGCTGAGAATCTAAAATAGAAAAAGTAAGACTTAGATGGCTGTACCCGCAGGGCAACTCCTTACTCAGTTCTGCACAGACTGAAAGCACAAAAACAATAAAGAAGAGTGACCCAACAGCCTAGAAAAAACTGACTCCACTTAGGTGAACCCACAAAATGCAAACAGAAGTAAAAAAGGGAGTACCACTTACAGATGCTGACCTGTGAGGCAGTGTTCACAGGTCCTAGTAAAACATGGCTCAATGAATGTCCTGAGCTCTGACCTATCAGAGTATTAGAAATAAATAAAGTTAAGATAGTGGTAATATGGTTAGAACAAGTGAAATTCCTTTGCACACACTCGTGTTTTGGTTAGGCCTTGTACTTGAGAACAGGTTCTCTCAAAATTCAGGGATGAATGAGATCAGATAAAATGGATAAAGTTTGAATAGGATTAGGTAAATAACTATCACAATACCAGGGTCTCAACCTTGGCTGCAAAATGGAACCACCTTGGGGGCTTTAGAAAATTCCGATTTCTGGGCCCTACCGCCAGAGTCTGATTGATTTGATCTATAACGCCACTTGGACATCAGGATATTTTTTAAAGCTCCCCAGGTGATTCTAATGTGAAGGCAAAATTAAGAAACACCGACTTCAAAGATGCTTAAATGCTTTTGCCTAAATAAGAATAAAACTTAGAAAACTGATAAATTAGGTATCATTTCCTTACAGTATAGGATCATCTTCTGCCTCCAAACTTATTCTTCCATAGAATGCCCTTTAGTTTATGCTTTCTCTAATTCATTTGGAGCAAGGTTACATTTATACCCTATTCTTCAGAGATTTATCTATGAGCTTGGACTAGAAACAAATTAATTTTAAATTTATAATTTGAGGGACAGAGGAACACTGAATTTGAAGATAAAGAACTTACATTGTACACTGAGACCCTACAAGTACTAATGGCTGTTTTTGAGCAATGCATGATCTCTCTGGCATGGTATGGCCCAGCACAAAACTTAAACTATGAAGTCAGATACCACAGTCCAAACCTTAGTGTAGCCAGTCACTCTGCAACATTGAATGCTTTAGTAAAATGTTCTAAACTTCAGTTTCATCATTTGTGAAAAGACACAATAATAATTACTTTATTGTAATTTCATGAATATTAAATAAAATATATATATATATTGACTAAGGCTTAAAAATTGTTTTTGGCACTGTTGTTTTTATAAAGGTGACTTCTAGCCCAGGAATTAGGTAAATCTATAGAATTTCCCTCCCTTTTCTATATCTTTTGCAAATGATGGTGGTCAATCATTTATTTGAGCACCTCTATATATTCTAGTCTTGTCTGTACTAAAATTTCATTTATTAAAAGGCTGATCATAATACACTAAATTGACTTTTTGACCATTTTATTATTTATTATGGATGGTTTGAAAAACCCTAGTTTTGCTCCCTGCAAATGTGTTCCTTATTCATTCTTCTACTCTTTCAAAAGAAAGAGATATTTCCTGTTCAAATAATTTTGGAAAAGGTTGTATATTGAATTTGCTTATTGGAGATTTATGTGCAGTAATGTGATAAAGTCTTTAAAAATTCTCTGGTTGCCCACACCCTTACCCCGCTCCACAGACACACATGTTTATATGGCTCTGGTTTCTTATCATAATCCTCTTCCCCACTTCACTACTGTTGGTGATTTCGATATCTACATTGATTAACACTTTGGTATTCTAGGCCTTTATTTTCTTGATCACTACATCTTAAGTGACCTTTTTTTCAACTCCATATTAGCCACCACTCCCAGAATACCAGCTGGGTTTGTCATCACAAACAACTATATCCATTCTGGAATCTTGATTTCAAACATTCAACTCTTCTACGATCATACTCTGTCTTTCTAGATTATTTACTAGAGTATCCCTATTGTCACAATTCATTAATTACATCAATGCTTCCAGAGATTCTAATCCATTGAATTCCATCATCTTCTTATTATCCATTTTCCATCTATTTATTCTTGTCCTGACTAGATTCTATCATTCATTACCATAGTCACTTCCTTCATTCTCAGCCAAAGACATTGCCCCATACTTCACCATGAAATAAAAGACTTCTTTGAACTTTCTCATCTCCCACCAGTTCTTTGCCTCATTGCCTGCTTTCTGCTTTTCTTCTATGTAAGAGTTTCATCTCCTCTTTTCGTGGTCCTATCCACTTGTGCTTGGTGTACCAGCCCATCTTGCTATTTTCTAGTATGTGTTTTTATAACTCTGGCAATGGCTGAAATAATTTTAAAACTTAAGGTAAAACTCATCAAAATATATAACAGGTCTTGAATTATCTGAGTCTTTTGAATTATCTGACACAGTCTAATGTTGGGTACTCCATATCACTATTATTTTCTTCTCTCAGAAGGGCTTTTACACACCATTACCAACACTCTATCAAAAGCAAGTTTCCAAAACCTCACATTGTTTTGGTTTTAATTTTCTACCATTTGTTGAAGCTGGTCTTATGTTCTATGTACCAACCTATTTTTTGAATTTCTCAGCTTTTTGAAATTATAGAGTCTTCATTTTTACAGCCAAAGATTTTATCTGATTTTTGCGTATGAGAGTCAGACATATCCCCCTATCACCACGGGAAAGTGTTCTTTAGAAACTTTTATTATGACCATTTTCAAACATAACCAAAAGTAGAGAAAAAAGAATAATTAAACCCATTTTTACATTCTTATTTTATCTCTGCACACTTTTTCAGTTATTTGAATATCTGATACAATAATTTAAATCATATAATTTTACACATAAATAGTTCTAAAAGATAAGCATTATTTTAATATAACCAAAATATAATTATCAGACTAAGCAAAATTAACATGATCCATGAATAATAGTTAGTCCATATTCATTATTTCCCAAATGTCTTAAAACTGTTTTCTTTACAGCTTTATTGAGATATAATTTACCTATAATGTTTTCTAAGTTTAAAGTGTACAATATGATGATTTGATACACATATATGTTACAGAATGATTACCACCAAAAAAAAAAAAAATCTTTTTTATAGTCAGTTTATTCTAATTAATATCCAGTCAAGATCTACATATGGTATCTCTTAATCTATCAAATTTCTTCTCTTTTTTATTTCACACACGTTAATGAAGGTAGGACACACATCCTGGAGAATTTCCCATTCTCTGAATTTGCCTAGCACTATTCTTTAGGTATCATTTAATTCATTCCATTTTTTTTTACCCCTTTGCCTATAATTTGCTAATTAGGGTAAAGGCCTGTTTTTAATTGGCGGGAATGTTTTTACTCAGTGCTGAGTACTTCCTATTGCTTCACATCAGGAGTCCCCTGATGATTTGTTCCAATTTTATTGATGCTATAATTGATAAATGAGTTCAGATGATGTCAACCTAATCCATTCATTATAAAGTTTAAAATTTAAGGTTTTCTTTATTTACACCATAATAGCTGCCTGCTGCTCTAATGGTTCATGACTGCCATGGCCATATTATTTAGCCTTCCTCTAGAAAAGCATCTGTACTTTACAAATAAACACCAAACTCAGAGAGTAGAAGAGTGTGTATATCCCTTCAACACCCTTCTTCACTATAATCTCCACCATCACTGACCTCATTTTTCTCGTTAAAAAGACATTTTAATATAATTTTTGGATCCTAGCATTTGTGGAGACTGGTTGGAGAAAAATAGTGCTTTGAAAACAATATCAATTTTTCTTGAAAAAAAATTGTCTAATAAGAATAATGGTTATAAGGAAGAGAAATACAGTAGTCCCTTATCCACAGTTTCACTTTCATCAGTTTCAGTAATCCTTCATCGACCATGACCTGAAAACATTAAATGGAAAATTTCAGAATTAACAATTTATAAGTTTTAAATTGCATGCCATTCTGAGTAGTGTGATGAAATCTTGCACTGTCCTCATTCTGTTTGCTCAGGATGTGAAGTTATCCTTTTGTCCAACATATCCATACTGTATTCACTACCCCCCAAAATTAGTCACTTAGTAGCCATCCCAGTTATACAATTGGATATCATGGTTTCACAGTGCTTATGTTGAAGTAACCCTTATTTTACTTAGTAGTGTCCCCAAGAGCCGGAGTAGTGATGCTGGCAATTTGGACATACCAAAGAGAAGCTGTAAAGTGTATGTATGTATAGGAAAACACATAGTATATATAGGGTTTGTTGCTATCCATGGTTTCAGGCATCTACTGGGGACCTTGGGACATATTCTCCACAGATAAGAGGGACGAGCACTTTCCCTATCATCATTTTTTCTTATAATCAATGCTTATATGTCTGTCTTCACAGTAAGAATCTAAGCTCCATAGGCACAAACCATTCAGTCTGTTACTATCATCACCTTGCATGGAGCCTGATACATAGTAAGTTTCCCAGAAATAGTATTTCAAATTAATGATAGATTTCTTGTAATAAAGAATTCAGTCTTCAGTTCAGTTCTCATTGAGAATATGCCATCTCAAACATGAAAAGGAACATAGAGGTCATCTGGTTCATACACAGTGTTTTCCAAGGCAAACATTGGCCCCTTAGCTTCTGCTGGAGCTCCACCAGTGAAGGTGAGGAGACTCTCTCTCAGTTGTACATTCCATCTAGCAATAGTGCTAATGGCTGGAAATGCCTTCCTTAAGTCGAGCTGATATTTGCCACCCAAATTGGATCTTTTCTTTAGGAATTTCAACAAAGTAAGGCTAATCGTTCTTCCAGTTGATAAGAGACATTTGTAGTTTACTTAATAAATGTTTTTATCCTGAAATTAGCTAATGCTAGTGTTCATGTAGGAAAAAATAAAACATTAAAGTTATTTTCCTATAATATCTAATTCAAATTCTTCACACGGTGATGTTTTTTTCCATATTAATATTTCTTTAACTCTAACCCTTGATATGCCATATTTTCTAGTTTTTATTGATTTCTCTGTACTGTATATTCAAAATATTCAATTATTTCTTTAAAGGTGTTTCAAAAATTAAACACAAGAATGATTATACCTCCCCGCTTCAAAACCAGTCTTCAATACATGACTTAAAAACCAAGAAAGCACTTGGAACGTTTGTGCCATTCCTTCTTTTGTGCTTTTATTTATGGTTAAATAAAGCTTGATATCACTTCGGGAAGAACTGAAACAGGAATAAACTGTGAAGTCATTAATACTTTGAGCTGAGAGTCAAAAAATGTTTCCTCCTTGCAGAATTGGTCTGTGCACATCTGGGAAACTCCTGGTTCCTGTGTAGCTATCCCATTGGACTGGGTATAATAGGGTTCAGCTGTTTGTATGTTTGTTTCATTCAAATAAGCAGAGGACAAGTTTCCTTTCTACAAAGGGGCTTTACTTCTTTATGGGGTAGCTCTGACACTGTCTATGCTTTGCATTATGATGCAACAGTGGCATCTCAAAATAAACCCAGGAATAGAACTTTCTTAAATAATAACTCTACTATCAAGAAAACTATGAGACCCAAAAAGTAAATCTGAAATGGATAGATTTTAAATTACAATTTTCCAAAGTGCTGTTGTGATTTTTTTTTTTTTTTGAATGACCTACATTTTGTGACCTACTTTTTGCATGAAGGGTCATTTTCATGATTCTGAAAAACTTTCCCAGCAGCAGTTGATTCAAATACTGAATTTATGTTTTGGAAACATGCCCAAGAGTCCCAAGGTAGGAGGTTAGCTTTAAACTCTTAAAGATAACATGATGTTCCATGCTCTGTTACTAAATAATTCCCTATGCCTAGTTGTATCCATGGAAACCTGCAACAGTCCCATAATTGCAATAGGCTCCAAACTGGTCTGTGGCAGATCTCTCCACTTCCAGTCTATCACTCGCACTGCTGTCAGAGTGATTTTTCTGTAAGACAACTATAACACAACATTCCCTGTTTTATACCTCGATAATCCCAACCTTTGCCATACATGTTATTCAAAGCCCTATACATGGCCTAGTCTAATATTCCAGCCTAGCGTCCTATCAGTACCACCCATATTCTAGACACAATTTCCTTTGTACTCCTACCTTGCTTTTTTATGTTCTTTTCTTATACTTTATTCTGTTTGTCGTTGTCTCTTTTTTTCTTCCTGGGAACCTCTTCGCTGGTCTTTGAAAAACTAACTCAGATGTCACTGCTTCGGTGAGGTCTTTGCTGGCACCCCAAATGGAGTGGTTACCTCTTTTATGTGTGTCCCCGTAATACATAGTCCAGGAACACTGGAGATGCTACATAAATCTTATGGCATTTTCAATTTCTCCCTCTCTTGTATCTCTTTCCTTCATTTTGCAAATATGATTGTCTTCCCTATTCTAAAGTAAAATCTTTTCTCAGCTCCTCCTTCACCCCTCTAAGCTGAATCATTACTTGCACTCCCATTATCACCTAATTTCTTGAAGGAAGAAAAAGTCTGTATTGGCATCTCTCTGAAAAGTTAATAGATGTTAGATGGGGGAAAAAATAGCGTTTTCAAGTCAAAAAATTAGAAAATATTAACCTAAACAATGTTAAACAGGCTTCTTTATTGTATGATTGCTCAGTCTTTAATATGCTAATGCCACCAAAGAGAGGTGTTTTATACTTAATTGCCTATAAGGACAATCTCAAGAGTCTAGCCTTTCACTGGTCTATACATTTCCTTCCACTTTCTTACTTTCCAAATGTTAACCCAGTGAATTCTGGCTTATGCTTAAATAGCATATTTCAAATAATACTCAGAAAGGTTACAACTGTTAGCTCATTCTTCCATTCATCCTAAGTACTAAGTTCTGAGGATAAAGAAATAAAGAAAGCTTGCTCTTTTCCCTCATGAATATTTGGGTAGAACAGAGAAAGGCAAATATACATCTGATACAGGTACAAAGAATAGCAGTGTTTACATTAAAAATCTTACAGAACAAGGAAAACACAAAATCATGGTCAGTTTTGCCTAGGAAATTGGGATAGGTAAGAAAGGTTTCGTGGGAAAACTCCTTTGTTAAGTAGGCATTTGTCGGGCACGCTGGAGTGCTATTTGGGAAGGTCATTTTAGGTGTTTGTTGGGGGTCAGCATGATAAAAACATGGAATATGGTTGTTAAGGTTAATTGCAGCAATACTTCAGAGCTGTTGATGAGATGGAGGGGTAGGGTGAAAGATAACATTAAAGATGTAGATGGAGACATCATCCTGGAGAGTTCTGTGTGATATGAATAAATGGTGGACTTTATTCTGAGAGAAATGAGGAAGCATTACAGTGTGTGAATCAGAGAGTGGCATGATCCAATTTGCATCTTTGATTTGTCACATCAATTTCTTCCTAATTTGTGCTCCTCAGGAGCAGGCCCGTGTCTTAATTATCTCCGTGCCCTCATCACACATCATAGGCTTTAAATCTCTGACATTATTTGGTTAATCAATGTATATCCTCCCAGGAAAAAGACTGATCGTGTACTCTATGAGAGGCAGAGCCTTCGGCATTATTCACAGCTGTGCACTCCTCAGGGTGGGGTGGATAGAGAGGCAGCATATACTGAATGAATGCAACAGCAGTGTAAAGTACAGTACTCGACTTCATTTGTTAAATTATAGTACTCTGTCAGTGGCTTAACTCGCAGTTTGAAATTCAACCTTTATTTCTCTTTTTTCCCCACATGGCATCATCTCTCACCCCTAGAAAATAGAAAGCAAATGTTTAGAAGAAATTATTTTAAGTTTTGTTATTCTGGATACTGTCAGATTGGTTAATCAGTATGTGTTTACTGAGTCCCTCCCTATTCTATTCCTTAGCATGAAGGCCTGTGCTGTCAAAAGTTTTTTAAAGGTCAAGATATGTCTTGGAACCTCAGAGCTTATCTAATTGGGAGAAAAGAGGTACCTAGCATAAATGATAGCTTAAAGACACAGAGAAAGAAATGTGCTAAGTATCTTAAGATTTTTGAGAAGAATTAGATCTCTTGGGGCTTGCTAGGCAGCAATAATCGTGGCAAATTTTCTGCTGTCACCACATTTAGATAGTAATTCAGAAGCTGATCCCAATTGGACACTGTTCATTACACACTAATTACTATTTGCCCTGCAGTGATTGTTATGTGCAACAGCAAGTGTAAATGCAAACCTAGATGCTCACCATTGCCCTTCCAACGCAGAGAAAAAGGGCTGATTATACAAGTTGCCATATCATATTCTTTTCGGTTTTCTCAGACAATATTTAGACATGAACATTTTCAAAGTGCATTCCTATGTTTAGAAGAACTTTGACTCTATGTACACATTAAAGATATGTGAAAATTCCTATGCTGCAGTTAGAAAGCACTGCTATATTTGGCTCAGAGATGTATGTAAGTACGAAGAAATATTGTAAGTGAAATGCTTTTTCAATAGATGAGGTTTTAAAATAAATTCCATCACTACATTTTATTTCCATGTGCATTTACTCATTTTGAGAGTTCTTTGATAAACATTGTCAGGTTCCTGTGGTGTGCAAAACCCCATGCCATGACCTGAGGTAACAGATAATTAAGCTATGATCCTTGTCCTTAAAGAGTTCAGAATCTAGAGTGGGGAGAAGTAAATAGATAATTATAAAACAAATCGATTCATGCTATAAGGAAAAAAATGTGTAATTGATAAGAACGTCAATACACAAAATCTGGCATGTATTAAATATCATATTTCTTGATATTCATGTCAGACTCTTAGCCCTCAGTACTGTGTAGAATTCTTGACTCTCAGCCCTTCTAGCAGAATTATAATTCTTCTTCCACTCCCAGTATTATGCAAAAGTTTTGAGGACATTTATAAGACTAATGATTCATAGAACCGAGCCTCTTGGGTGATTGGCCAACGCTGTGCACTGGTCTCCATGAAGATGTGACTGCATTGCTTGAACTTCCATGTTTTCTTCAAGTTTCATGCCTTCCTGCTTTTCTGACAAACAATGGGATATAGAAGATAATGGTGGAGCTGGGAATCTCACTCTCCAAGATTTGGCTTGTCTACAAGTACCTTGCAAATATTTCTGTAGGTTTGCCCTCTCTCCAGACCCACGAACCTTTATTTTCTTTTCAAACTCCTGCAATTTCCCTTATCCACTTCCCAGAATCTCAGAAATACTCCTCTCTTCTCTACCTTGTACTCTTAACCCATAACCTCTTCATTTTCTCTCCAAAGCCAGGACACCTAGAACAGTTTTTTTAAGGGGCTTTAGAGCCTGTAGACTCTGGTGATTCTGCTGCCAGCCTCATCAGAATCCAGAGACAAAGAATAAAGCATAGTTACCTGTTTAGAATTAGAGAGAAAGAAAAATTAGTAGTGCGAACATAATATTCCAATTATCTTGCCACTGCCATAGAAATACTAGGAGTACAGAAGAGTGACTCATTTTGAAAATAAGATGTTTAGGTAAGGCTACAAAAGGAAAATGACATTGGGTAGGTTTTAGAGGATTATTACAAGTTGCTTGAGAGGTTTTTTTGTTTGTTTGTTTGTTCTTTAGTCAGGAGTTACAGCATGGATGGAGAGATGAAATGACATTTTCTTATTCTCTGAATCCCCATTTTTTGGCACATAGTAAGCAATTAATAAATGTTAGTTGAATGGAGAGGTTGACTTTTGAGGTAAGTGAAGGGAATGTCAGTAGGTTAGGTGAGCCTGGAACACTGAAGAAGGGACTAACTGAAAACCAAGTCCAGTTCTGAAATAATTGCCGTGGTTTAAGTGAGCTGTGAGAAGGGTATGAAATTTCTTTATAAAAGGTAACTGATTTTTCCACCAGTTAGGGAGGAGCTAAAAAGCAAGGATTTGGTAACATGATGGACTAGGTTTTCATGGAGTTTCTTAGACTTGTAGAAGTGGAAGCCAATGCTAAGAATATTTTGCCAAATACTGCAGGAGTGAATGTGACCCGGAAATGAACCTGTCCACTCAGTGAAATTTGGAGCTTGAAGCAAGTCAGCTATCAGATGCCCTAGGGGCATTTAAATGCCAGAACTGCATTTTTAAGAGCAGAAGAAGACATCTGTTAAAACCCTTGTATAGGATAAATAAATAATTTTGTTTGTGAAATGAGAATTTATGGGAAAAAATAAAAGTCATGAGAGGAGAACATGTATATAGTAGGCTATGCATGCCACCATCTTGATTTACCGTTTTCATAGTAAATAAATAATACATACACAATAAAGTTAGTAAAATTTACCTACTTTTTTGTCACTTTCAGACTTCATGATTTATACATGGTTAAATGTCTTATATAAAATGACTTCTACAGATGTTCAAAGTGGTGTGTTCACATAAATGTTGGCTCAGGAAGTCAGATATCAGGCTATAATGATGGAATAAGATAAGTATTGGGAACCTTCTTCTCATCAGATTTTCTCCCATAAAATACCTACAATGTAGAGAAATGAACATAAGCAGGGACGGAAAAACTCAGCCCTTTCTCAGTTAAAGTCAGAACACAAAGAAAACAAACCCAGAATTTTCTTACCCTATAACTCAACTTTCTTCTGTTATATTCTACTCACAATAGCCGAAAGGATTTTTCCTCACAAATTGAACTGAAAAAAAAAAAATCTATCACCTGGATAAGTTTTCCCAGGCTTGTGGTAGTATAACAATGATTTGAACTAGACCAGGGAGCAGGGAAGAGTAAGATATTAGCTGGTCAATTTACTGTGAAGAAAAAAATTCAAATTTTTTTATGAAAGGTAATTTATTTTTCTGATTTTACTGATAATTCTTGAAGCCCCATTAAGGTGGAAAGCCAAATGTGAGATCCTTATATTAACCTGGGACTAATTGGATTTTAAGTCTTCGTATTTGCGTGTGTATGTGCACATCTGTATTGTGGAAGAGAGGTGGTTGGTTAAAATTCATTTTAAGTAATAGATGCATGGAAAAACTTAGTAAGCACTAAAATCTTAGAAATAGTATGCGAATGTCAAACTAGTAGAGTGGTAAAATACAGTACGAGAAAAGTAAGTTATAATAAAAAAAAAAGTCAATAAAGGATAAAAAGCAAAATTAAAGCATGGCAGAAACACAAAATAATATAGAAAAATAATTTCAAGTATTACAATAATCACATAAATGTGTGTAAATTAAATTTGCTTATTAAAAGAGAAAAAGTAGTGTTTGAATAATAAAAAGTCCACCTAATAACTCCATTTGATAAGAGACACATTTAATACATAAGGACGTAGAAAGTTTTGAAGTAAACAATTGGAGAAAATACATACTATGCAAATGCCTAATAAAAAAAGCTAGAATGATTTATAAATATCAGACAAAATCGACTTTAAAATGAAATGGACTATTGGAGGTAAAGAATATCACTATGTGATGCTAAAATAGTCATTTCCTGAAAAAATATCTGAACTTTTGTTCATTTGATAAAATATCCTTAACATATAGGAAGCAAAACAATGTATAGAGAAAAAGTAATAAACACATGATCATAATGAGAGATTATAAGATTTCTCTGAATTATGTCAAGAGGTTGACAAATTACTATTTCTAGAAGTATGGTAGACACCTCCGAGTAAAATACAAATAAAGCCATAAATTAGATACTTAGGAGTGAACTAAACAATGTATATGCTATTTATGGAAAAATATATATTAACCTTTATTCCAATTTATTAAACAAGACTTAAACACAGTGTATGCCATGGCCATGGATATAAGGATTCGATAAGGATGTTATTCCTTCCAAATTTAACTGTATACATTTAATACAATTCATATTATATCTCCAAAGGAGTTATTGAAAAGCTTAACAACCTGATTTCAAATGTATATGAAAAGAGTAAAGGCTAATAAATAGACAAGAAATTCCTGAAAAGAAACCAATTTAAATGAACACAGTATTGTTTTAGAATTGGATAAGCCTATTGACTAATTAAATAAACAGAGGACCTTGAAACAAAAATTATGGGTACCAGTTCTAGACTCAAGTTACTAACTGTCCATGCCTCTATTTCTTATTATTAAAAAAAGGATGAAAATAATAATTATCTCATAAGTTTATCTTGGGTATTTAATGAGTTAATTATTTTTAAAACACTTAGACTACATGGCACATGGTACAATTATTTGTTAACTACATGGAAATTTAGTATAGGATAGAAATGACACTGTGGAACATTGAAGAAAGGCAGACCAATTATAGATAGTAAAGAAAGGAAGACAAATTAATAAACAGGGATAATTATGTATAAATAAAATATTAAATTGATCCCTACCTCGCATCAGGCATAAAAATTTGATTAAATGCGTAAATGAAAAAGGCAGAGTTTTAAACATTTTAGAAGAAGAAAATATAAGAGAATATTATTATGGCCCTGTCATTAGGAAGTGTTTCTTAAACAAAACACAAACCCATAAATAAAAAGCTTGTTGAACTCAATTACATAAAGAAAATTCTGTTTATCAAAAGATACCGCAAGGAAAAGAAAAAGCCAAGCCCTAAAATGAGAGTATTTGCAACATAAATAGTCAACTAAGAATTTTATTGAAACAAATATAAAAATCTCTTCCAAATCAAAACAACCAGTACAACAGAAAATATTAGTCAGGAGATCTCATCAACATTTCAAAAAGGAAGGTAAACAAAAAATGAATAAAAATACAATAAGAAACCAAATCTCATAAGTAATGAAGGAATTTAAATTGAGCCCAATTCCATATTATACCAAATTATATGAGCATAAAATTAGGAACCCTGATACTGTCAAATGCTGTTGAAATTGTTTCTTATATACTGCTGGTGGGTTCAACAATTTTGGAAAACTAATTGACATTATTTTATTAACCAAACATTATGACTTAGCACTTTCACTTCTAGTTAGGTACTGTAGGGAAACTCTTGTAAATATTCATTGAACATAGCAACTTCGTTTCTAAAGAGAAACAAAACCAAACTTGGAAAAACACAAGTATGTATCAACAAGAAGATGCAAATATAATTTATGGTGTATTTGCACAATGGAATAATATATAGCAACACAAATGAATGAATAGGAATACATCTTTGAAACAATATTGAGTAGGAAAACCAAGTCAAAGAAACTATATAGTATAATAACGTCTGTATGAAGCTTACAAATAAGCAAATTGGAACAATATATTGTTGTAGATTCATATATAAATGCTAAAACATAAAATGATAAAGAGAATGCTTAAAATTTTAGGAGAGTTGTAGAGCATTAGATAATAAAATACAGTATAGAGAGCATACCAATTGTTTATCACATTCTAGTTTTTAAATTGGCGTTTATTTTATTACTATGCTTCAAAAATTCCCTTTATATTATATATATTCTTTTGCATATATCAAGCATTACACAGTCAAAAATATTAACTTATATAACCTTAGGGTGTGTTAAGGTAGAAAGCTTTTCCCTTAGACTTAACCCTTAAGAATGGACTTGTAAGGACTTTTCTGTTCATTATACTGGTGTACTTGGGTTTTACTTTGAATAGATGACAGAAATGAAATTCAGTTCTTCCAAACAAAGCAGTTGTTCATAGTGACATATCTTCTGCATCTGTGATAGCAGATGCTTTTAAAAGCAACAGAAAGAGGGAGCAGTAGTGGGTGGAATTAGAAGCAAATGCTTATTCATATGCTGCCATGTGAAGCAGATCGACCATGAGGCTTTTAGATATACTTAAGAACAACTTAATCTTAGCTGGAATTGAAATATCTGGGACTGTTAAATTGTCATTGATAGGAGCTACCACCATGGCTATTTTCTGAGTATTTCAATAATGAAATGAAGCATAAAACCAGGCTAGACTAGACCTTTCAAGGAAGCTTGAAGTTCCTGTCTTTTCCTTTCACTAGGTCAAAAGTAGGCACATCTGTGAAATTGGCATTCTTTACTCTTGACAAGCACTGATATTAGAGGAATCAAATAGAACCAGGGGGCACCTGGCTCTTAGCTTAGTATGCTTACAACATATGTGCATGCATGCCTGTTTTAACCCACAAAGATTTCTAGGAAGGGAAATGCTATTCTAGGATATGCTATCCTCACTTCACATCAAAACCACTCCCCTGCCTTATAAACCTTGTGTCCAACCTAAATCCCTCTGCCATTTAAGACTCTTTTATTTCATCTTGACCTTATAGAAGGAGAACAACTACTCTCATAATTTATAAAACATTCTTTCCTGGAGTTGAAAGTTTGTAAAATCACCTCTCTCTCTCTCTCTCTCTCTCTCTTTTTTTTTTTACTGCCATGATTCACTGATAGATGTATAGATACAGTTATGGAGGTGGATATAGACATAGATATATACAGTTCAGGCTTGGTCCATGATTCATTGCCATTGTATAATTATAGTTTTAGTTCCTTAATTCTATATATTATTTTTTTTGGATAATGCTGAATCCTCCAACTTTTTTTTTTTATATATATTATGTTTTCCCTCTCCAAGGTTAGTATAAGTTTTATCCCAGCAATCCAAGTCCCTGATAAAATTAATGAGTCTTCCTAAACTATAATTCTCATGGAATTGCCATTTTACTCAAAAATCTACATTAGTTTCCAAGCGTTTGTCTAATCAATTAAGCTTCTCAGACTATGATTTAAAGCTTTGCTTCATCTCTCCTAACTTTATCTTGCCAGCCTTTTCTCTCTCGTTACACCTGAGTTTGAAGTATGGTCCTCTACTTTTTTAGTGAGCACTGAAGACCTCCAGTTTCTTTATTTGTGAACAAGAGCATTAAATAGGTGTTGATTTTTTAAAAGCTCTCTCCATGTAAAAAAAAAAAAACTAAATTATTTTTTAAAATATAGTTAATAGATACAATATCTTGTAATTAATTATAGATTTGGCATAGGACACTATAAAATTAGAATAGCAATGCCTAATTTATTTTAAAGATCATAGAAATAGTTTAGCAGAGCTATCTGATAGTAGGTACTCAGTGAACTTTAAAAAAAATTATCCTCCCTCTTGCTCCCTTTAGGAAAAAAAATATATATATATTAGCTTAATACTGGAGGAGTACTCATGAAAAGAATGACTCATTTAGGAAATAAATATAGTGCATGGTGATGAGATTTTCTTTTACTAAGAAAGGCCTGGCTGGATGAGGAGAATGCGAGGGTGAAAAACAGACTCTGTCAGACTTCCAAAGATAGAAAGTCATTTGCATTCATGTCACAATTTACATCATGGGTCTAAGAGGTGGATGGTTCCTTATTGAAAAAAGACCCCAAACTTCTCCTTGTTGTTGCTTGCTACAATATTACTTCTATTCATTAAATATTTGTGAAAAGAAATAATATAACAGGTTCTACAATAAAGACGTAGTAAACAGCTGTTTAACCATAGATTCTGGAGTCATTCATTGTACATAAAGGCAGAGGATGACCTTTCTATGCTTCTCTAAAACAGAAGATTTTTAACTGGTTTTAACACATTTAAAAATACTTTTCCTTCTACTGAAATTTTATTAGTTTGAGATCACTAAATACTGAGTATTCTTTACACTGAGGCTACCTGATGGTAAAGGAACTTTTTCTACACTTTATAATATACATTTTGAAGTTAGGAGGTGACAACTAAATACAAAAGAAAAATCTGACCTCTTAGCAAGTAACTCCTAAAGTGAATTCAAGATCTGTGAATAACTTATTTTGTGCAGAGTAAGAATGAAATTGCAACCCAAGTACTTTATTCACTCCAGAGAAACTATAACATCCAAATAGCTTGCTGTTTCTTTCCACATTTCACTGTTTCAATGGGGATTCTTTCAGTATTTTCAAAATATGAGGAGACAGGGCTGAGTGAGAGCACAGCAGCAGCTTGCTGCCTTTCAAAAACTCGCAGCTAGAAGGTTTGTCAAATTCTTCTAGGCTGACCTCTTGAATGGGCTGCTTACTGGGACCTAAATCACACAGGGCCTGTGAACTGCTTTAGTGTAGTCTTGTTTAAATGTGTCCACCAAAGGACCAAAGACAGAGGGAGGTGAACACACGTCTCGGAGACCTGTGGATGTAATGTGAGGCTGAGACTGTAAGTGCTAGTCAAAGAGTCCACAATTCATTTGAAGACTGGTTTTATCCTAAAAATCCATGTACATTTTACAGTCCAGATCTTAAGATATACATATTTGTTTTGCCTGATACTTTTCTCCACATATTTAAGTATGTTTACAATCCAAGAAGATGTGTGTGGTTTTGTGAACCCCTGCCACATTACTGAAAACCTCTGGTATACTACAAAAGGAAATAAGCAATTGATGGATTACAGAGGATCCAGGTACTCATAGTATTTCTTCATTCATATCTCTAGCACAGTTCTTCTCCCTGTAAAGTCTGCCAATAAGACGTCTTCACCCTGCTATTACAGGAACTCAGTTTCACATGTGTAAAACTTGTTTGTCATCATTTCCCTCCTCTTGTACTCATTCTCATGGTGAGTGGCACCTTTCAGGCACTCAGCTTCTCAAGCTGGAAACTTGGTAATCATCCCAGAAACCTCGTTCTCCATCAGCCTCCACATTCCATCAGCAACCAATTCCTGCCAATTATGCCTCCATCTGTCATTCCGTCTCCAGACTGACACTGCTTTAATTTAGCCTTTTTCATCCCTTGCCCAAATTGTTATTCTAGGGATCACTTCACTGGTCTCCCTTCCCCACCCCAGCCCTGCACTCCCCTACTACATCCTAGTTTATGGATGCTCTTGCTTTATGCTATAGTCCAAATTCTTCAGCATGTCCGGATCTTTATGATTTGGGTCTGTTCCTACATCATTAGCATCATGTTCATAACCCACAAATTCACTTTGCCAACCTCCTCGTATTCCTGACATACTACAGCAATATATTCTTAGGATCTCCATACTGGCCATTCTCCCTATGTTTTTGGACCTTTGAGCATATGTTCTATTCTTGGAATGTTCTTCTTCCCTTCTCTTGGTTAATTCCTACTCATCTTTGATTGGAGTTTCATGATGGAACTGTTGAAAATTTTTTCTCTTTCATCTAAAATCCCAGTAGGTTTTTTCTGACACTTCTTATAGGAAAACAAACTTTTTGTCCTGTATATTATTGAATTTTGAATGAAAGTGGAATTAGTTAAGGTCTTATCAGAAAACTGTATTTTCCTTGAATATGTGATTTAAGCAGGTTAATGTCTTTTTAATGGTATAATTGTCTCTATGGAAGTATAATAATACTTCTCTAATAATATAATTTAGATCTACATAAGATGTCTGATATGTTCATCATTTTCAGAAAAAAAAAATGTCAAGAATAGCATTATCTAGAAAGTTTCCCCTGACCCTTGTTTCCATTTTGTTAGATTAGCGGTACTTCCTCTGTGCTTATAAAATACTCCAGGGTTACCCACAGTGTAGACTTATACCATGAATTGCAAATATTTTTCTATCCTCCCACTGGACTTGATAGCAGAGATTGAATTTCAATTCTGTGTCTCTCTACTCCTTAATGCAGTCTCTGGCACATAGTAGGTATTAAAGTAAAATAAACTGGATGAATGAAAATATAAATTGATTTATAGGAGAGCTATTTGTTAATAGTCTTTATTGACACTTGTTGTAGGCATATTTCTATGGGCATATGCCCATATGGGTTCTACTATGATGAGTACAAAAAAAAAAGATGATGAGGCCCTTATTTATACTACTAAATATAGATCTGGGTTTCTAGAAAATACAGACACACACACTCAGAGGTGAATAATAATGAAAAGCATATGTGAAAAATAACAAGAAAGATGTGGGCAACAAGTATATCTATGATAGTGAGCAATTCAAACATAATATTGTAATCATATATAAGAATGAGATACTAAATATATTTGTAGATTCTTTGTAACATTTGCAGAAATAAATTATCTAATGATGAATAAATGATCAATTTTACTCAAAATTTATCAATTCAGTCTTTTTGATCATTACTTACTTGCCCACTATGCTCATCCCAAATAGTCCATGCACTTTTTCATCTTTGTGTTCAAGCTGTTCCTTTTATTTGAATTGTCTTTTGGTTTTTAACAAAACCTTATTGAGTGACAAGAATATGTTACACTCTCAGCTTTGTGCTTACCAAGACACTATTTTAATAACTTATTCTCTTTCTCTGCCTGAAAAATCCTTCAAGGCTCAGCTTAATGATCTCCTCATCCATGAAACAGTTCTTAATTCCTAGAGGCAGGGTTAGTTAGTTCCATTTTGTCAGGCTTTCGTAACTCTATATACATCTTTTTTTCCCTCACTAAACCAGGGATGGCAAATAGAATCCATTCATTCATCTATTCCAAGGATAGATAAATAGGTAGAAAAATAGATAGATAACACCTACTATGTGCCAGGTGCTTGAAGTTACATTAGTGAAGTTACATGGCAGTATGATACATGCTGTTAATAAGGGGTTGGAGAGTGTAGGGAAAGGTTCTACCAAGTTTAGGTCAAGATATTAGAGAGAAAGTAACATCTAAGAAGAAGACTTGAAGGAGAGAGAGTGAGCCATGTGAGAACGGCTCTTCAGGTAGAATTCGTCTTGCTTTACCCCTGAGATTCTCATTAGTCTAGGGTGGGACCAGCCATAGGTGTTTTTTAAAATTTCCCTGGTGATTCTACTATTCTGTGAAGATTTAAAAACACTATGCAGGATGCTGAGTAACACAGATTGTCTCATTTTTCAAGAAGCCTGTAGTTTGTGGGACAAAGGCACGTGAACCAGACACTTGGTATTTAACATGAGGACTGCTGGAAGGGGCACGTGCAGAGTCCTGTGGAGGAAACTCTCTCCACTTTCCCCAGCCAAGGAGTTGGGGGAGAGTACAAACTTCCTGGAGTTTATCTGAACTGAGTCTTGATGAATTGGCGCTAACTAAGAAAAGAAAGATTGGCAGAGGGGTAGAGTGTGCAGTTGCTCCATGAGTGGAGGAGAGGAGACCAGGCACATGAATCCTGTGTATCAAAAGGAACTAACTGTAAGTGAGTCAGTGTTAATAAGATGAAGGTTTACAGGAGATGAAGCTAGAAATGTAGAGAGGGTAAGATCACAGAGAAGCTTGGTAGACTGTAAAGAAGTCATATTTTATCCTGAGAGCGGTGGTACATTAAAGGTGTTCATGAAGCCAGTGACAAGATTTGGTCAGCTCGAATGGCAAATGATTTGAGTGGTAATTAGAGGAAATGCATCTGAAAGAACCCAGCTTATAGTGGGGCAGCCAATCGCCAAAGTATATCAGTAGTCCAGGGGAAGGCTGATAATAGTCCTAACCAGGGAGGGTTTGTAAAGACGAAGTCAGGTGAGGAAGGTAACCTCAGAGACATATTAACAAGTGGTCATTGGATAATGTGTGATAGATTGGCTAGATGAATGCTGGTTGAGGGGGAAGAGCAAGCAATGGGGAAAGTCAGATAATGACATATTTAGATAAAGTCTGGTCCAAAAAAAGAAGGAGGAGGAGGAGGAGGAGAGAAGGAGGAGGAGAAGAAAAAGGAGAAGGAGAAAGAGAAGGAGCAGCAAAACAGGCAAATATTGACACAAATATGTTAATTTTGCATTACTGTTTTAGAAGTTTAGCTTTTTTAAAAAACTACTTAAGGGAAACATTAGCGTAAAGGAATAACATATGCCTGTAACATTATTTTTAAGATATAAACCCTTCCAGCAGTAAGAGTGTAGATAACCTTTTTCTTTTCCTTGCCAAGGAAAAGTGGTTTTTGGATTTACATCTGCCTTGTCCTAAATTCCATTCTCTTTGCATCTCAGTCAGTTACTCTACTTACACTCAATCAACCACATAGAGGGAGCAGGAGTACTGAGTCATGGAAAAAGCTGAATGGAGAGACAAGATCTGGAGCCTCTGTTCTCTTACTACTGACTTGCCGTGTGACTCTGAACAAGTTATGCCCCTCCCTGGTCCTCACTCTCTTTTCTGTGAAATGAAGGATTTAGTTGAATAGTTGATTAAGTCCTTTCTACAATGTTATAGTCTATGATTCTCTTATCACAGCTGCCTTTAGGAAGTCATAGTTTTTCTCAGTTGTTTATAAGGAGCTTCGAGAGTATGACTCAGAACTTGCCAGCCTGGAACATGAAGATGAACCATTATTGCAAACTAACATTTCCCTCGGGAGAAATGCTAGGAGCAATGGGCAGTGCCATAATAACATCCAGATTCACAGGAAGTTTTTCTCTTTGCAGTATCTGATTTCCCCTGATGTAATAGAAACTGAACATTTGCTTTTGTGTTAACGATCCTTTTCTTGTTCCAACAGAATGTGTATAGTTCCAGTGTAGGTGTCTATGGAATTTGGTTGCTTTCCTGAATGGCTGTATTTCAGGAAAAGACTGTCTTAAATGTATATAGTTCAAGGGAGAGTAACTTCTCCTCAGGAGGATTTGAAGTGTGACGTCATTCATGATTTATCAGCTCACCTTAAGGTTTGTGGCCCATCCTTTTCAGGGATCCCATTTCTTTCAATAAGAAATAATATGGATTTGTATAGTAATTTTCAAAAATCAATCACCAATGTTCTGTCATCATAGTGTTTTTCATATTCAAGTATCACCTTGAATTATTGTTAATGTTTTCTTTATATCGGTTCATTAATTTTGTTTAAGTACTACAAATGGAAACTGGCATAGCTTGCTACTTAGTAGGTAACTGTAGAAATAGTTAACATTTGAAAAATAGTTAAAATTAAAAGAAAAATTTTGATATACTACCTAAAATTGTCTCAGCCCATTTATTTACCATATATTGGGCAACACTGGCAGAGAGGTCAGACTACAGGCATTTTAACCAGTTAACTACTACTGCCCAGTGAAAATTCAGTGACTTAAAATAACCCCCATTTATTTATCTCACAAATATGTGAGATGTACTAGGGTCCGAGATTTTATTCTACTTGCAGGCTAATAAGTTAACTTGTACTGTTTCTTGGATGATGGCAGAAGACATGTGATTCCTGGGTCAGAGACAAAGGGCTTCATTACTTAAGGCACAGAAAGCAGCACAGACGTCAGTGAATATATTGGTGCAGGTTTCCCTTGGTCCCCAAATACTGTGGAGACAGAACAGAGATGCCCAGGTTGGATGCTGCACACCCAGTAAATTTGTATGACAACCATGGAACATTGAGACTGGGGATTTGCCTTTTTTTTGTAGCAAGCCTGTTTTTTGTCCCAAAGAGAAACATTACCTCATCCTTCAAAGTCGCTCACTGCAAGTACAACCCCACGAAATGGCCCGAATGGAGAGTGGTCAGCAGCTTGACTTTTTTGCATATCCAGAAAGAATATGCAGGAACTCCTAGGGCTAATAGTAAATTGCCTCTCCCAAATCCTGAAGTCCAGTAGTTTGGGCTGGGCTCAGCTGGATAAGTTCTGCTGATGTAGGCAGGCTTGGCTGATCTCAGCTTGGGGCTGATGCACCGAAATTGTCTCAATGGGGATGGATCATCTCCACTTTATACAGTCTCTTATTCTCCAGGAGCCTCTTAGGCCATTGTTCACATGGCTCTGATGGCAGGTGTCCCAGGTAGAAGAGAGAAATGAGACCTCTTGAAGTCTAGTCTCAAACTGCCACATCACTTTTACTGCATTCAAATGGTCAAAGCAAGTTATGAGCTGCCCCATTTTCAAGGGGTAGATAATGGACTCCATCTCTTAATAGAAGGCACTACAAAGACTTGTGGCTATTTTTCCAATCTACCACAACAACAGATTCAGAATGATGCAGATTTCAATCTAGACTCCACTTAATCTTTTGGAGCCTCAGTTTCCTCTGTTTAAAATGAGGATAGAGTTGTTTCCTTCGACGAACTTTATATACAAATTGAGACAAAGGAGTGGATGTACCCAAAGCTATGCCTGGTACATAGTAAGTGTGCAGTAAATAAAAGGAGTTAGTACTAAACCCAAATATCCACATGTTTATTTAATTAGCTATGGATTACTGTGTCTCCCATGCTTATTTTCCATTTGTTCCTGAGGTGATGAATGTGTTTGGAAACCCAGGCCTTCCCTTCAACCCATACTCCAACACTTGCTCGGACATTCTGGACCAGGACTATTAACTATAACTGGAATTCTAAGGCGTTTTGCTCTCTCACGTCACCTCTCCTAAAGCTGTGTGAGAGAAAAGCGGACTGCTGGCCCATGAGTGGGGAAAGGCCGTGTATACAAAAAGAAGGGTATGAGCGCGGACGTCTGGCATTCGATGAACAGAAGGAGGGGAGAGTGCTATGCCGAGCCAGGAAGAGGAAGACATGGCAGACACAAAAACTTGGCTTTTCATAAGCAGTGCATTGTAAGAGTCCTGTTGATATGCTTCTCTGTGAAATGGGTGTGATATAGTCTGAGGTTTCTTCTGAAGGCAGGGGAGGAGAAGGAAGAAGAAGGAGGAAAAAAAAAATGAAGGAGAAAGAGAAAACTACCTAAAGTATAAAATAACTTACCTGTCAGCCCAAACCTTGTATTTATGACAAAAGTGTCTCTCTTCCTTTCCAAATACTCCCCTTTATAGTGTAGGCCTATGTGGCTGGTAGGAATACAGAGCTGGGCTATTTTGAATGTTCATAAATGTGTGTGGCCTCATCTCACTATTAAATAGAAGTGTTAACTGTTCTCTAATTTTAGCACATATCTTTTAAATGTCAAAAGACAGATTTTCCTCCAACCCTCTTCCCTAGTCCTAAATCTTTGAGTCATGAGGATAATTTCACTGCATGAAAAAATTGGCAGGATCGAATAGAATAAAATGCAGGGGAAAATTTTTGACAAATTAAATTTAAGACATATTTCTAGTCCACTGTCTGGCCAAGTAGGCACCCAAACTATATTTTTGAAATAAGTTGATAAGGAGAAAGGGAAAAAAAAAAAAGATGTCCTCAGAGATAAGGGTAATGGAAATCAAGGAACTATTATAGGATTCAGGAAAGATCGAGGCACTAGTAATTGACCAGATGTGAGTTTTAAGTCTTCTGTGTAATGGAAGACAAAGTCAATGAAGGGATATAGTACCTGCTGTGAGGTACCTATGTGGCACTTGCAACCTATCAGGCGGTTCCTAAAATGTGCGATGCCTACTATTTGCTAATACTAAAAATCATGGCTGATAAAGACATGGTGCTATTTTCTCTCTTAAGAATCTCACTGTTTAGAGAGGAGAGATGGGCACAAGAATAAATGATTACAATTAAGTGAGATGAGATCTAACTTAAAAGTATACCTGGATGCTATAGATGAGCATAGGTGAGGGATCGAACCTTGGGAACGGAGACTACTTGTAGGAGATGATGCCTGAGCTAAACCTCAAGCAAGTAAGAGTAAATAAAATAAAGAAAGGGCAGAGTGCAACATAATGGCAGGGAGGTATAAAAGTCCAAGGTGACATGGGTGGAGGGTTATCAGTAATTAGATATATTTGGAGGATAAAAAATTAGGTAGTGGCTAGTTCTAGAAGACCTATGTGCCATTACATAGAATCCATCTTTCTTCTACAAAGACACTTAAAAGTCCCTATGCTTTCTTCTAACAGTATCGAGCACAGCACTGGACACAAAGTAAGTGCAGGATAAATAAAGATGTATTGAACTGAAATTATTCACACACTCCAGCAACGAGGTTGAACACATAAAAACATATATATTTTTTCAACCATATGTTTATTCGCTTGATTAATTAATTCAACTAACATTTATTGAGCTCTTCTTAAGGGCTCACATGATTGCTGGGGGGATTATAAAAATTCTACTTTCAAAGAGTTCAAAAATATAGCAGAAAGGCAGATGTAAACACAATTAATATTGATAGTTTTGTTAGTGCTGCACAACATTGAGGAAGTGCAATGAGGATGTGTTATTTCCACCCGATTGTTGAAAAAAGACATGACAGAGGAGGTAGTACTTGAACTGAGCCTTTAAAGATGAGTGCGGATCCACCAAGGAGTGATCAAATATATGAGTACTTCCTTTGATGCCACGTTGTACCTAATATTTGCTCCTAGTCCTGAGTAAGCAATTCAGCTTCTTCCCCAGGAGACCTCATCCATCCCATGCCATGCCATACTTGACAACTGACCAGTTATCCATTTGTATACTTTGCAGCTTGTTTTCTCACTGCCTAGGGTAGTTCGAGTTTTCATTTATACTGAAGAAACCTGGTGTTGCACCCTAGGTGTCATAATCATAATCATTTATAAACCAGTTGTTCGATACCCTCTGTCATGCCTTTTTCCATTCTTCCTTTCTATTCTGTTCAATAACGTGCACGTTCTAAGGTAAAGGTTATCATCTATACCCTTCGGCAAGACATTCACCTTGTCTTATTTTCTGAGGTGAAGTTTTTTTTAGCTGTAGTAAGCATGCCCCTGGAAATGTGTCACTGCTGCTCTTTCCTCACCAGCAAGTATTTTCTGTTTTTCATCACAAAATAGTTATGTGTTTCAGGCTTTGAGCAACATCTGAGTTTCCACCAGCTGTGTTTTGCATTGTCCTCATTTTGTATAATTAAGAAAAACAGGAAGCCAATCACTTAAGTAAAGCTGACCCTCTTCATTCTACAGACCCAAGAAAGGCCTGCATCAGGGTTTTTTATAGTACAGTTTTTACAAAATTTATCCTGCAATCCACTTGAAAGTGGAACAAGGTTAGAGGAACTGTGGCAGCATGGTGGCCTTCCTCTTGACTAAAAACAGCTGTGCTTTTCTGAAACTACACAGTCTGGTGTAACACTCTTCTGTTATATAATCAGTTATCAATTCAATTTGTCACAATTGTGACAGAGGATTTCCCCTGTCATTTTTTACACCAATGCAAATCTTGGTGAGCTGGGGACTTTTCAACTTAGCCTTTAAATCCAATTTGTGTCCAAATATTTTTTACCATTTTTTGACCTCAATTTATATAGATACTTTCGAATGAGTTTCTAAGGAAGCCTTAGGCTGCTATTTTGTTTTACTAAAGATTAAAACTAATAGTATATGTCTGAAGAAAGCTTCTGATTCTATTTGACTAGAGTTTTATTGTATTATACAGAGGAGAAAAACAATTACTTTATGTAAAATTTTATCCAGAAATAGTGGTTACATTATGTTAGGGGTCAGCAGTACTCAGCTAGATCAAATATTTACTGAGGAGGTCATGTTTGTTGATCACTGCAGTTGGTATGGAGGATGTGAAGATGTTTAAAATGTAGCTTCTGCCTTCGAGGAGTTTGTAAGTTTGTAGGGGACTGACGTGAGTACAGCTAAATATAATTCATAGCAATGTGTTACATGATCTGGGTCCTATTCTTACAAGCACCTGTTTTGTGATCAGACCCAACTCCTGCCTACATAAATTTGAGCTAGAACATCAATGTCTGTGATCTGACCCTTCCCATCTAACATTTTAATGTGAGTAATAATCACTCACTCATTCAACAAATGAATATTGAGCATGCACTATGTTCTAGGCATTGTGCTGCTTTTCTCGAGGTTGGAGATTTTCTTTCAGTTGGCATCCACAGCGCTCTGTGTGCCTCACAGAGCTAGCTAACATTTACTAAACTCTATTATGTTCTAGTCACTTTATTCAGCAGATGAGCTCTGTATGGTGGGAATTTTATCCACATGTACAAACGGAAACTGACTTAGTGAAATTAAATAATCTCCCCAGTGTTATACAGCCAATAACTAGAAGGTTTATACCCAAACCCCTACAATCACGCTGATTCCCCATTCTGCCACCTTTGACAGCCCATGCTATCAAGAAATGGAGACATTTTATGGGTATTTTGAGTGCATGCGACTGATCAAGAGGGAACTATTTTATATGTCAGAGGCCTCTACTGGAAATTGTATTAACACAAATGAATGCAGACAAGCAAAATATGTGCATATTCTTTTAACTTCATCTAACCAAGAGAAATACATTTTAGGTTTTGTGGAGGAGTTTGAAGATTAGAGGGAAAATTTTTAAACATATACATCAAGAAAACATCAGGAAGTAGTAATATCAGGAGGAACTTCAAATGCAATTAAACAGAAAGGTGACATGAGAGAAGTTGGAGAATCTGTCTGCACAGGTCTTTAAAATTAGAATACAATATTTAATTTCTCAAAAAAGTCACATGTACTAGATTATATCTTGAGGCCATTTCAACTTACAAATTTGTCGAATCGCACTATGATGTTATCGCTAAATTGGATTGAAACTACAAACACAGAAAAAAGAATGGCTTTCTGGTTTAATAACTATAGTTCAGGTAGCTGCCACCAGGTGGCAGTAGCCAGAAGAGTAGATCTCTGCTATTTGAGAAAATCACTCAATTAGAGACTCTTAAGAGGAACTATAGATAATATTTAATCTAAACTATTTGACAATTATGGAAACTTGAGACCCATAACTATGATTCAGTATAGTTCTGTTAAAATTGCTTTTTATTAAAGAAAAATCTATATAAATATTAATTAAACCATATTATATGCAGAATGAAATAGAAATGGAGGTACTATTTATGGTAATACTTAAAGTGAGAGATATTTTAAGCTTATTCAAGAAAGCTTTTCCCTTTCTCTTCCAACCAGCCTTCTTTCGGTCTCATTGAATTGAGGAACAGAACGTACACTCTTGGGTTTGGCTCCTTGAAGGGGTAGAACTGTTCCTTCATGGACATTTGCAGTGTCCTCGGGAACTCTGCAAAGCCAGTCCCCTGGAATTGACTCTGATCCAGATCACTCCAGCTCAGTGATAGCAAGTATTTAGCCAGCCTCTTGCCCACTTTCCTCAGTAGTTTTTCTTCTCTAGTCTTGAAGGAGTTACTCATTCCTACAAACATATCCAAGCTATTATGAACCTTTAGCCAGCCTCTTGCCCACTTTCCTCAGTAGTTTTTCTTCTCTAGTCTTGAAGGGGCTACTCATTCCTACAAACATATCCAAGCTATTATGAACCTTCTCAAAATATTGTAGGGAAAGGGAGCATTGCTGGCACCTCTTATTGTCACAGCATCAGTTAGGACCTTTTACAGTAGTTCTAAGCTAGATAAAATAGCTCTGCTTTATTGTAGTTGAATTTGATATAATATTATTTCTTTCTTTTCCTTTAAAGCAAACATGACACAATGCGAGATTTGATGTTATATCCTCTTAAATATGCTTTCCTTCCTTTTTAAGTAAATGACTTACAATCACAATATTAACAATATCAAATTACATGCAATGCTTCCCACAAGTAATCATGACACATCAATGTAACTCTATAGCACAACAAAGAACCACTGTTTTAGCCCATTTTCCTAAAAAAATTTGGATGAGGAGTTCTACCAGGGAAGGAAAAGTACGTTTGCTAAGGTCACATGTCTACTGACAGGCAGAGCCAGGCCCAAGGCCCAAGAGTCACGTAGCCACTGTGGTGTTCTTTTAGCTGCTTTACTTAAACTTTCTGGCACTACAAGCCAGCTATCCAGGAGATGCAATAACAAAACTGATTTTCGTTATCTGCCTTTTAACTGCTCCAGCCTGAAACAGAGGTAGCATCTGAATCCCATCTGTCAGATCTGCCATTGTGACCCTTCCAGTGAGCTCCCAGTGAGGCTGCTTGCAGTAGAAATGCCAGGTCCTGGAGAAAAGCATGACTTCTTCCAGCTCTGGGGTTGTCGTTAAAAGGTCATCCAGTCTTTTCTTCTCACTAATTATATTAGAAGGCAGCCTCGGAAAAAGGTCAGGCTTTGTTTTTTTTAATCAACAGTTATGTTAAACATAGTGAAAACAAATGACAATGGTATTATGCAGAGTGTTCCTTGTGTATATGGAAATGTAGTGGGTGTGAGTCATTCATTTACTTACTTATTCACCATTGTTTTGAGATGGCCCACGGTCAGATATGGCTGAAAAATCCACAGTATCAGTGGATTTTTCCTTCATTCACTCACTCAACGTACATTTATTTAGAGACTGTTATACTCTAGTCACTGTGCTAGGCACAAGAAATGTGGTCTGATAGTGAATGGATTTTTATAGAAATATTACCCAAGATAAACTTATTTAAATGGAATTAAACTGTGGCTGCAAAAGAAAAAAATATATATATTTTTTTATCCTAAGAAATAAACTAAATTTTATTTTATTCAGTTTTATTCATTTTTTAAATTTTATTTATTTTTATTATGGTGACATTGGTTAACAAATCCAGTAAGTTTCAGATGTACAATTCAACAGTAATACGCAATGTGTATATACATTGCATTGCGTAGAAGAAAGAAATTAAATTTTAAAAGGGTTTTTTTTGCATTCTTATCATAATGTGTATGAAGTACATCAACTATGTCAGTTGCTTGGAGGAATATCAAGAAATAAAAAACGAGATTATTGTTTCGATTAATTTAGCTGAAGGTAGAACTCATACTTCTCTTAGATTCTTATTTAGCTAAATAATATGACCAATTCCAAAATACCATGGTATAATTTTCAAGCTAACTATTATAAGCATTGAGTGAAAAAATGTAGAGAGAGAGAGATCATTTTTATCTGAGGCAAACCTGGAAGGCTTCATGTAGGCATTGGGAATTTGAGTTGAGTTGGACTCTTCCTCTGAAACAAATGAGTTGTTGAAATGCATAGAAGTAGGTAGTAATTTTTTTTTCCTTTTTCCTGTTACTTTTAATCTTATTTTAGAGTCTAATATTATGTAGAGACACAGGCAGTTATAGAAAGAGCTGGCATTAGGATAAGAGTTGTCATTGTTCAGTCTGGTCTGTGAAAGCCTGAGCAGACAGACCCTCCTGTAGGTGGGGAACAGAATCAAAAGATGTCTTAGAATTCCTTCCAGGCCCACTGCTTTTATTAGACCTTGATTGATATTGTAAAAGTATAACTTTTTCAAAGCATATTTTGTCCTATTATGATTAGCACAAGTCAAGACTGCAAAACAAGTACAAGGCTAAATTATCTAAGTGGACTCTATTTGGCTGAGACCTAGTTGGTATTTGACATTTTTACTGTTCATCAATACTTAAAGAAGTAAAATAAATGTATATTTTAAATGTTTAAATTATTATGTATTGTGTACCTGGTGCATGGTCTATTCTGGATGCTCATTACTTAACAATTTGCCTTTCAATTGTTTTCTCAGCAATTCAAATGAAATGCTGTCTGTATTTTTCCACTGTGTTGCAGTCTTGCTATCAACTATAAGAATAAATTTTATTTCACTCAACAAGGATTCACTAAATATTTATTGAGTACCTATAAATGTCAAGTACAGAGCTTGCTAGATGCAGGGGGCATAAAAATAAACAAAACAGTTAAAACTTAGTCTCCTTCTTTAGGAAGATGGCAGTCTATTAGGAGAGTCAGGCATGTTAATAGATGAATGACATTCCAACATCTTAGAATTTCAACCGAGAGCATTGGAAAGCATAGGAGAGAGAACATTGGCTCCTTGGATGGAAGGCTTCACAGAAAAGATAACATTTAAACAGAGTCTTAAAAGAGAGATGGCAAAATGACAGCCCTCAGACAATAACCAGCCCATTGATGAGATGTTTGGTAGCATCCGGCATCATGAAATCCATAGGACAAGAGTCTCATCCGTGACAGGAGGATTTGATTCTCACTCACACAGCGGTTGTAAAAATAAGAAACAATGCAAATTACTTAGCACAGTACCTAAAACAGAATAGGTGATCAGTTAAGGGTAGCTATCATTCGTATTATCAGCCACACCTATTGAACTATATGTATTGCTATTTACTAGCACGTCCTCTAAATGTCCAGTGTGCTTTTTTCTTCATAGCTTATATTATGGCTATAATTAAGTACAGATGTATGCATTTAATATCTGCCTTCTCTACCATCCTATAAACTCCATGAGGGCAGGGAATAAAATCATTTTGTAGATTATTGTATTCTTAATATCTAGTAGAGTGCTTAGCTCATTAGAGATGCCTAATCATTATGTTATAAATAATTAACAAAATAATGATAGGAAGACGCTAGTAAGGAATGGTCTATCATTAGAAAAACGCAATGTCAGATCATGTGAAAAAGCATGAGTACTCTAACTCCAGAATATCAATTTATTAATTTTCCTTCACAGCAAAGGAAGGTACCCAAACCTCTCGGAGTAGTAAGTACTCCATCTGAAACTCAAGTTTAGCACTCCTCTCACTCTCAACCTCCCACATTCTCACTCATAAATTAGCCTCAAAAGGAGTAGTACAGAGATGGCCAGAGAAAATAATTTTGTGATTTTTCTGCTGCTTTTGACACAAAAATGTAGATTTCATTCATTTTATTTTATCTCTCCACAACGCTTAACATTTTATAAGATGACCCCTCTTCTCCTTCAACATATCTGCCACATCTCATGTAAAGTTTATTAGAGAAGCCCATTCAGATCCCCTGAGGCTTCATTACTTTCCAAAGCCATGATGATACATTATTCTGAATAAAATTAAGTTCTACTTCTTCCAATTAACAGCAGATGATGAAAACGCCTGCCAGTTCTGTTGCCTTTCAGCTGGGTGTTTTTGTCTTGCTTGGTCATTTGTAAAATGTGAGTCCTCCTAATGGGGACCTAGTTATTCACTTGAATTAATGAGTTTCAGCTGAATTAATAGTGCCTAGCACACTGTGGGTATTCAATAATAGTCAACAGCAATTTACATGCTGACTTAAACTTGTTCCATTTGAGAATGTTGGCTAAAACCAATGTAATGTGGCTTTCCTACTAAATTTGACTTAAAGAAAAGATCATGTTCTCAAATTTGGAGCTGTGACTATATACAGTCCTGTAGCTGCTGCTCTTTTCTTAAAGTGTCTGAAAAGATTCTATAACAACCATTGGAATGAACTTCCTGTGTGTTCTTAGCAAGTATGTAAAGTCCTCCAGTATACCAATATAAAACTTTTGAGATTTGGTTTCTTCCTCTTAGAAGACTATTTGGCACAGAGAAAGCTGTTATCAAAATAATAGCTAAAAATCAATAGAAGGAGCATGTCACAAACAGTATTTTCAGGCATAGCCCATTTCCTTGTACCCGTTAGGCACTTAATAACTATTAATATAGTGAATTTTAAATTAAAATGGCGTAAAAATTCTAAAATATTAATTTTACATAGACAGAAACTAGTCTAGGTCCAAACCCATGGAGAGAATGCGAAAAATTACTGATCGGGAAAAGAGTTATGTTCACAGGGCTAAAAAGGTGAAGTTAGCAAGTTCAGATCACAGTGTAGCATATGGTACCGTGTGCCTTCTGGCATGTATTTGCATGTTAAAGCTTTTAATTAGAAGGAGTTACAATTCCACTGAGATCCTTATAGTCCAGACCGAGAGCCTTAAAAAAATCAATATTATGTGTTTGTTAAATTATAACCTTTGTGGAAAATCAATACTATATTTGCTAAGAAAAATATTTGACATGTCAACTGAATTATGAAAACTTCTCAAGCCAACAGCTAAATCCAATGATTTATATAATCACAATCATTAAGTGAAGTACTTTATTATATTAGTATATTATACTGATTTACATATGCACACATTATTTAGGTCTCTAATTTTTTACTGAGCTCCCCAGCTCTCCTTGTCTTAGCTCCTCATGGGCAAAAGCAATATATCCTACCTCTTCTGAACAACTCAGTGTTTGTTTACTTTTAAATACTTTTCCTTATAAGAACAGTAACAGTAATAATAGATAAAAGTTCTAACACTATCAGAACTGTTTTAAGGACTGCACATACCAATGAAAAATATAAATTCCTTAAAATTAAAATATTCACCTTTATACAATATTCATTCATTCATTCATTTATTCGTTCATTCAGCAAGCTACTCAACATTCATTGAGACCTACCAGCCGGCCAGGCATAGTGCGAGGCATTAGGACAAAGTCAAAGAAAAATCTACTATGACTCCCTGTTGGTTAGTAACATTTGGTGGGGCAAGAGTCAAAAAGGTAAAAATGTCATAATAAAACATGACAGTTCTAATGTAGTATAGAAAAATGTTTTAGGGAGCTTAAAGGAGTCATGGGTAACCGCTGGAGGAGGCCCTGACATCTTCAGAAGGGTGGTATTGCAACTGAGACTTAAATTTGAGTTTCAGTTGAATAGGTGGAAAATAAATGGAAGAGTCTTCAAAGACAACAGCCCTTACCATGTCATGCAAGTGCGAACAGCGTGGAACACAGATCTGGGAGAAATTTGATGTAGCGAGATCAGGCCCTGAGAGTTGGAATGTGTAGACAGAGGGAAGGGGGAGGAAGTAAGAGAAAATGAAGTTAGAAATGTAGGTTCAAGGCAATTAGTGGTAGGTATTGCACGTCAGGTAAAGGAGTCTAGAATGCATACTGAATTTACAGGGAGCCAAATAAGCATGCTAGCAGAGCCGTGAAAGTTTCAGAATTTTATCTAAAAAGAAAAAAAGTCTTCCAATGACTCTTTTATAGAAGGGAGATACTGAAAAATATGAAGATGTTACAATATGCCAGAAGCATGTGCATTATATCCATGAAAAATCTACTAAGGAATAAGTTCTTACTTTATGAACTTTCAAAGAACAGTCACTTTCACTCAGACTTCAGCATTGAGCTTTAATCTTGAGGATGCTTAGTTTGCCACCTTGTGGCTGGAGGAGGATCCTGTTTAATCTGAGAAACAGTATTTATTCATGTTTATTTTATCTCAAGTATTTGAAGTAAAAAAGAAGCAAAAAGATGACAGAACAAATATTAATTGTTACAAAAGCCAAAAATCTTAGAATGATCCTTGACTTCTTCGTCTCTTTCACTTCTCACATATAATGTATCTTTAAGCCTCATTGACTAGGTTTTCTGAATAGATCTGATATCTATCCAGGTTTGAAGTGTTTTCCTTGATAACGCCAGGTTTTTATAGAGGATGTGCAACAATCATAGGTCTTATATATTGCTGGCAGGGTGTAAACAGTATATTTATAAGGATAGAAACAACCATTTTGGAACAATTTGATTATCTAGTAAAGTTGAAGATGCATTTACTCTATGATCCAGAAATTCCATTCCTAGGTATATGCGCTAATACGATCCTTACATATGTGCATCAGGAAACACATACAACAATGTTATAGCAGTATTTTTATAGTTTGGTTTTCCCAGAAAGAAAAATGATTTAAAAAAAAAATAGCCCTAATGTCCTTTGGTAAGAAAATGCTACGTTGCAGTGTACCATACAAATGACATATGGTATAAATTTTTAAAAAAATAAAAAATAAAAATATTCTAAAATTAAAAGACAAAACATATTTTAAGGAATTGGCTAGCATGATTTTGGGGGTTGGCAAGTTCTAGATCATAGGGTAGACCAGCAGGCAGGAGCCGAAGCAGCATTCTATTAAGTGAGATTTTTATATCTTATATAAATTATCCATGCATGAAAGATTTCATAATGAATCTTAAATATAATTTTAATGAAAATATGAAATAATTCTCTTCTAAGAATGTAAGGTTCCCCCTGGGGAGTTTGGGCTCATCTCTCTGCCGTCATGTGCTTCAATCATTTAAGGCTGCTGCTGTGATCCCAAATAGAAAAAATAGTCAAGATGAAACATTTCTAACTTGGTGTTAGGCCAATGCTCAGGTTTTTTAAAAATAGTGAGGAGCTCATTTTTGACTGAAGACTGACAACGAGTACCTGGAACCCTAGACAGGTTACATACAGTTGTCTAAAGTTCACCTACTCCTTGACTTATTTCTCTTTCCTCTCAGATAAAAGATGGGCCCAGTGAGAACAGATTTCATCAGCAACTGTTGTTTATTTTTTCATTACTTTTGTTTTTTTTCTCTTCTGAGGAAAGATGTTGGAAAGTTGAAGGAATGAGATATGTGGGGATCTGGAATGTTTTTGAGGATGAGCAAGTAAGAACGTGGAGTCTGTAGGGCTTGGATGCAGCCTCCTTACAGGAAATTCAGCGGCAGAGCTCACTGCCCTGCACATTGCTACCTGCCTGACCCAGGTACTAGCATGCGTCCTCTCAGTCTAAGAGCCTCCCACTGGTCTCCACCCTCTTTTGTTCTCTCCGGCTTCTAATTCATGCTCTACTGGCCACCAGAGTGTTGTGGGAAAAAAACACGTAACAAAATTTACCATCTTAAACAATTTGGTAGTGCTAAGTGTATTCACATTCTTTTATAACCAATCTCCAGAACTTTTTCATCTTGCAAAACTGAAACTCTCTGTCCATTAAACAACATCTTCCCTTGCCTCTTTTCCCTCAGCCCCTGACAATCACCTTTCTATTTGCTGTTTCTATGCATGTGACCACTCTAGAAAACTCCTATAAGTGGAAGTATATAGTATCTGTTTCTTTGTGACTGGATCATTTCACTTAGTATAATATCCTCGAGAATTGTATCATGCGACAGAATGTCTTTCTTTTGTTAAGGCTGGATAATATTCCACTGTTTGTACATACCACATGGTATTTGTCCATTAATCTGTTGATGAACATTGAGGCTGCTTCCACCTTTCTGCCACTCTGAAAAATGCTTTGGATATGCACCCAGAAGTAGGATTGCTGCATCATTTGGTATTTTCTATTTTAATATTTTTGAGGAACTTCCATGCCGTTTTTTCCACAGTGCTTGGTTGCACTATTTTACAATTTCATTAACATTGCAAGAGTGGGCTTTTGAAAATATAAATCAGATCACATTACTTTCCTATTGAAATCTTCCCATTTTTCTCAGGATGAGGACCTCAGTCCTTCCTAAGACCTACAAGGCACTGTGTGCCCTGCCCCCAGGTTACCTTACTGCCTCACGTTGCACTTCATCGCCCTTCTTTAGAAAACTCTGTCAGTCTTAGAACCCACCAAGCTCTTTCCCAACTCAGAGTCTTTCATGGTTCTTCCTTTCATTTCGGAATGTGGTCTGCCCAAATCTTTACATAAAAATTCCCTTATTCTTCAAGATTCAGCTTTTACGTATCATTTTAGAAAGTGTTCCCTGACCTCCTCTATTGAATACAATGTTTCCCTTGTGTTTTCTTGGAACACTTTCACATTTTATTGACTATCTGCGATTATTTTATTTATTTTCTAATTGTATTTCGTCTATCACCTCTTCTAGAAAGAATGTTCCCTAAGAGAAAGAATATTGTCTATCTTGTTTATTATTGAATTACAGCAGCTAGTGCATGTAATCAACCTACAGATTATTCTGTGCTACAAGATGAACAAGTTCTACCCAAATTAAGTAGGGGATAACTATTTTTAGGCTAAAGAGTGACATGTTTGAGAAGCTTCACTATCATGGTTAATTTTTAATATCCAGAAAAAAATCTTCACTGAAGTTATAAGGAAGAAGAAAATAAAACACACAAAAGTAGAACTGCAACCATGAGCTAAATGAACTGATCAGATCCAAACAGGTCAGAAGTTGCTCATAGCTTTTAAAAATAAGTTTTTTTGTTTTTTTAGCATGAATGGGGAACGGGCACTAGAAAACCTTTTTTAGCTCTGCCAAGTCTACAAATATATGAAAGTCCAATCTATACGACAGTCTAATCATTCAGACTCTGTTCTCATGGATGATAAATTTATCAGTTATATTTTAGATTTTGAATTGGCTATTTATCCCAATTATTCTCCAAAATTCTCTGAAATCTTAGTTCCGTGTTGCAAATTTTAATGAGTGTGACAAGTTTATTTATATTGTAGTACATAAATGGTATACTCTTTTGTTAAGATTTCTATGGCCCAGAATAAATTGAATTTCAATCTAACACAATGTTTAAGACTCTGTATAAAACCCTCTGAAGGAAATATAAGAGAAGGATTCTGCCTTCAAGCATTTTGATATCTTAAGAGAAAAAGTTATTCTCTATTATCATTCCTCCCTGACTTTGAACCTGCCATTCTTTTGCCAATACCCTTCCTATCTTTTTGCCTATTGCCTTTTTATTATGTAAGAGAAATCGGGCGGGGGGAGGGGGTGACGTCTTATTCCCCAGGAAGCTGTCCCTTTACACTCTCAAAGCTAGGTGAAGCACACCTCCATGGGAATCTGTGTATAGTATATTTTAATGTGGTATTTCATCAATGTTAAGGTGCAGTTTTTAAATATTTAGCATCTTTGAAATCAAGATGTGTCTTACCGGTGACGTCTTAGATTGATTAGTCGGTCTCAGCAACTGCAAAGGGAGCTCAGTGAAGGTTGGGATTGTGTTTTACCTCTAAATACTGTCAGCATCTATTACAGTGCCTCAGTAACTCATTGTGAATGTTTCATGAAAGGATAGATAGATATTTCCAACCTGTAATTCAGGGAGCATAATTCAAAACAGAAGAAGAGCACAAGGCAGGAAAGTGGGAAAAGATGAGGGAGACTTCAGAAAAAATGTCGCTTGGCTAGTTTGAATGGAATGTACAAACGGTCATGCACCACCTAACAGTGGGCATACATTCTGAGAAATACGTCCTTATGCAATTTCGTTTGGGGGCTAACATCAGAGTGTACTCACAGAAACCTAGACTGTTCGCCCTACTGCTGTAATTGCATGTGCTCTGCTTTCAAAGGACAAGCAGCACAGTAGGTTTGTTTACACCAGCATTACCACAAACACCTGGGTAATTATGGTGTGAGCTTTTACAGCTGGCTTTTCTTTTTGTAATGCAAGTGCCTGACTTAAGGTTTGATTGCTGAGGCATCCTCTTGAAAGAGGACTTATTCAAATAGACCTGTTGCCAGCCACTAGATCAATAACCAGGCGGCCTCTCTCACCCCGCCTCCTTTGTTTTAGAGGTCTTGGTTGATTTCAGTAACTGACCACTTAGGCTACTTTTCTTTCCTCTTCCCGGGCTTTAAATTCCTGCTCTTACATTTTAAATTCATCTGTAAAGTGAGAGCCCATGAAACTCTGTGCCACTGGACCCCACCTCGGTAGCAGCAGAGCCAGAGGCCCATTGTGGTCCATCCCTCTCGCCATGTGCCCGGCGACCTTGTAAGTATGAAAACTTTTTTCTTCACAGTTTCCTATTGTTTGTTGCTGAACGGGGTCTTTCAATCATAATAAAACCCATGAGTGTCTGTCCAGTTGTAATATTGGTTTAGAAGGACAAGATGCCTGTGGGAAGCTCTTGAGGCCAGGTGAGTGCCCCTAGGCATTTCTAGCTGATGGCATTGCCATCAGTGGGCCAGAATGCATTGTGATACTACATCACCACAGCTGCAAGATCACTGATAGGAAATTTTTAGCTACATTATAATCTTACGGGATTCCCTCTATATGCAGTTTATCTTTGACTGAGATGTTCTTATGGGTAAAGAAGCACAGTAAGAGGTAGGACTTTAAAGAAATTGAGAGTGACATGAATACTGTGTCAAAGTGTCCTTGTTTTATTCTAGAGCAGTAGTGAACTACAAAAGAGCTTTAAATGGGTGACTGAAATGGCCAAAGTTGTGCTTAAAAAATGTATCTGGGGGTGATTTGTTGAATGACTGATTGATGAAGAGAAGGCAGATAAAAACCTAATTACTAGGTTGGTAGTAATGTGGAGAGGAAGCAAGAGAACTAAATGTTAAAATCAAGCTATGTTTAGAGATTGCAATGTGCTGATCGGCCCCATGGCCAGGTCATGAGGAAACCTGCAGAACACAGGAAGCTTTCTGCTAGGATTGCTAACAACCCATTTCCCCACACTGTGAAGGGAAAATGGAAAAACAGACTCTTTAAGTGGCACCCTACAAAAAATAAAATAATTTATTTCCTATGGCCAAAACCATGGGAAATTTCTGAGTCAAAGGCTGGGAACTGCCAGCAGACTTTTTGAGCTACATATTCTTAACCTTTTTTCACTAGTACTCATCTTTTCTCATTGTATGCCACATCAAAGGAAAATGGGTATACAAAGTCTTTAAACTATAATTCACAGAAACTAAAGAATGATTTGTAAACTGAATTCCCGAACACTCTGGGTCCCTCTTGTTAGTGGAACAAAAGGGGTCCGTTTCCCTGTACATGAGTTAAAGAGATACCTGCAGGTCTGCAGCAAGGAAAGTAAGGATTTAGTTCAGTAAGTTGAAGTTCTAGAGATGTCGGTGAGCTAGTCGTCTCAAAAACCTGGCTCCCTAGATGTCTGGGGAATATAGATTATACTAGGGAAATCAGTCATTATGGGAGTTTGGGAAATTGGTCATTGTGTCCAGTTCTGGAATCAGCTTGGAGTTCTGGTCCCCTGGCCCCCTGGCCTCCTGGCCCCCTGGCCTGTGGAGTTGTTGTTCTGCCTAGATGGGCCTGGGGCTGAAACACATCTAAAGCTATGATGTTAACCTTAGTGTAACCAAAATTTATTGTCCCCATGACTATAGATGAGTCTTCTATGTCCTAAGGCTTAATGATTAAAGAAACAAGTATACAGGGAGGGAGGGTAGAAAAAGGAAATAAGTCATAATGCCGTTATCTCGGCAAAACCAGCTCGAATCAGAAAAAACTGTATTAAAGAAATCAAATGAAGTTTGCGTGTGGTTACACTCTCACTGTCTTTCTCTTGGTTCCTCTCAGTGGCTTTACTCTGTCTCTCTCACTGTCCCCGTCTCTATTGCTTCTGTCCCTCTGAGTCTCTCTCAGACTCTCTCACTCTCTGCCTCCAAGAGCAGACCTTATGCTCTGTCTGTGGAGTGTTACCCCTTCTCTAATAAACTTTCTTTTTGACTCGGACTTTAGGGGCCTTTGATTTCTTTCTTGGCGCTCGGCCAAGAACCTTCTTCTCTCTTGGTGCAGGGCTTGAGTTTCCCCTCACTTGGGTAATTTTCCCTGTCCTGTATCAGTATTATTCATTTAATAAACATTTATTCAGCACCTATTGAATACCTGACATGGGTGCCACAGCAATAAGTGAGACTCAAACTTTGTGTTCAATAATCTTATAGGCTATAAAGGCAAACGATCAAATAAACAGGCAAAAATTATAAAATAAAAGTATTCTGTGTGTGCACAGGTTGCTATGAGTCCTTACCCCAGTCTGGAATTGGGGTACAGATGATGTTTTAGAAGAGAAAGAGTTCATCTACCAGGTACCAGCAGAGCCAAACACTAAACACCTAAAATTGCAGTGGAGAAATATTGACTATTTTATTGATGAATGGCACCATTCAGAAGAATGGAAAGCTCATGCTGAAAAGCTCATACTCCCCAATGGTGTGTAGGGTACAAATTATATAGGGCAAAACCACAGAATTTCATTGGTTAAGAGTTCAGGATAGTGTTAGGAGCTGATTGGTCGGAGGTGAGGTAAAAGTAAGAAATCATTTGTTTAGGTCTTTAGGACAATTCCGAGGTCTTTTCCATAGTCCCTGTATCTAGTGTCATGGGAAAGTAGCCAAAGTGTCTTTGCACCTTAGGGCTGAAACATAATTTAGGTCAAGATGTTATCTTGAGTCTGCCAGAGGTCCTGAGCAGGTCAGGATCTCTTAGGTTGGAGTTATTGTCTTCTGCTGCCTGGGAGTTGCTGATTACCTGGGGAAAGTATAGAACTCTAAATGGTGTGTGTGTGTGTGGAGAGAGAGAGAGAGAGAGAGAGAGAGAGAGAGAGACAGACAGACAGACAGAGAGAGAGAGAGATGATTTCTAGAGCTAAGATTTAAAATTAAATTTAATCAAGTCATAAGGATCCTTAGTTTCAATGACAAGGGAATTGGATCAATCAAGGAGGCTTATAGGGGGAAGTATCATCTTAGCTGAGCCCTGAAGGTGGAGAGATGGCAAAAAGACACCAGGGATGTAGCAAATGCAAAGTCCTAGAGGTGATATGATACTCTGAATTGCAAATAATTCAGAATGGTGAAACTATAGATTGTCAAGGATTGGTTGGGGAAAGATGAAGAGGTAACGAAGGGAAGGCTGGTGTGTTGGAATGGGGAGAGGCAAAACATGGAGTTGAAAAGGGAAGTAGAAGGCAAGTGTGATATTCTGGGAGAGAGGGCCAGGACCTGATGGGGCAATGGAGATTAAAACAAAACAAAACAAAACAACAACAACAAAACGAGAATCCCTGCTAAAGTAGAATCTATTTAACTTAATAGAGACTCATTTACCCAGCAAAGTGTACTAAATCTCTCCTACATGCCAGAGGCCTACTGAGATGCCTACAACTATAACATCATCAAATAACTTTCAGTCTAATGTGAGTTTATTTTTAAACTTGACTCTGATATTAAGTGTCATTTTCTGCCAGCTGAGTTATGTTGGCCCTACTCTGGAAGTTATGAGAAAGGAAAGATGCTGAAGGACCATCTTTATCTGCATAGTTTTGTATTTGGGTGACTAGGAAAATAGCAGTGTCATTAACTAGGTTATTTCTATTTATACTCTCTCCCAATAATTGTATTCTATGGCTCAGCAGTGATAAAAGGAAGCTTACAGAACTTGACTTTTAAACCAAAGGACCAAAGTATCTACCACACTCATGAGAGATACCTGAGTCAGAGAATAAGAAATGCACAATACTTGAGAGACAGCATAGTGCAGTGGTAAAGGTAAGAATTATAAGGATAGTGAGGCATGAATTAGCTTCTCTACTGATTGTGTGAAAAACTTAGTTCCTCTCTGCCTCTAATTTCTCATCTATAAAATGAGGAAAGAATAGTAACTAGTTTATAAGTTTGTTGTGAGGATTAAATAAATTAATACTTGTGAAGCATCAATACAAATGCATGCCATACCATACCGTAGGCACTGTTAGTTCACAGCAGGGTACCAGGACAAGAAAATGAGAAAACTTTCTAGGTTTTCTTCATTCGAGGCTTCCATCTTAAGATTGTAATAAGCACAAAATAGCATTCTATAATTGTGTGTTCAGTTGCATATTCAAATACCTAGATAAAGTATAAAAAGCCCTTCACAAATGAAGTATGTTTTAAATGGAGATTAAACCAACATAACCAACCACAGATTATGAAGCAACATTATTCGAGGAACTATTACTATTTTTTATGACAGTAGCTTGTTGCCAAATAATCCTTTTGATTGAAACTCATAGCTAATGAGCCCAGAGTCAAGGCCACACCTTCTGCCTTGATCCTTTACCTAGTCCATGTTATAATGTCACTGAGGCCAGCTCATCACGAGGGGCTCTAGGACAAAGGCAGCTGATCAGAATGGTTAGATAGATCTAGCCCATTTGGACCACCACCAGAGACAATTTGGAATATTTGCCCACTTGGACCACCTGGCATCTTCCTATGGAGAGGACAGCTATTTGACATGTGCTGCTAGGTAAAGAAAGCATGCTGAGTAAAAAAGAGAATTTAGGCAAAAAATTATTTTACCTAATGCAACTAGAATTCAAGCTCTGAGAGGTAATTAATTTTTACCTTTTTTTAAAAAAATGTACTTCTAGCACTTAAAATTTAGTAATTAGTACATAATAGGCTCGATACATATTTTATTGAATGAATAGATGGTAATGATTCTTGTTAGAGATTTTACTGTTATACTGTCACAGAGGAAGCACATTCCAACAGGCTTCCCAGGAAAAACCAGGAGCAGGCACACAACCAGCTAGCAAGACTATAGAGGTGTTTTAGGTTCAGGTGGGCTAGTGGTCTAACCCTGAGAAGTCAAGTATGGATGGAAGGATTGGGCAGGTGCCGATTCCACAGCAGATTCTGAGGTTCAGAAGCTCAAGAGCAGCTTGAGTGAGCAATGGTGGTAGATTCAGCACAGGTGTCTGAGAATACTCTCTCTCTGCCTGCTGGACAGAAATGATAATCATAGGCAGAGGAGACCAGGAACCTTGACCCAGGTGAAGCACTGGGTAAACACAATAAGATGGCCTCCTATACAGAAAAGAAGCTAAATCTTAGAGCCGTGGAGGCAAGGCCTTTGCAACTCAATCTGCATTTTTCAGAGGGTTTATGCAGATCTGTAATGATGCTACGAGGTTTGTGATAGCATGGAGGAAGCCAGCTCCTTATAATAGTGGTAAGGTTGAGTTATGTGCACACGTGCACGTGTGTGTGGTGTGTGTGTGTGTGTGTGTGTGTGTGTGCCCTTATGATAATACTTAGGAAGATGAGTATATGACACGGACAGAAGTAGGAAGAGGCTTAAATTTCCTAAGTATCTAGCAGAAGTCAGGCCCTATGCCAAGACATTTATGCATATTACCTCATCAATTTCCCATAGCAACACTGTTATAAGTATTATTAGTCCAATTTTACAAACGAGAAATCTGACTTTCAGAGAGGTTCTGTACTTGCCTGAAGTCACACTGCTGATTAGGGTCAGGAAAAGAATTGAAACTCAGGAAACTGAGGTGCTGAGAATTTGTATCACTTGACTAATCATTCAGCTGAAATAAACATTTCATCTTTTCTGGGTACCAGGCACACTGAGCAGAACACGCTTCTAGCTTTCAGCAGTGAATGACTATTACTCGTGGAAGCTACAGCAGTTACACAGCTGGTGGACTGAATCAGACTGACTTCCCACAAGCTCTTACTGCCCTTACTTGAATCCAGTGCAATTATTCCTGGAGAATTATTCAGGCTGTATTCGAAGTTGCATTCCAAATGGACAAACTAATTATCAAGTGTGTTCCCAAATCATTGATTTTATTTCTTGGCATCAACGCAATTTGATTTCAGGCTTTCTTCATCTCCAGCAAATTCTCTCCAGCTCTCTCCTTCATTTGTCAGTTGATTATCACCCTTGCATCCTTCAGTCAGCTCATAAAGTTAACACACCTAAAACTGGATAAAGCTTTTCCAGGGATGGAGAATTTTCTTTCAACGCAAAGCTTACAGCCCCACTGGACCGTCTCCATTACAACAAAACAAAAACTTGATTATGCTTTACATATTCTACCGTGTTAATTATTTTTATTCTCCAAGTAATACATGTACCTCATAAAATGAAAATAATCACCCAGGGATAACAGTGTCAACATAATGTGTGCCCTTCCAGATCTCCTCCTTGCCTTACGTGCACTTGAGTGTATTTTACAGGCCTCATCATGGCTGGTGTTCTCATCAGTGTGTCCAGCTGCCAGCCTGGGTTTTAAAGAGTCTAGGGTAAGGTTACTTGGGATGGCCTCATTTATGTGTCGTGCTTCCTTAGTTGCTCTAACTCAGTGCTGGCGGAGTGGGGGAAAGGAAGGTACTCATTCAGTTCCCTTCTTGCATGTCCCAATTTTTCTTCCCTTCAGCTCCTTACTCCAGAAAACCGCCAGCCAACATTCCTTCCCACTTGCCTCATGCCCCAAATATGAACCTTCATTTCCCCAAAATAACCCACTTCATTACCTGTACTATACAGTGAACAAGTTTTTCACTTTATTACTGAAAACCTTGCAGGGCACTGATCAGTAAGCAGATCTCCTATGGAATCCAGACAGGTTTCATGGATACATGCTGCTTCCAGGATGTGCTAGGAGTGGTAAAGTGTGTAAGAGTCCAAGGAATTGACATTTCCACCAAGGCTAGCTTATTTCATAAACATTCATTGAGCACCTAGAGGGTCCCAGACATAATGTTTGCTGCTGGTCATACGATAATAAATCAAGAAGTCTTTATGTTCTCCTGAGAAAAACAGATATGTACATACTTTAAAAAAAAGAGGAATTCTCAGTGAGTCAGTCATGTAAGCACAGAAAAAGGGCACTGAGCCAAACCTGGATGTCTAGGGAAAGCATCTGAGAAGAAATGATAGAAGAGTTGTTTGAAGGTTGAGCAATAGCCAGGTGAAAGACAGTCAGGGGGGTTATTAGAGATAAAGAAGACATCAAGAGCAAAGGGTAGGGAAAGGATGTGTCTTTCCTGTTCATTTTTGTATCCCTACTATTAATAACGTTGGCACATAGCAAGTGCTAAATAAATTCTTGCTTTTTTTAAAAAAAAAACATTATCGTTAACTATAGTCACTATGCTCTATATCATATGCTCATGGCTTATTTTATAACTGAAATAAATTCTCATTGAATGAACAATTGAGAGGAGACAGGAGGAGCAGGAGTTGGAATGGCCAGAGCAGGCTGAGTCGAGTGACAATAGGTTGAGAGAGCCCGGAAGGTGTCCGAGCATTGCAGAGGGCACAAAGGAAGGCTGAAGAGTGCATTGTGGGATCGGGAGAGCTGTGAGATTGCAACACAAGGTTTATAAGGTATAGAGGGGAAAATTGTAATTTCGTGCTTTGAACACATTGAATGCAAAAAGAAAAAGTGGGGGGGGGGGCTACATTTTTTCCCTTTCAGTTAGGTATTTTTTATATTTCTAAAATCTTTTATAATCAAGTAAAATAATCTAATGTTACAAATAAGATCATTATAGCTGATATTAAGTGACAACTTGACCGCTTACTAGGTCATAGACACTCCACCAAGTGCCTTCTATGTATTACCTCATCAGCCTTCTCAAAAATTCTTTGAATTAAATACTCGTCCTGTTTTACAGATGAAAATATCAAGTCTCAGAGACTTTGATGAGTTGCCGCAGGTCATGTAATACATGATAGAACTGTGAATTGATTCCAGCAGTCTCTCCAGCTGTATTTACAACTGAGGTTTTAGGAAGTCATTCCAGTACGATGGCCTACGAAGGAGAAAAATGATAGACATGTTTAGAGGGTACAAATGACCATTGCCATTCGTTTCCTTTGGCTGACAGCATTAACAGCAAAGAGTTCATTCTTAGGTACTCCTTTTTTTTTTTTTGATGATGGACCTGCAAAGTGCAAAGGACTTGAGAGTTCCAGAAAGAAGAGCATTAATATTGGTCAAGCAGCCGCTATGTTCCAGGAATACAGAGTCTCACTCCATGCTTATATTTCTATGAGGTATACCCTATAATTTTCAGTTTTTAGCCTCAGTCAACTGAAGGTCAGAGATGTCCAGCAACTTGACAAATGTCTCCCAACTAGCAGGTGGCATAAGCAAGATTTGTACTCATGATTCCAATGCCACAATTCATGCACATTCACTACATTGGGCTGTCTCTTGGAATAAGCCGGTTATACTGGTTTGAAACCCAGCTTTGACACTTTTTTTTAACACACCAGGGACTCTCCCATTTTCTCTCTCTCTTTTAATTTGGGAATCGGAGTGGCAATACTATATTTTTCTAATTCTTGAGAGAATTATTTGAGACAATGTTTTTGAAAGTGCTTTGTAAATTGTAAACAGCATCCTGAATGTCACCTTGAATGTGTGGCATCTTGTACAAATTCATTTTACAATTGCATACTCGTGATTTTCCTAGATTGTGGTCTGTGGTTCCAGTCTGACTTGCTCAGAGAGCTTAAGGAATATCTAATACTACACTTACCTCTTCTATGTGATCCTGGCCTCCCCTAGGTCTTGGGCCTAGTCCAGAGTTTTAGGAGAGAAAGCATGCATTTCTTACTATGCTACATTTCCAGCGTCTTCAGTTAACAGATGGAGGGCAGCACTGAGCTAGAGTAAGTTCTCTCCTGATTATTTAAATCATCAGTTCTTTAAAAAGGATCTTAAGAGCCATTAAATATTCATGAAAGCATCCTTCTTGGCAGCTCCTCCACTGTAGGTAATTACAGAGGGTTTAAAATATCTGACGTTGCTTGGAAGCACACGGAGCTCTGTCAGCTGCAAGCAGACAGCTGATTTGTAATTTAATTAACATCCTGGCTTGTCCTGTTCTTTGTGGTAAAAAGCGGGAAAGTATTTCCTTTCATTTGTGAGTTTTGTTTCAAAAAATTCAAATGGAACACCTGGGAGAGCTTTTCATCTCTTACATCAGTCCTGTTACTTGCATCCTGTTCTAACCTGCTCCGCCCCTCCGCCCCCCCCCCCCCCCGCGCCGCCCCAAATTCCTCTTTCAAGTGTTCTTTGGGCCAGCTGTATTGCTGATTGTGGGTCGTTTTTTTGAAGGGTAACTTCACTTGGGAAGATCTGTGTGCAATCAGCTGTCAGTGAGCTTATACCCACTTTTATTAGGCCTTGAGTAATGGGTTTTGAGGAGAGATTCGGCTACAGAATTCTTGACTCATTCTGTGAACACTGACAGAGCATGCTATGTACACATGACAGGCACCAGAGGGCAGCAGTGAACCACGCTGGCAGGGTACCTGGCCCTCGTGGAGGGTTCAATCCAACGAGGGAGGCAAACATTAAGTGAGTGATCACAGAAATAAATGTAAAATAAAACATGAGTTTTAAGAAAAGTAAGTACAGGGTGCCCTGAAATCCTGTGAGGGAGGGAGCAGTGTGGTGGGGGAAGAGAACCCCCTAGTCTGAGAAGCCAGTAAGTCTCCTTGAAAATTAAGTGTGGTCTGTCTTGCTTTTGTCCTCTCATTTTCCTCCTATTAACACCCCTCACACCCAGATTGCAACGTACATGTCACTATTCTGGACTAATGAATTGGGGTAGCAGCCAGAAAGCATGAGAGGGGAAAGAGAACCCTGCTTCAGCCAAAATATCATTCAGAGAATTTATTTCAAATCAAACAAATGCATATAAATACTGATCTGATCACTGAATTAACCATTCTTTACCTTCTTTTTTTCTCTTTTTGAGCCATATTTTCTTTCCAGTGAGTTGGAGAGAGGATGCAATAGGTGTAGTAATTGGGATGAGTCACAGGTCACAGACAGACTAAGACATCGTGGAAAAAGGATGGCGCTAGAAAGAGAGCTGGATGACTACATACTGCACAAGCTTCCAGTAGATAAAATTCCTAAAAAGAAATATCAAAGTGTTTACACCAACTATTTTCTTCAAAATAAGATGGTGATTGGCTGGGCCTGGATGAGCTTACTACTCTATTGTAGAAGTTAAACTGACAATCTTGAGAGGAAATAGAAACCCTTTCATTTCCATGTAGTTAATTTTTCCAGACTGTCTTTTTTTACTCCTTTTTCCTCTGTTTTCTGAGCTGCAGTCATGTCTTCCTTATGGATCTTTGCAAGTCTATTGTTTATTTAATTTTCTAACCGACATCGTGCTTCTCCTAAAATGTCTGCTTCTGCCAAAGCACGTTTTTGAAGCTTAGAGGCTTCCTTCGGCAGCAGCCGGCCAGGGCTGTTTGGCTGGCATTCTGGCCTGACCGCTCTGCAGGAGATAAGGGTAAATGGCAGGGGCCCTGCCCTCAGAGGACTTAGATTACACAGGGGGATAAGATTCCACTCCACTGAGAATGCCATTTGTCAATGCGGTAAACAAAAGCAGTGGAACTAAGAGGTTTTGAGCCTGTCCAAAATGTTAGGCTTTGTGTAAGAAACTGTTTGTCCCTTCTTCATAATGTTGGTTTAAGTTTTAAATGGGGTACATTTTAAAACCCTCTTAGAAAAGTGTTTGTGGATGGTATTCGCTGTTATGTATTATAATATTACTTACCTTTGAAGAGCACACAAACATGTTCTGGCTCTCCTGGAGTTTTTGTGTTTTTTTTCTCTCCCCCTCCCCACTCCTGCTCCCCACTCACTAGAACAGTGCCAACCCCTGTTGCAAAGGGAAAGCAGAGGACTTTTTCTGTAGGAACAGAAAAAGACCCAGATTTTTATTTATGAGGCTTTGAAAGATTTGTGATTTCTCCCTCAATTATCGTGCACTGGGCCAGCGCAGCACCAACTTACAGACTGTGCAAGAGACCCTCCCGTGACGGATCAGGTGCAAGTCGGCTCCTGTGTTTGAATTCTGGGTAACTCAGGATGGTTTTGATGCACATAGGCACCAGCAGAATGTAGTGAGCAGAACCTGGTCATACTTCCTAACCTTTGTCCATCCACACAGGAGCCCTGGGGTGGAAGAGGAGTATGGGAATGACTGTATGTAGGTTCATCTGGGAGGACTTTTTTGATCAGTATGCCATATTGTTGCTAAGATTATTTAAGTTTAGGTCAGTTAAAGTCCTATGTATTTTACTTGATCAGTCTTCAATGGGGCACTGGAGTTGCAGAGATGAATAGGACCCCATCTCTGCTCATTTGTCTCTTATGGGCAAGTGGGAGAGATAGGCACATGGACAGGTCATTGCAGTGGCCATCCTTTTAACCTTAGCCGTTAAAGAGATGACACCCAGTCTGATTATCAAGGGCCTGAATAAGTTTGCCTGATGGAGGAGCCTGGAAGTGGAAGATTAAACTTTGGAAGGGTGAAGGGGATAGCATTCCAGAAGTCCTGAATAAAATGAGTTTCCCTAAGGACAGGAGAACATGATTAGTACATTGATCTTCTCTGTCTTGAGCACCACTTCTGCTTCACTGCCATTAGAGCTGGGAGAGAAAATATGATCTGTTTATACAAGTTCTTTTGCTCTGGAGTCCCCTCCAGTGGACCCACCAGAAGAGAGGAAAAGAGGAAGACACATATTTCAAAACAGAGATCCTCTTCAAATGGCCCTCCTTTTACATACAATAACAGACCCAAAGGGTGCCAGGAATGGCATCAGTACCTAATAGAAAAGGCCTAGAATGAGAAATGATCAGAATTGCCCAGAACATTAGAGCCGATTCTTAAATCCAGGTGTGACTTCTGTGGAGTTGTTTAATCTCTCTTGGTAGGTAACTATTCAGGATTTCCTAAAAATTATGTTTATTGTATCTCCTGAAAATAAAGTTGGTCTCAAGATCTTTGGGTCCTAACCAGGTTAGAAGAATATTTAAGTACTTTAATTCTAGAGTCAGAGTAACATGTTTGAATCCTTGTTTGCTACTCATGAGGTGTGTAAGCTTGGGGAAAAAAAACCTAACACTCTAAGCCTCAGATGAGAGAATAACAACACCTATCTTTCAGGTACAGTGATGCAGTGATGAATACAAAGCATTTAGCATAGTTCCTGGCACAGTAAGAATAACTACTATTATTGGTTTTCATGTTGGCATTTGTGTTAGGATTAGTATTTCTGATAATATTAATATTAGTTTAGTATTACAAAGCAAAAAATCATTTTTTGTCCAGCCAAAGTTGAATCCAAGCAGAGATTCTGCTATGCCCTATCAGGGAGATTTGTCTGGAGGCTTCCATTTGAATTAAATGTGTTACTTCTCACTAGATCTTGTCATTTCTTGCAGAAAACTGGAAACCAAAAAAGGGGGGGGGGGGGCGAGGAGACATAGCTGGTTGGCACCAGGGAGAGTATTGTTTAAGTCTTCTGGGTGGTTCCCTGTTGTCTACAATAGATGGCAGGATGCCTTTCAGCCTTGTCTCTTGCCATGCTCTCCCTCACATCCCAACCTCCATCCAGATCCTACGTCAGGTTCACCTGAAGAAGACCTAAAATGGGTATTAGTATGAGCATGATTTATGGAGGGCACTTCCTAAGAGAAGCCCTTCAAGGAGTGAGGTCAGCATCAAGGAGTTCTGCAAGAATGTGGGTTTAGGTGCAGTCTAGCTTCAGGTTGATCCTATCAGGTGCTTTGAAATGTAATTTGCACCCTAGAGTTTGTTACACTTTGAGGTGTGGGAGTGGGAAGTTCCCGCATATCTCCCAGTCAGTATCTAAGAGAGGAGGAGGCTTAAATTACTCCGGGGCAAACTTTCTGAGAAGTATGCAGCTGTGGGCCTTGAGTACCTGCATTCAATATCTCGGTGTTCCCTTAAAATGTCGTCCTGTCTTACTACTTATCTCCTCTACACATTATTGTCTTTTCTTAGAATAGCCCTTACCTCTTCTTATTATCTTTCTAGATCCTGTTTCAAACTGGTAAGTTCGACCCATTTCTGCTCTCACAGAACTCTGTACTTGTAGTTATTATCACTATGTATCCTGACTTTGCTACATGAATGTATAACTTACTTAATAACTATCATCTTCCTGAGGTCAAGAATTGGTTCTTATTCAGTTTATATTCTTAGCATATATTACTGAAAGGAATGATGAGGAGAGAGATATATAATGCTTAAGGATCTGATGTTCTTTAAGATCCTGTCAAACAAATGATGTGGCTGACTTTTTGCATTATGAACCTGAGCTCATGATGTTTTGCGATGAAACAGGTTGTATTTGGCCGCCAAAATACCTCTGTAGCTTAAGCAGCTGATACTCATTTCTTCCATTTGTTCAATTTTCATTTGGAACTTTATTTAACAAATACTTATTGAGCATATGTGCAAGGCATTTGGCTAAGGACTAGCATTATAAGGATAAACAAGACCTAAATCACCCTAATCCTCACAAATCTTATAGTCCAATGTAAAAGCAAACAAATCAAAAAAAGTACAGAACCACATAGCAAGATAAAAGTTGTGACTGGTGGAGTATTGGGAGCTATGGGAATACCTACAAAATCTCAGACTTGCAGTTCACAAATGCTTCCTAAAAAGAAATGTAAAGGTTGAGGCCTAAAAGATCAATGAATGTTAAAATCGACAATTTTTCTAATAAAATATTAATTGATTGATTTTAAAGTCGAATTTTAATTTAGGTCCTTATCAGTCTTTGAAATGCATCTTAAATTTATGAAAATAATTAACTTAAAATAAATTCGTTGTGATACCACATAAGTTCAACTAAGTTTATTTCCTGTGTTCTGATAGTTTACCTCACAAATTCAGTGAGATGTACATTTTTATAGATGAAATCTTTCTCCAAACCAGCTGAATCCTACTGTAGAAATCCTTAAGAAGCCACAGTAATCATTTTACCTTTGCAAAATTTTACTTCGGGTGCCTTTAGATTTTTATGTTTCAGACTCTTATGAGTAACATGAATATAGCTTTACATATGTTAAATTTTAAAAAGCGTAAAAGTTTCCTCAAAAAACTAAAAATTGAGTTACCATATGATCCAGCAATTCTACTTCTAGATATCTTTCCAAAAGACTTGAAAGCAAAGTTCTGAAAGAATAGTGGTATGCGCATGCTCACAGCAGCATCCTTCACAATAGCCAAGAGGTAGGAGCAACCAAACTGCCTGTTTACAGATGAGTGAGTAAACAGAATGTGGTATATAGATATATGATGGAATATTATTCAGCCATAAAACGAAGTAAATTCTAACACATGCTATAACATGGATGAAGCACTAGGACATAAGGCTAATTGAAATAAACCAGCAATAAGAAGACAAATACTGTATGATTCCATTGATATAAGGTATCTCGAGCAGTCAAATTCATAGAAATAGAAAGTAGAATGGTGGTTGCCAGGGGCTGGGGGAGGGTAAAATGGGGAGTTTTTGTTTAATGGGTAAAGAGTTTTAGTTTTGCAAGATGAAAAAGTTCTGGAGATCAGTTACATAGCATTGTGAATATATTTAGTATCACTGAACTGTACATTTAAAAATGGTTAAGATGGTAAATTTTATGTTACGTGTATATTACTACAATTAATTAGAGTTTTAAAACATGGAAGTAATGATTTTTTTATATATTCCACAATCCTGAAATGGGTGAGAGTGGTAAGATAAAAGAGTTTAGAAGTAATGGGGGCTCAGGTCATGCAGTGGTGTTAGGAGGTGGCTTATGGCAGGATAAGGAAGTTTGGGCTGTGCAATGTGGGCTTTGGGATCCACTAAAGGGTTTTAAAAAGAAAGACTTTATCGGTTTGTGATTCAGAAAGTTCCCTGGTGCAGTGCAGAATATGGACAGGGAAGGGGCAAACTCCATGGTAGTCTAGCTAGTCCAGAATATGTTGCTATGGTCCAGCTGAGAGCTGAAGAGAATCTGAATGCGGGTAGAGTAGTGGGTAGGTTACTGGTGGTGGGGGATGAGGACAGAGTAGACTCAAGAATTATTTAAGATATAAATTAGGCAGACTCAGTGATTTATTAAATTGGCAGATGGTGGGTGTGGGCGAAAGAGCAGATCGAGTCTGACTGACTCCTACTCTTCTGGCTTGGGTGACTACATAGATGGTAGTGTTTCTCTGAGAGACAGTGGAAGAGGGTGGGGAGATGTGGAGGGTACATGGGCTGAGAGCCAGAGACACTAAAATGGGCATGTGTATCGCATTATTCCACTCCCAGTGAACACATAACTGATCAAGAATGAACGTTAAGCTCAACCCATGTTTCTCAGGCAGACTACCTTGCCAAATTATTCACAGGATTAAGAAAACAGAAGTATGGTATTTTTCAGTTTATAGAAATGCTCTACCCTAATTTTGTTGTATGCTCTCAGTGAAGTGTTTTCTACCAAGCTGATGATTGAGTTATCAGACTTGCATTTCATCTTCTCATGGGAGTTGGGGAGAAGTTGATGATAGTTGAAAGGATTCAGATTTAAATCATCCCAGCTCTGATGCTCACTTGTTGGATGACCCTGGACAAGTCTCTTAACCACTCTCAGTGTTAGTTTTCTCATAAGTAAAATGAAGCATCATAGGTAAGAAGAATTGCAATGGAAGAAATAGATGAGAGTCCTTTGCAAACTGCACTCGAGATATTGTTAGCTGTAATTTTTGTTTTGAAACTAATAGTAAGATAGGAAAATGGCAGAAAACCTCTCTGAAAAATACAAATAAATGATAATCAATTTATGAGTAAAAGAGGACAACAGATTGAATTGCCGACCCTGGGTGTTTCTTCTTATTACTGTCATATTATGAGTCAGCCTGATAGCTGATGGCCAAAAAAATCATATTTTTTGCCCTAAAAATGAAGGAATTGTAGGCATGATTTTGAAGGAAGACATGTTAGTAACCTGACATGAATAAAGTAATCATTGGTGATAACAATAATGGGGTACTGAGATGAGGTTAAACATCACAGTTAAGTTTGTGATGGTGTTATGACAATGTCTGGGCCCCTGCCCCTAATACTTCTGTACCGTATAAAAGGAAACAAAGGCAAAGCAAGACAAACTAATGTTTTACTAGCTGGGTTGTGAGTGGTATGTAAAATTGTTTGGCGAAGTGAGTGATGGTATTTAATGTGACTGACACCATTTTACAGCCATCTTAAGAAGCAAGCTGACCACAAGTTAACATGGGAGAGAAGGCCTGTGTCACCTGAAAAGAATATTCTTGAATAGATAAGTGGTCCCATTAAGTTGTTTACTGGTTTGGGTTAAACAGCTCTTAACAAACACATCCCTGATCCCCACTCTGTGGCTATAAGCCACCTGTTTAGCATGGTGCTACTTGGCTATACATAATAAGCCCTACCTCTTTTTGGGTGAGGAGATCTATCACCTTAGGGCTGCCCAAGTCCTTGTTTCTGTATGTAAGTTCCCTTAATAGACTTGATGCACCTCTGGAGTTGTCAACCTCTTTCTTAGGGCTCTTAGCCCCAGGAAATTTCCCCAATAAGAATATTTCCTGTTTACGTTCTCCAATACCCTTGAAATAATGAGACTCAAATAAGACAGCTTCAAAGGAAAAGTAACGGTACAGGTATGAACAAAGCAGAGAGAGACAGAAAGATAGGAAGCCAAGGTCAAGGCTGAAGATGGAGATTGACCCCATGGCCAGGGCTGTGCTTCCTCAGACCATTCCTTATCCTGATCCTTTTCTTTCTCTACCAGCTTCCTTTGGTCTGCTTGAAAGACTCAAAGGATGGCCTTTGCTAGAGGCTGCTCTTACTATTACAGGCACGTTGAAGGAAGATGATAAAAAAAAGAAAAAAAAAGGGATCATTCATTGTCACCCTTCTGTAGCTTTTAAACAAAGATAGTACTTTGTCAAGCAGAAACAAGTCATCAGCACTGGTCAGTATTGATGGTTGGTTCACTTTTGCTCACACTTAACTTGGTTTATGGCGACTACCCAAAGAGTCTGCAGCAAAGACTTTGGTGACATTAACAATAGGTACACATTGGGTCCTGTAAATAAAGTTAGCATATGAAGTTCAGAATGTACTCTTTGTAAACACTAATGCTTTTTTTTCTTTTTTATCTTTTTTCCCAGAAGTATCGATATCAAGATGAGGATGCTCCACATGATCATTCCTTACCTCGACTAACCCATGAAGTAAGAGGCCCTGAACTTGTGCATGTATCAGAAAAGAACCTGTCTCAAATAGAAAATGTCCACGGATACGTCTTGCAATCTCACATCTCTCCTCTGAAGGTCAGTTTGATTGTTAGAGCTGGCAGCAGTGGTTGTCTGCATTGTTAAGTGAGATGTTTACTGGCCTGACTAAATGAGGCTCTTTTAAAACTACAGAGGTCATGGTTGCCAAAGGATTTTTCCGTGGTTTAGAGGGTTACCTGGAATGCCTAGCACAGGTTAGTTGTTCTTGCGGTTGTTTGAGTGTCTGGAAAATCCTTTAAGTGCTGAGAATGGGTTGAGGCAAGAGCCAAGAGTGAAAAATTGAAAGGGAAAATAAGCTGTCCAGATATTTAAAAAGCTCAGGAGTGCACCAAGGTTTTGTTCAAATGTTCTCTCTCCATCTTCATCCCTGGTCCCAGATAAAACAATGGAAGTAAATATAACATGATGATACCTAGTGATTGCCTTACAGTGTAGACTGAAAAGGAAAATATGTGAGTTGGCTCATTAACACTTCTACTTTATAGTGTATTTCTTTCTATATGGTGTTATGCTTTTCCAACACTTTCTACCTTTTTTCTTTACTTTTAAACATTTTCTTATAAATGGTATTTTGACAAGAAGGGCTGGTTAATGAGAGTGAGGATTTTCTGTGCTCCTTAATTGCAAATTACTCTGCTGTTTGTTTTTTTTTTTTTTTGCTGTGATGCTATAAGATTTTGTGCTTTTGATAAAAATTTATAACTGTTGATTAAAGTTAAAGAAAAAGGGCACTAGAGTCAGTGATATGATAGAAGAAAATTGAAATGAAAAACAAAACTATCAAATAACCTAGGTTACTGTTAAAATATTTTTCTTTTGTTTTGTTAGCCAGAACATTCACATCATCAGCACTTCCATATGGCTGTTTCACAATAAAAAATATAGCCATAATGGTGGCCCTGATGTTTTCTGAAACCTTATCATACCTTCCAAAATATCAAAGTAGGACTAACTTATGTTCAATATAATTCCAAAATTTGGTACATTTGAAATACTCTGGAATTCTAAAATGCATTATCAAACAAACTAGCTCTAGTTACCACCAATTAATTAACATATTAGGCTAATCGTAAACTTCCAGCAAATATTTTGTAGTATGTAAAAATATATAAATATTATGCCTCTGGAATTTATTGTTTAATTATTCCCAGTGTCTCTTTGGAAATCATTGAATGACATATGGAAATGTATATTTTGAACCTGGAGAAGAAAAGATTAAGGAGATTTACCTTCTTACACCTCAGTGGCTGTCATATGGCAAACACAATATTGCTGCCACCTAGAGGGCAGAAGCAGAACCACTGTGCATAAGTAACAACGGGAATGTAGATTTGTGAATATTATCAGACCACAACTCCCGACAGGAGTTCCCTGCCCCTAGAAATCTTTCAGGCCTACCTATGATGAGGCAGTGATATTGTGGAAAGGACTCTTTCTTCAGCAGGAAAGTGCATAAAATTGTCTTTGAGGTCCAGCATAATTGTAGGAATCGATGATTCTATTCTGTGGTCAGATGAGTACCTTTCTTCTTTAAGGACCTTCCCACCTTTGCAAACAAACACTCATTTTACTTCGTTCTGTGTACTGACCAGTATAAATGGAGACACGGCAGAGCTGGGAGACTGGATTGCGTTGAAATTATTTAAATTTCAGGTTTTTTTTTTTTTTTTTTTTTTTTCCTAACTGGTTGTAAAGAATCCCTGTAAGGACTTCCATGGAGCCTTCCATTTTTTCAAACTTGTTTTTGTCCCTTTCCTAGCACTCCCCTTTTAATCAGCTCTAGAGCATCCTAAAGGCTACAAGATAAGTGGGATGATGGAGGCTAGTCTAAGGCTAATCTAGTAAAAAAAAAAAAAAAAAAAAAAGTAGGATAGGATCTTCATTTCTTCATTTTGTACATTAAGTCTTAGACTGTACATGAAAATATAATTATCTGAACTTCTATAGTTTGGGTGATTACACTATGCGTTATGCTAGTTAATGCCTCATTTGGAAAATGTATATTAGTGTTGAAGGAAAAGGTTGTTTTTTCCGAAAGATCAGATCTCAGATGTAAAGGATTCTTTCCTATTTCCCCTTTGTCCTTTGCCTTCCAGTAACCTCAGAGTTAAGTGTATTCTACTTTGGTGGTTTTTCCTTACCCTTGATTTTCTGTTTCTCCCTTCTATTTTATTTTTTTACAATTTTCTGTAAAAGAAATGATTGGTTTTTATGGTTTTATTGTAGTAATGTTTTTATTGAAAGCAGCTCACTTCAATTTCAAAAGTAGCCACCTAAGAATAATAAACCCCTGGTATAACACACCAAGGTTAGAATAGATTTTCCTCCCTTTTTGGAACCGCCAGCTCAGTGGTGTGGCCCCAAAGGTATTGTAAAGAGGCTGGAAAGGTGAGTTCATCCAGGCTGTGAGATAGCTACTGTGGGCCCAGGACTTTTCCTTTATGCCTTCTAGAGGTATTGTTTATGTTGAACAAGATATACTTTTAGATTATTTTAATAAAGAGATTATTTTAATTATTTTAATAAAAAGTCTTATCTAATATCAGCAATAGTGATATGGATAAATATGCACAATTTTTTCTAGGGAAAAAAATACAGCATTCTGATAAGTAGAGTTTGCCAATTTCATTGGAAAATTCCCCCCAGCATGGTGAGTTCAGGCTACCAACCTGAACATATTGAATGCATTTGGAATGAGGGGCACACAAGGCTCTCATATGCCTGCATGAGTTGACTCCAGTACAGCATTGTGCTATCAGGCTCAAGCACATGTATTTTTTATAGCAACAGGACACATTTCCTAATCAAGTTGTTAAGGGGTTATTATATTATCACTGTTCAAGTGTTTGGAAAACCTGCCATGATTAAAATCGAATGTGTTATTTTCTCATAAAGGAGTCAGAGAAATTCTAAGAACTTACAAATTCTCTGTTAGAACTGGCATATTCAACTTCTTTGCTTTTTTGATCTATCTGGTGCTCTTGGGTCAAGCACTAAATAGGGAAAAAGTGAGGAGACAAAACACACAATCAGATATTACCTCCGGAATCCTACTTAGGAGACACTGTAGCTCTCTAATATAAATTAGGAATTTACACATGGCGTGCCTAAACAGAGTGTGAGATGGCTGGATGGCTGTTTAAATGTCTCATTGAGCAGCCTCTGAATCATTAGCTGGGTAATCTCACTGCTGCAGGTTTGACAGTTGCTTCTTCCATCACCTCGTATCATTCGAAGCCTCTGTTCCAAGATTTATCTGTCTTTGGCGCACACCCACTGCCTGGCTGATAGATGGGTTTGCTTCTCCTGTTTTCATTAAAGTGGCTTGGCCAGTGTGAAGTATGGGGTTGGAAGGAGAAATGCAATTTAGCGGTCAATTCAAGGAAATTTGTTTTCCTTGCCTCAAGATGGGAATGTATTTTCTTCAGCTGCTACCTAGAATTTCCCATTAAAGAAACCTTATACTAAAGCATGAGAATTTTCTTTTCAGTATAGGTCATTATAGTGTCTACCATGTATTAAACATGAATTTAAATTTATATATATATATATCTATATATACATATGTGTATGCATGTGTATATGTGTGTGTGTGTGTGTGTGTGTGTGTGTGTGTGTGTATCACTCTCTTAAGGGACCTGAGTTCTAATTATTTGTTGTTTATTCTTACTCTGAAACAGGAATTCAAATTCCTGAAGTTTAGTTACTGTGAGACCCCAGGTATGTAGCCAAGTAGTGTGTATGTGTGTGTGTGTGTGTGTGTGTGTGTGTGTGAGAGAGAGAGAGAGAGAGAGAGAGAGAGAGAGAGAGAGAGAGAGAGAGACATTAGAATACCTGGGTTTAAATCTTAGCCCTTTTATTTAAGGTCATAGCTGTATGACCTTGATCAAGGTAATCTCTTAGACTCAGTTTCTGCATCTGTAAAGTGGAAGTAATAATATTTATCTCATAGGATTTTTATACTAATTACATGAAATAATACTTGAACACTGCTTAGAAAGTGCCTGGCACATGGTAAGCACTCATTGAATGTTGTTTTTGATCTTGTTATTGTCATCAGCCAGCTGCCATGACAAATACTTTAAAATCACGTATTTTATTTCTCTTACCTCTAAGAGATATTATACCTGATTTTAAAATTAAATAGTTCCTTTCAACCACAGAACTAGTAAGTAAGAATTCCAATATTTTTAACTCTGGTGTCCCTGAATCCAAAGCCTGTATCCTTTATCACTCCTGTGCTCTATCATCATCTTCTAAATTGTTCTCATGTTTTTAAAGAGATCTTAGATTTAAATTTTAATTCATTGACTTTGTGTGTGTAAAAGTTGAAGGTTCTTTTTTTCACAGAGCCTTATTCTGTAAAATTAAGCAAATGTAAAATATCAGGGAATAAGTAAGAAATGTCATTTTCTAAATGAGAACCATGAAGAATGGTGATAGATGGGAATATTATGAGAAATTAGAAGGAAAAGAAGTTCTCTTGAAAATATTTTAATACACCAATAATAAACTCCCAAGGAATTATGTTTTATCCGGGGACAAAAACCAGTATATATGCGGGCCAGTACCCTTTTGAACTTTTTTTCTTTTTGAGATTGTAAGAATTAGCAAGAGAGACACTTTGTTTTCAGCGATTGAAGAATTTTTCATGTTGAGATACGCTTCTCACATTAGGTGCCTGTGTCATCAAAGAACCCTAACTCCAGCCTGCCACAACCTTCATATTTCTCCTTCCCAGGACCCAGCAAGATATATTTCTGTAATTTCTATTTGGTTATTTTTCTTTTAAAATATTCACTTTATATGTGCTTAATTTTATAAATTATCGTATCATTTTCAGGAATAATTAGTGTAGAAATTACACATTCAACCATCAATCACTGAAAGAATAAAACTACTCTTTATGCTCTGCTTCATCTTAACATGATTTTTGTTGGATTAGAAATATGTTTTAATTCTGTTATTCATAACCATTAGTTTTATTTTGTTTTCATAAATTTACTATTACTGTTTACTATTATAAATTAATATTTGCTAATATAAACTATGTTTATATCAACACCCTCAAGGTCAGGGTCATGTTGGTTTTGTTCGTTATTACACTGTCAAATATTCAATGAATACTTTTTATTATAATTAATTTTAAAAATTAATTATTTTAAGCATCAATATAAGCACTGTTATGAATACTTGCCTTCTGGAGGTTGGTGTCATTGATAGAAATCAAGGCATCAACTTTTTGTTTTTCCATTTCCCTACTCTCTTCTCTCTTACCTAATCATGACTGATACAGAATTTCATCAGTTCTAAACCTGATTATTTTCTCATGTAATACATATCTGAAATCTGGATGTGCCCTAAAATTAAATAGCATCTTGCAATTAAATTTGGCAGCATCTCGTAAGGTACATTTCCTAAGGTGTGTCTTATGGCCAAAGCCATCTTAGATTCAATGACTATTTATAAGGAAGTTTAAAGCTATCTTTCTTAGATTGGTGCAAATTGCTTTAATCAGATAAATATAATTTTCTGTCTTCTAATTTTCATTGAAACAAGAAGAGACAGTTCTGGGAAGTTTTACTGGAAAGTGAGGGTATGAGAGTTTGTGAAAGATTTCTATACCCTTGAACAACTGGGCATTTGTTGAATATATATGGGAAAACATTGGTGAATCTGTAGGCAGTGCAAATTTGAGAAATTATAGGAAGGGTTGCTCATGAATGAGAAAGCCAATATACAATACTGTAGGCAAGAAAGATAAAGTGTACTTGCTTTCACTGAATATTTTCTTAGAGGAGTTGTCAGAGCCTGCTTATAGGAAGGTATGTTTTATCCAACAGTACAATAAATCTTCTTTCTCCATGAAACCTTTCCTATTAAATTTTGCCTGACTGCATCAGGTCATAATATTGTATGGCGCATGGAGTTTGAACAATTAGCTTTTTTATATATACCTTATTCTATTATTCTAAATAATTTTTGTGAAAGTAGGTATTGTCCTTTCCTTTAGATATTCCATTTGTATTGCTCTTAATAAAAATGAGCTCCTTTGAAATGGCCACATCTCCACATCTTTGTTTTGTTTTGTCTTTTTTTTTCTCTTTTATTGGCATCCACAATGAAACTAGATCAGGATTTCCGAAAGTGCGGCTGGTGGGATTTTGTCATCATTACAAGGCAAATAAAAGGATGAATGCTGAAAACATTTGAGAAATTAATCTAATAACTTATTGAAGGATTTATCAATCTTTGATATAATAATATGAAATATAAACCTCTCAGATAGGGATATGGTTAATGCACAGTATTTTCCAAATGTGTTGGTCATGGAACCCTTTCTTCTAAATAAATTTTTTTTTTGCACTTTTAAAAATATGAGAACATACACATACATATAATATACACTATGGCTAATACAACCAATGGGAAATTATAAGTTAAAAATTTAGTTTTGCCCTGGAATCAGATTCAACCAGATTCAAGTACCAAGTTCTATATTCACTAGCTATGTGAGCGTCCTCAAGTTATTTAACTTCCTTAAGCCTCAGTTTTTTTTAATTGTAAAATAATGTCATTCACTCATCTGCTCTATGAAGTTTAAGTGAGAAAATCTATACAAAGATCTTAGCTTGGAGCTTGACACAAGAAATACACAAAATGGTAGCTTCCCATATTGCTATTAATGTTGTTATTCTGTGTATTAGTATATTCGACTCCAATAGTCATGGGGTCCTGACCATCAACTGAAAAAAAGTATGTATGGATGCATGCATGCATGCATGCATGTATGTATGTATGTATGTTATATATGTCTGTATTTCTAGCCATAGTGTTTTAGTAATTTTACTAATTAGAAACTAATCTGATTTTACTATTTTAGAAAATTAATGATTTTCAAAAATGCAAAATATATTCATTTCTGTCTCTTGCCACTAGATGGTGGAAGTAGCTGAGCTAATAGTTGGAAAAGTGTCTGGTGCTGGGGAAGAAACAGATTTGTGAGGCTACATTCAGAAGCTCTTAGTTAATAAAAACATTAGAAGTATTTGGCAGAGAGTTACATACTTGTGAATAATGCATTTTGTTCCAGGCCCAGAACTTGGTGAGAGGAAAAGGTTAAGGAAAGTATGGCCTTGACAGACATAATCTTAATCCAGGAACAAAAGCTCCTGGTTAAAATTCTATACAATTGAAACATTTCTTGCTTCAATTATTATTAATTGGAAAGCTATTAACCAATGGCATAGCTCAAATAATCTTGGATATTTAAGCCAGAAGTTGGAAAAAAGAAGAAGAAAATGGTAGGCAAAGGACCTACTGCAATCTCTCACAATTCAAGAATGCTCCCTAGAACTAGCCTACTGCAGGTTAATGGGTTCCGCCATGGGTTTGGAGAGCTAAGGCAGTGGAATGACATCCAGATCTTCTATATAATAACTATAACAATAAATAATGATTTTTCTGTAAGAAATGTTAGGTTATTGTGTATATTTAGGCATAATACATTTTTTAAATGAGAAATATTTGTAATAATCTTAAATAAGTGTCAATAGTGATTATTTGTAGCTGCAGACATTCCTAAAGAGTTAACTCAGTTACACACAGAAGTTCTGAAGACTAAGATTTTCTTGCTATCAAGTCTTGCTATAACAATTAGAAATGATGTACGAAAAGCTCGCAGAGGCTAGCCATCGGTAAAGGATACTTATTATTACTGTTGTTATTGATGATGTAGTTTTTGGTGCCCTAAAATAGCATACAGTTCTTACACCCCTCCACATTAAAAGTATTTGGAGTTGTAACCTTTTAGTAAGTGTGTTTTCAGTTCTTTTTTATTAGCAAAGATACATAGAAATTATTTCAAATCTCACACACACATTCATAAGTAAGTGTTGACATCAGTTGGGCTAAAGAATCTTTAACTCTTTCTCAACTAATCTAGAAATGTAATTGCATACAGTAGAAAGCAGATGGACTTTAGAATCAGACCCACTTTTTGTTCAAATTCTGTTTTTTTTCCTTTCTAGATACATCTTTTAGCAAATCTGTGGATTTCTCTTTTGTTGTAAATAATAATATAGATCTCACAGGGTTTCTGTATTTATCGAGTGAGATAATACATGGAAAGTCTTTAGCACTTGACACATAGTAGGTGTTCAGTTAATAGTAATTATTTTATATTTAAAAAATAGAAAATGTGTTTGTAAAAAAAATCTTAATTTAAGATCAGTCAATAATTTGAGTTCTCATAAAGATGACACTTGTTATCATATCCTCACATTTTCTGTCCTTGAGAGAATGGCTTTACACTACAGAATACCCACATCTCTGGTAAGCAAGGATATATAATTTAAAAATATTGTTCTTTCATATTAATGTGAATGTCTCCTTGCTAGTTCAAACCAACTGTAGCAAATAAGTTGAGGGCATGACCAAGTTTTGAGTCATCTAAACCAGACTGTACTAAAGCATAAACAAATGTACTTTTCTTATGGCTAATTGTAGAGGATGTTATATAATCTTTCAAAGTAGCTAGTTGGAGAGAAACATTGACTTAGATAGATAATTCCTGATATATCTATTTAAAATTTTTTTACCTAAAATTTTTAAAAGCATTATTTTATAGTAACACATTGATGTCTAGTAAGGTTTGAATAATAAAATAGAGGTATTGAACAAACATTGAATTCATACTAACCATATTAGAAGTTTAGAGAATATTTTAACTCCTGAAAATTGAACCAATTTTTGTTCTATGGCTAGCAGTGTACTTATAATCATACTTTACTAATTCTAAATATAGACTAAATACCACTTCTGCAAACTCTAAGGAATCAATCTAGCATCATTTCCTATGGTATAATTTTTAAAATCAAGTATATATTAACCTTGGGTTCTCTTGGACAAAGATATTTTGGCTATATCAGCAGTCTTTATTCATTTATATTTTTTTCAACAAAACTACTAGGTTCTGGGAAGGGGGTTATGAGGCAGCTGCTAAAATCTACGATTTAATTTTACGGATTTTTCTTTCTTTTATATCTGCTCACCAAACTTTCTGTATACAGGCTGTTTTAGGAGAAATAATAACAAAAGTAAAATATATTTATTGAATTCCTAATAAATGCTGGCACTATTCTAAATGCTCTACATGTATTGCATTATTCCATTCAACCTCATAAAATAGATTTTCTTATTATACTCACTTCATGGACAAGGAAAATGGGCACAAAGAAGTTAAAAGAACTTTCCTAAGGTCCATAGTTAGTCCTTGATAGATCTGGGATATGAGTCCAGCTAGTCTGACATCAGACCCCTCATTCTGAGTCAAGAGTGCAGTATTCTTCTTCAAGAAATGAGAATCATGCAGTTTTAAAACTAACGGGAATAGTAGAAATCATCAAATTCAAGATTTTAAAACTGCAACTAACCCATTAGAAGATGTGAAATTAATTTGGCAATTTTAGACTAGAACAAAAGAACAGAATAGAAAACATGAGAGTACATCCTAGGTAGAAAGCTTTGCTTCTGTTTCAGGTGGGTGTATTTGCGTATGAGCTGGCTCACAATATAAAATGTGTTTCTTATTGTGATCACAGTCAAGAAAGTTAGAAAGCCACCGATCTGGTCCAACTTCTCCGTAGTACAAAAGGGGGAATGGGGTGGGGGAAGAAAACCTTTGGTCCAGAGAAGTTAAACGATTCCCTAAAGCACATTGGTCAGAAATGGCAGAGCCTGAACTTGAAGTCTTTGCAGTATTTACTATTTCCTCACCAACCTCTGTTGTGGCAGCCATTATTACTACCAATTAAGTTACTTAAATCAGTATTTCTCAAAACTTGGATATTTTTCAGAATTACGCAGAGGCCCAGCCTCATTTCACCAAACCCAGGGTTCTGTATTTTTATTACCTTTCTGGGTGACTTTGCTGCACACTAACTTTTGAGAACTGTTCTCTTGAACTCCACGTTGGCACAGCATTTATTCAATGATTGTCATGTATGTTACCAGAGCTTTGCTTCCACCACGAGAAACAATAAAAGAATTTCTCTCTAATGAGGAACTTCAGTTCTATTTGGGAAATCAACATGTACATGAATCATTTAGTGAATAAAAAATATTTAACTGCTTATTTATGTTTACTTAAGAATATTCTAGGAGGCAATTTTTAAATCACTCTATAGTCATATACAAAGGAAATCTCATAATGCTTATTTAAGAGAGAATATTTTATGAGAAAATGTGGTAGAGAAAGTTGAATTGATTTTTCCCCACTCACAGAGATGTTGCCAGCTGATTTTAGCCCAATGCAGCATTCCCAGGATGCATCCCCCCAGGCCAGCTGACTCACCATAATCACTGTGCAGGCAGAAGATCTGTTCCTTCTTTACTGGCCGAACACTGAAGGTGTTATAGCTTGTGGTCAGTTTTGAGGTGACAGGTAACATCATTTAAAATGCATTCAAGAGACTCTTATAAAGCCCCTTTACATATAACACTAGTGGAGAACTTCCCCCACCCCCACCCTAAGGGCCATTAAGACACAGGGCACATGTGGAAGTCATGGGTCTGTTGTAAAAATCAACTTGAAATTATAGTGGTTACACATAGAAATGATGCTCTAGAGAGTTTTTGGTTTTATCTCCTCATATGTCAAAGAATTTAATTTAATAAGTTGTTTTGTTGGTGGCTTATTTTCCCAGAGAATAATGACATATTACCAGCTTTTAATTATAAATGAGCAATATAAAACTTAAATATAGCATTTCTAAAAATAGGTTTTCTTTTTCTATTATGAACAATCAAAGCAGAGCTGTCAACAGCCATTCAACGTATTTATATGAATCAAAAAAAAAAAGACCTCTGACCCCTACTCAAACAATATGATACCTGGTAAAATTCAGATCATGTATGGACCCAGGCAATAAATTCCCTAAATAGCCAGATGACCTGGTATTCAACAGTGAGATTAGAGGACGATAGACCTTAGAACTGAGCAGAGGTATTGAAAATAATATAGTCTGTTATTTTACAGATAGAGAAACTAAGAGTCAGACAGTTCATGGGACTTTTTGCTAAGCAGACACACAGTTGATGCTAAAGCTGACACTGGAATCTGGATTCCAGTTCCTGGACCAGAGTTTATTCCTCCACTTCACACGAAAAGTAGAGAGCAGGTGTGTTCTACACAGCAGGTCACAGAAGTTTACCTATTTCAATTTCTAGGAGATGTTGCTGGAATTTGTAATCGCTAATGTTTTATTTGTTTATGCCAATTTTCAGCTTTCCTAAAGGGCCAAATCGAGATTGTTGACATTGGACAAAAATCTCTCTCATCCTAGATCTCTCCAGCTAAATTATGTGCATCAGTTTGATTCATCAAGAATAACATCTGCCTCGTTATTAGTAAATTCTGATTCATTTTATCATCAATGTAACCATTGGTGAAAGTTTTATAAAAACCAAATTTGAAGGATCTGTATCTGGAAGACCAATCTACAGTGTGGTGATACTATCAAACCTCTTATCAGGTGCTTTACCAGAGCTGCTGGGCTGTGTGGGCTTGCTGTCAGAAGCGTGCCATTTGGGAAGGTCCTCCAAGCCCTAGTTTCCACATTGGTATATTGAAAATAATAACAAACATACTTAGGGCAGTTATTAAGATTAAAGAGGTTGTTATTTGTCAGCTTTAATTTTACTGTCCAGGCTTACATTCACCACCACTCCCCACCCCCTGCCACCACCACCCCCCTCCCCCAGATTCCCATGGCTATCTCTACCTTCCCTGCCGATTTCTTTAGTCTCCATTTCTTATTCTGTTCTCTTCTCAATATCCACTTTTTCAAATGATCAATGGGAAAAGAAACAGCAACACATGATAAAGCAATAGGAGCTTGGGGTGGGGGTGGGATATAGCATACAGTCAGTTCAAGGAGTTGTTGGTGTGTGGAGCTTTCAAAAATAATCAGTGTAATTTTTGGATACACTAATGGAATTGTCGTATCAGAAATAAAGAGATAATTCTGCATTGTTCCAGAGTGTGGTATTAGTATCTGAGAAGCATATTTCAGGGAGAATGGCAGCAAATTGGAGTGTTTCCAGAGAAGGACAGATAGGCTGGTGAGGGGATGAAAACCATGTCAAATGGAAACATCAAAGGCACAAGTGATGTTCTTGGAGAACAGATTCAGCTCAGGAGACATGGTAGTCTGGCTTCAACTTGTTAACAAAAAGCAACTATTCTATACATTTTCTGTAGACACCATGACCTCTAGAATAAACATTGAGGAGACAGAATTTATGTAGTTTTTCCGTTTTGTTTGTTTTTTAAATAGAGCTGTCCAAAGAAAGAATGGGCTGCCTCATAAAGTAGTGAGCTTCCTGTCACCAAAAGTATCTAAACAGAGGCTAGAAAATCCTCAATGAGATATCATAGAGATGATTCAAGTATAAGACAGGACATTGAAGAACAGTGCCTTTACCTTTTTGAAGTTCTGAGCTGCCGAGAAATTGACAAGACCTGTGAAAACTTTTCCCAGAAAAAAAATTATATATTTGAGGGTCTATGCCCACAACAATTTTGCATTAAATTTCAAGGGTGCTTTGTATCACTTAAACTGAAAGCCTAGCTATGTACTCTAAGAACCACAGACCGGAGGTTAAGAATTTCTGGGTGGAATGAATTTCAAGCTCCCTTAGATCTCTGAGAATCTATGATTGTCATTGTTCTTCCTGGAAATGCTTGTCTTTCTCAAGAAGAAATCTTTATTAAGTTTCAGAAAAAAATAGAAGGAAGCCTCTCAATCCAACGTGTCATTGAGGCACACCTGATTCCACAGCAGTTCTTAGCAGCAGAGATCAACACGTGTTTCCAGACAAGAAGGATTCAGGGTCCATTTGCTTCAGAAGAGTGTTCTAAATAAACTTCTGCTTCTGATTTCATTCCTCAGTATTTTTGATCTACAATCCTCAATTTTTTGCATTTATTAGTATCATAAGCTTTTACCAGCTACGCAAGCCAAGAGCTATGTTTGCCTCTCTGAATTCGAGTTTTAACTCTCATAAGATTGTTTTCTTTATGCCAAATGGAAGTTCCATCCTAGCAAGGAACTGATTTCAAATTACTCCAACAACTTGCTGAAGTGATGATGTGTTTTCCTTAGGATTCATGCACAAAGAGTTTCTGATTATGTGGCTAGACCGTTCATGGAAATGTCTGCCATAAAATGTGCACTGGGTATTTATTTTTTCATCAGGGTCACGGAAGTGCACTTGAATGGGATTCATCTTTCTCTGTACCATTAAGAAGATATCGACAGTTTCAGAGTTGCTGGGTTTGAAAATTTAAGAATAGCTAGCTCACAACATTTCACTTTCTGCTCCCAGGCAGGGTGAGTTTCTTATAAATCAGGCTGCAAATGTGATGAATTGAATGTCTCCAACTCAATTAGCTTAATGTGGGTAGGAGGATTTCCAGGTTTTGCAGCCTCTGTTTTACTAATCCTCCAAGCAGACTGTTATATAAAATGTGGCTGTGTATTAATTCCCGAGTCTCAGAGAAACATGTTGGCATTTTTCATTTCAGTATCTAAAGTCATCCTGTATTTCATAGCTTTGATTTGGATTCGAAGCCACTGAGTGATGGTTCTTAACATGATTTATATTGTTGCAGGCTTTACCTTGTTATCTTTCTGCCTTCGGACCAAGTTAAGAAAGTAGCCTAATAGAACTGCAGCTGTCATTGTGTGATTTAATTGGGGTGGGGAGGGTTCTTGCAATTTAAGGAAAACTGCAGAAGCTGGAGCTGTTTGTCTGTCAAATAAATGATCAGATAAGATGAGACCCAGCAAAGCAGATGCCGACAGTTTCAAGAGCTTTTAATACACTCATCACACTTTGGTAGTGAGATTTGTCGGAGCAATTGAATAGAGTTTGTTTGCATTTTGTTTTCTTAAGGAGACTGTATTAAGGCTGAGAATACATTTATTTTAAAGAAAATATCTAAGATTTAAATACATTCTATGCCTACGAATATTATTTGACATCTCTATGTTGTCTGTTAGCATTCATTAGTTCAGTTATTATCCTTTGTAGTTTCTTTTCCTTCTCCCATTTCTCTTTTAGCCCATCTGTCATCCCAGCACCATTTTTGCTCATTAATTGTTATGGACAAGGACTTTGAAATGATGGCCACATGATTTAGTCCAAGCTCTTCCACAACTCACTGTATTCGACCTTGGGCAAGTCACTGGTCTCCTTAGGCCTTGCTTTTACATTTATTACATCAGTGTTCTCCAACCTTTTTGGCACCAGGGACCAGTGGTCCTATAAGAATCTAATACCTGATGATCTGTGGTGCAGCTGAGGCCGTGATGCTAGCGCTAGGGAGCAGCCGTAAATACAGATGAAGCGTTGCAATGCTGGCCCACCACTCACTGCCTGTTGTGCAGCCTGCTTCCTAACAGGCCACTTACTGGTACCCGTCCATAGCCCAGGACCCCTGTATTACATAATAATATCAGTAACCAATTTATAGAACTGAAATGAGAATTTAATGAGATTGGGGAAAGTGCTGCTGTGCTCATGGTAAATTAAGGTGCAGGTTATTAAACATTGTTTGAGTACCTACTTTGGGCTGAGCACTGTGATAGGAACCACACAATGGGTAGAATTATGAATGGGACATAATCCATCTGCCTTGTACTCACATATGATGTTTTATGGTTGACAGGATGCTCTCACATGTCTCTTTTCATTAGCATAACACCCTTGTGTAACAGGTGAGCAATTATTATTATTTACACCTTTCAGAGAAAGAAACTGAGACCACATGAGATTAGGCTATTTACCTCATCTTAATCCTTGTGTAAATTCGCAGTACAAACATATTGGTCATTCATTAATTTCTGCCTTTTGCCACCCCCTAGAAATCTAAAGATAAATGAGAAGCAATCACTGTTCTAAAAGAGCTCAAAGTCAAGTGCAGAAGAAAAACAAGATAAGCAATGTAAAGGCACACAGGGCAGAGTTACTAGTAGCCTTTTTCCCCTCTCATATTTTCTTTAACATGATGTTTTTAAGGCACTGTCTCTTGACAGTTGGATCTACTTTGCCACAATGTTCTCTGTGTACCTACAAGTTCTTAGTAAATATTGACATTGTTTACTTAGAAATCTGAGGACAGATAGACGCTTCCATGCAGAAAGCTGCAGAAAGCTTAGCACACACTAAAGGTACAATGGGAGGACACAGGCAGAGCTGTCTTTATGGCTTTGCCTATTGCCTTTAGAAATGCCACCTGGCCTTGTACCCCTACGTAAGAAGGAACAGCAGTAATCCTGAAGGCCTTTGCTTGCCTTGGCTGAGAAAGGAGCTTGCCTCTGGTCTCAGAAACAAAGGTTGAGACCCCAAAACAGCTGTTTTTTTTTTTTCTTGTCAGACTGGGGCAGGTTGAAACCAGGCCGGACCCTCTCCAGCTCTGACCATGGCCTACTTTCTATCCCGTTCCCTATTAAGTTGGTTGGAAACTGGCTTTACTTCATCCAAGGGCCTAGTTCAAGGGCATTCATGGCTTCCTCAAGTTTAAAGAACAGCGATAACCCTAAAGCCTTTTGCTTGCCTTAGCTGAGAAAGTCATACGGTAGACTTGTAGGCTTTGGGGCATGCAGAACAAATTTTGAACCCCAGCTCTATCATTTGCTGGGTGTGTGACCTTGAACCTATGACAAAATGGTTCTGAGTCTCAGTAAATTCATCTTACCTCAGGAGGTTGCTGTGAGAATTGAAATGGTCCCCCCCCCCCCAGAATTTTACATAATTTTAAGAAATATCCTCTAAAATATCTACATACTGGGCCTATTTAGACTTACTGAATCAGAATCTCGTCAGGGGCCTGAAAACCAGCATACATAGGTCTCAGATGATTTTTATCTTTAGGTAAGTTTGAGAAATGCTGAGAAAGTGTATAAAGAGCCAGTGTTGAAGACTGTTGTTGATGTTAACATTTATATAAGCACTGGCCTATTTAGTTCCTAACATTTTTGGTGATTAGCATACTACTTGGCACTTTAGTAGTTGTCAGTCTGTTATTAAATTAAATAATTTAATGAAGATTTTTTTGGAACCTACTAACTGGAATTATTCCAGATGCTATAGGAGAGACAAACTATATTTAAACTCTGATATAATCTGAAGTATAAATGCTCTCATTAATTGCCAATAGTTCTTGAAGGAGTATTTCTTCAATCTGGGGTTATTTGGATTGATTTAAGGGTAAGAAAACTTCTCAAAGATTATTTTTTATTACTCATACATTTATTTATTTCATTCAATTATTTCTACATTAGGTTAAAGGGAGATTAATAGTCTAGCTTTAAAAAAATGTTTAAAAAGGATAATTTAGAAAAAAAAATGTCTTCTACCTTTGACAACGATAAACTATGCACTGGGGGTTGTAATCTCCTCTGAATGCATTAGTATTTTCCTGGCACACCCATCAAGCCCATTTGATAGATTATTATTATCTATTTTTCTTATCCAGAGAACACCTTCTGAGAAACAGACCTATTTTTCTCCTTCTGAAGTACAGTTAGTACTTACTCAGCCCTTGAATCTTAAACAAGAAGGAAGGAGATGTTTCATATAAGAAGTTTTTCTAATAAGTTTATTCTTTAAAGTGTAGCAAACTACTTACCAGTTTTGATGGAGAACTTTCTAAATGAATTACTTGGCTTTTTCAGTTTAAGAGAATGCCAAAGTCAAATTTTCTTTTATTGTTCCGTAGTCAATATGATGAACATAAATTATTATACTTTAATAATAATGTACTCAATGTTAATAAAATTCCTGTTATGTAGAGCTATAAACAACGAAAGGTAAATAAAACATGGTGTCTTTCTACAATGAGTGACTGCCAAGTGTCATAATTAACTGTTAACTACACAAATAGCTAGTGTTTAAAAAGTACACATATGGATTATGAGTACATTAAAACTCAAAAGTACATATAAGTTTTATATTACCTGCATATGAAAACAATTCCTCACAGCAATTCTATGAAGTTAGTACTGTTTTTACTCCCGTTTTACAAAACAGAGTTTTAGTCTATATAATGTCTCAACCAGGTTAGTAGCACAGCTAAGTGGTAGTGTTTTGAGTTCTTCTATTTGTTTAGTATAATTTGGAGCCAAATCCTCAGAATTCCAGCTCTTTCACTTATTGCTAGTATGATAGGGAAAGATACATATTTCTGAACTCACTTTTACTTTAATAAAATGAGGTTAATATATCTTGAGAATTTTTGGATATGAAATTAAATAACACATTATAAAAAATCTAACGTGGTACCTGGCACATGATACTCATTAAATGTTAGTTTTTCCTTCCAATTTTGTCAGACTAACAACAACTGACACTTGTTTGCATTTTCAGAATGGCAGCTTCATCTTATTCTAATTTACTGTTTCTAATTATTTTGTGATAAATACAATAAGTGTAAGTGAACTCTGCTTAAGTTCTGATTACTTTTAATGTTTTCTTTTTTTATCTTTGGCCGTCTTCAGTTTTACCAAAAAGCGTCTAGAAGTAAATTAATTTTTTCTTTGTGGTGCTTAGAATTTGGTGTCCTTCAAATATGAGAATTCATGTTTTTCCTTAATTTTGAAAATTTCTAACCATGAACTCTTCCAATATTGCCTCTTCCCCATTCTTTCTATTGTCTCCTTCCAAGTGCATGTAAATTGGGCTTCTAATTCTAACTTCCGTATTATAATTTTTTTTCACATATTCCATTACATTTTCTTTCTAGTTTGTATTCCACATAATTTTCAATTCACCAATTCCCTTTCAACTATAAGAAATCTGCTGTTCAATTCACCCATTATTTTGTCATCATTTAAACATAGGTTTTGTATTTTATCTCTAGTCATTTCTTTTTTTTTCAAATTTTTCATATGTTATTGTGTGTGATGACTTTCCTTCCTGGTGGAGCATTTCCTTAAGTGATTTATAGTTTGTTATTGTGAGCTCAACTTTGATAGAAAGTGTTTTATTAATGGTAATTATGCTTGCAGTGGATGCGCTGGGGAAATATCACCGGAGAAAAATTATGCGATTGCTTCTGCTGAGCACTCCAGAGGTTTCACTTCTCTGGAACCATATTTTTGTTGTTGTTATTTATTTGTTTGTTTGTTTTACATTAATTTCTCAACTTAAGAGAAGCCCATACTGCATGTGAACTGTAAGTTTGGAATACACATCCATGTGAAGACCCGGTTGGAGGTTTAAATTCCCTTAAAATACTCTTTTTTTTTTTTTTTAATGCACAACAGAGACTGTCTCCTTGTTGCTTTCTTAAGACAAAGTCAGAGATCTTTTTTAGCTAAGTAGAAGCTTGACCAGAATTTAGACTTTATGCGAGGGTCACAGTTTAAAATCTATGCCACATCTATCCCCAGGTGAGCATTAAAACTTCAGTTTCAAGCTATTATGGTTTATATAGTCCATATACTCTAGTGTTGGCTTATAAGCTGTTCTGGCTTTATGTTTCTGCTACATTTATGGCACCTAGGAATTTCCAGTCCTTTTATTTGAGGTTAGCTATATATTTTAAGTATCTATTTCTACATTTTATCCAGAATTTCTATACATAGGTATTAGGAGGGTTGGCCATGTTGTGCAAGCCCATATAGTCTGTATGTCTACATTCAGTTCACAAAAAAGGTTTATTGAGCATCACTTTATATCAGGCACAAATGAAGGAACTAAACATAACAGTGGTGAATAAATCAGAAGTTCCTGTCTTCACAAAGTTTAATTACAGTGGGAGTAGACAGACAAGACCGGCCATTGCCTGAGTCTGGCCAAGGGCCACTGGATAGGAGCTACAAAGTGATTTGTGTTGGTAGCTGCTTAAGCTGGGGTTGGAGGCACTTGGGAGTGATTATGCTGTGAACCAAGGCTGGCTGTCACTAATGCCAATGCTGAAGCTAGCACTGCTTGTTTGGGGTTTGTGGACCTTTGAGATATTTTAGGAAACTCCATAGCACTGGCCTAGTCTGGCTACTTGTGTAGATTAACCTCTGAAAGAGGTTTGGGCAGGGTGTGTGAATTGGGTAGCATAGGGTCTCAGAGATTCACCAGGGTCGGGTGGAAGTGGTGGTGTCCAGGTTAACGGAGACTCAGATTTGCCCTCTGCCTGCTTCTGTGAGCTGGCTGAGGGAGTAGAATAGTCAGTCATCTGCTGGCATAGCATCTCCTCTGGGCAGTTTTTGAAGTTGCAATTAATTATTATCTTTTTCTCCTCGTTTCAGATTTATCAACATCATTTTCCTTATAGTACTTATACTACTTACAAATCACTACAAACTTTTTGGTTTTAAACAACATAAATATATTATCTTACAGTTCTGGGCAACAGAAGTCCAAAATGGGTCTCACTTAGCTAAAATCAAGGTGTCTACAGGGCTCTACTCTTTCTGAAGACTCAAGGGAGAATCAGTTTCTTTGACTTTCTCAGCTTCTGAAGGATACCTGTATTCATTGGTTCATGGTCTCTTTTTCCATCTTTAAACCTGGAACACGTGGCAGAGACAGGTTGCTTGGTTGGAGATGAGAGTGACTTGGCCACGAAGGTCTCTCATCTCATCTGTTCTCATAATAATACCTGCGACACTCCCTGAGGAAAGCCAAGAGACTTTGTTCTAAGAAGCACATGAGCAGATTGCCTTTCCAGTGGAGTGCAAAGGCACCCCTGTGAGCAGGCTGTGTTAGAGACAAAGTTTGACTGTGACATTAAATTTACCTGCTTCAAGTAATTTTCACATATTTGTTCCACTCTTTACTTATCAACCTTTCTCCAAAATGTAATTCAGGGGTATTTATTATGTATCTACTCTGCCGTATCCACCATTAGGCTCTTTGCACACATTAACTCATTTAATCCTAAAACAGCCCATAACATATTACTGGGAATCCAGGGATGTGGTTTTCTTGTATTGTGAGCAGTTCCTTCTCTATCCAAAGAGACCTCTGCAGGGAACTGTCATACATCCAGCCAGTTACCCCTGTGTTCTGTACCACTAACGTTTACTCATACCCTCCAGGCCGTTATTGGAACCACTATTCCGGGAAGATATTTAGAATGTAATAGGAGATTCTCTTTAGTTCCACTTTGCATGGGTCTGTTCTTGAAAATTCTCTGCCTTTTTTCCCCCTAATAATTCCGATTAAGCTTTTATTCCTGACCTTCCTCTCCACAGAGGATTCCTCCTGGAATGAAAACGATGTTACACTTATTTTAATGTCTGGTTTTCTTTGAGTTAGGGTACTTGTTCTTTTACATATTCACTTACATCTGTGTTTTCCGTTTTTAAAAATCAGATCCTTAGAGAGCTGGATAACTTCTAGACTTCTATAATCAGTAGAAAATGTTCAGAGAAGTATAAGAAAATAATCGATAGGTCAGTAATTCAGTACCTTCATTTTACAGGTGAGGAAATGCAAGGTGAAGTAGATTGCCTGGGTTCACAATGTGGCTGAGAATCAATATGTTTAAAGCTTAAGAAGAATCCTCCACCCTTATTCTACTGATCTTTCACTGTCATTTATTTCCCCTTAGCACATTACTTTTATAGTGTCTTAATCGGGTAATTATATCATAAAAAACAATATTGGAACTAAAATGTAATTTAAAGGATATTAGTATAATTTTTACCATTATAAATAATAAAATCCCTTACATTTACATTGCATTGGAAGTTTACGAAAGCCTACACACACTTGACTATTTCTCACAAAGTCTCCATGATGTAAACAAAACATTTTTATCCCAATTCTATAGACAGGAAATTAAAAGCAAAAGTACATGCAAAAAAGGAGAAAGAATCCTATAATCAAAATAATTAACTCCTTTTTCTCCATTACTCAGTTTCAACTATTATCAGCTCTGTGCAATTTCTCCTACCTGCTCCCTAATTCCAGGTATTTTACTATTTCTTCTGTATACATTTCAGAATATAACTAATAAATAAATGACTGTTGTGCATATATTTTGAATGTTTCATAATTAAATGCTTAAAAATATCAATTTTTATTTGAGGATTTCTGTTTTCCATATTGGAATAATTAGGTAAGAAGTATAAGCATTGAAACATTGTGTCCACATCCCAATATTACTAGCTTTTGTTTGAAAATCTACTTTCAGGCAAATACTCACGGAAACAAAATTTGGGGAGGTTGGGTATGTGTACTTGCTAAAAATCACATTGTCTGAACTTAGATGAGTTGAATTCAACAGATAATCGGCTTCACAATCAACAAGAGTAACGACAGGGTCTTTTTGAATCCATTTGTAAATTTCTATTTATAATATCTGAATCAGGCAATAAAAGCATTTTAATGGCTTTAGGGAAATGTTCTGTCTCTCTGGAAAAATTGGTGAGCATGAGCAGTGTCTTCAACATTTATACCACACTGTGTTGGGGTTCATTAGCTTTTCAATCATTTATCTGGTTTTCTGGTCCCAATGTGCAGTGGACCTTGAGCATTACTAAAGTGTGTGAGAATTGAGACCTTCACATGGCTTTTGCTTATTCATGCACAATTCAAATGCACAGTGGTACTTCCTCAAAGCTCCGGGCCTCCAAATGCTGGTGCCCTAACCTGCCTTAGGCAAAGTGTGCCTAGGTAATCCAAGCTAGGTCACACTTTCTGGCCAGACTGGAGTGAATGCAGAGATGGAAAATGCTCTTAAAAGATGTCAAACAAAACCCTCTGTCCATAATCCCATAGGCTTTATCAATTTTTGCCCATGTCTGAACTTGGATTTTTAATGTTTTCATTGATTCTTTAAGCTATCTGATTTCCTAGCAATGAATTCGTTTTTTCCCTTAATTTAACCAAAGCCATTTGTCTGTTAGTTTATATTTTTTCCTTTGCAACTAAATAATCCTGGCTGAGGTATCATCTGTGTGTGAATAGTTTATGCATGCCTGGTTGAATATTGTCACTTGCTTCTTTCAACTACCCAATCAGGAGGGAACTGAGGCTCAGAGCAGAATGTTCTTCTTCCTCCAGCATCCTGTCTGACTGGCTCCTTCTCAGACAGAAACCACCTCCATAAGGAGATTTCTAAAAAATTTTAATTAGTTTCAAGCATACAGTACATTGGTTAGACATCTTTATAGTTAGTAAAATGATTCCCCCAATTGCTCCCTCCCTCCCGTGACTCTCCATCTAGCCAATGTATTAAAACTAATTGCATCCCCTGTGCTGTGTTCCCCATCCCTGTGACCATCCATCAGCTACTAATTTGTACTTCTTTAACCCTTCACACCATTCTCCTAGCACCCCAAAACTCCCTCTCCTCTGTCCATCACCAAATTGTCCACTATATTTGTGAGTGTGTTTTTGATTAGTTTGTTCTTTTTATTTCTTCAATTCTGCATATAAGTGAAATCATATAGTGTTTATCTTTTTCTGTCTCACATAAATACCTTTTATGTCCATCAAAGCAATATATTTTTCCATCCTCTTCCTTTTCTTATGTAGAGGTCTTGTTTTCTTATCCTTTTAGCCACTCTATCTTTGGTTAGAGCACTTAATTCTTTTCCATTTAAGGTATTTATTTATAAAAATGTAGTTATTACCATTCTTTATTTCTGTTTTTGATACATGTTTTTTTCTTCTTAAAGAAGTCCCTCCAACATTTCCTATAATTCTAGCTTGGCAGTGATACATTTCTTTATTTTTGTCTGTGAAGCTCTTTATCTGTCCTTCAACTCTAAATGCTAGCTTTGCTGGATAAATTATTCTTGGTTGCATATCCTAGGCCTTCATCCTGTTGAATATTTTTTGCCAAGCCCTTCTGTCCTGCATATTTTCTTTTGAAAAATTAGCTGCCAGTCATATGGGTGCTCCCTTATATGTAATTATTTGTTTTTCTCTTGCTGCTTTTAATATTATTTCTTTGTATTTAACTTTTGACATTTTAATTATGTGCCTCAATGTGGGCCTCTTTGGATCCCTGATTTTTGGAATTCTCTGACCTGCCTGGGGTTTTATGTCTCTTTCCTTCACCAGGTTAGGGAAGTTTTCCATCATTATTTATTCAAACAGCTGTTCAGCATCTTGATTTTATTCAGTTACATCTAGCCTTAATAGTGTCCTATATCTTCCTTAAATTATTTTTATAGTCTTGGCATCTTTATTCTTACCATTCTGATTGAGTGTCTTGATTGGCTTTCCTGTCCTCTAGATATGACATGCGATCCTCTTCTTTATTCACTTTGTTTATTCCTTTGTTTATTCCATTTAATATACTTCTCATCTCAGATAATGTGTTCTCCATTTCAGACTGGTTCTCTTTTATAATTTCCATTTCTATTTTTATCTCTTTGTTGGAGTTCTCTATACTTTCCAAAAGTTCATTAAGCATCTTTTAACTAGTGTTTTGAACTCTGCATCTGTTAGATTACTTGACTCTATTATATCTGGATCTCTGTTTTGTTCTGTCATGTGGTTTCTGCTTCTTTGTCTTCCCATTTTGGCTGCCTTTCCCTGTCTGTTTCTATGTACTAAGCTAAGCTCCTAAGTCTTACGGTCTTATTAGTGTGGATTTGTGAAGCAGTATCCAGTGGCACGGTCTTGAGAGGGCTTCAGGTGCAGGCCAAACTTAGCCTAAGCCTCTATTCCTCCGGGGCCACCTGTTAAGATTTAGCAAGCAATCCACAGATGCTGTGCTTATAGTTGCCTCAAAAGGCCACACCAGAAACCAAGGCCAGCTGCCTCCACCAGTGTCTCAGCCAGGAGCACCTGATTCGCTGAGGATACACCCAGATGTGGCTTGGGTGGGGCCAGAATTGGGGTAGGCAGAGTTTCAGGCAATCCTCTGGGCTGAGCAACCGTTGTGATCCAGTTTGATGACGTCACAGCTATGGTGGCACTGTGTCTGGTGCACTGTTAGTGGGGAGGGCTCAACGGGGACAATGGATATCACCAGCACGTCTGTACTGAGCGATTCTCGCCTACCCCCTCACTTGGACAATGTCTCCCTGTAAGTCCCTTGTGCCCTCTGAGCGCAGCTGAATTGGCACTGGTGCTCAAAGTGAGAAGGTCCGTCATGGCAAAAATCCACTCGCAGGCATGGACCCTTTAAGAGGCGTCTGCCACTGCCACAGCCTCCATCTCACTCAGCCGCTTGGGGCCCGGCAGCCCCATGTCCTTGCCCTGTCCTACCTTCTGTCATTGTAGGGTGTTTTCTTGGATTTCTCCATAGTTGTATGGCTTGTTCATCTAGATCCCAGGTGATTTTTCTTTGCTGCTGCTCCTTGTTTCTGTCACAACTTTGATTTGGTCACTAGAGGAATGAACAGAGCCTCTACCATCAATGCCATATTTTTCTCTCTCCAAGAGATTTTTTTTTTTAACCATCCTATCTAACAGTCTTTCTCCAAATCACTCTCTGACACAACTATGTTTATTTTTTTCCCTTTATCACACTTTGATTTTTTTTTCTTTATTTTTATCTCTGTGTTGTTTGTGTCTTTCCTCCCAAATGTAATCTCCTTGAGGGCAAAAACCTTGTCTATCTTATTCATCTTTGTAACCCCAGAAATAGTGACAATGCTTAGCACACAGTCGATCATCATCAATTATTTTAAGTAAATGAATAGATGAATGAGTAAGTGAATTAATGAATAATCTTACCTGTGATCATACAGTTTGTGAAAGGCAGAAACTGCATTTGGACTGATGTAACCTGACTCTAGTGTCTATACTCAACCTACGCAGGTAGTTTCAAAGCAAGTAGTTAATGTGTGTGCGTACACACGTGGATACATGAGAGAGAGGGAGAGAGAGGGAGAGATAGAGAGTGAATGTCAAAGAAACAGAAGTATCTGCTTTGTTCTGCTAATCTGGAAAATGTTTATATTTAGTGCCAACTCCAGGCTACTAAGTAAAACTGTTCATCTTTGCTTTCTCCTTGAGCCAGTCAAGCATTTTCATCTAAGATATCTATTAAAATGGCAAGTATCTTTTAGTACAGCAGTTTTGGTAAGTAGTGTTGTCATGAGTCTGTAGATTGCACAGTCTCCCACTTATAATATGTAACATAGGCCTTGTATTTTAGCACCTCTTTGGAATAAAGGTCATGAGATGAGGTTGGAAAAAGTATGGTGTTTCCGAATCCCTAGGCAAATTTGGACTCCTAAGTTGTCATTAGCCCTGCTATTGATTAAATGGCTATTTGGTATAAAATCTGCCATTAACAACAATTATGTTAGGAACAAACAGCCCTGTAAGGGCAGACATTATTATCCCATCTTACAGATGAGAAAACTGAGTTCAAAGAGTTTAAGTAAATCATCTAGGTAGGGTGAGTGAGCTGGTATGCAGCATCAAGTTTGGGATTCCCTGGTCCAAACTCAAACACTCAATTATGGAAACCCTTCAAAGAGTGCATCATTTATATTTAAACAAATTACTAATGATTAAACTACAAGTAAAAATCAGCGTCTGTGGTATAAGAAGGCTGGGGCTAGGAATTATGAAATGTAGGTTCAGGCATGGCTTTAATACTATGTCTGTATGTGACCTTAAGCAACACATCCAATGAGATATTGAAAAAAGCCTTGTATCTGGCCTCACAGATCTGTATCCAACCCTAGCTTCACCATTTCTTTTCTCTATAATATGTGTAAATTGCTTTATTTCTAACTGCTTCAGTTCTGTAACTGTAGGATGAAGAAAATAATGCCTGACACATATGAGACTTAAGAAAGATAATATGTAAGAAAGTGTTTAGAAGACTCTAGGGCACTATAAGAACACAAAGGATTAAGATTTTTAGATAATGCCTGCCTTGGCACTCAATAGATATAATTTCTAAAAGTAGGGCTTTCTTTTGGCACAAGAGATTGCTTTGGTATTTTAGCCAAAACCTCCATTTATACTTTTTTTGCTTTGTTTTGTTTTTATTTTTTTATTTTTGACCAGTAGCTTTAACAGATTATTTAGATGATTAACTACTGTTATTGCCATAGTGTATCTGTTTATCAGAGCTTTTGAATATAGTAGTTTTTTGTTTGTTTGTTGATGTCTCAGTTTCATTAGGATGGTTTCATTAGGATCGAGATTGTAGTTTATTCAGCAGTCTTCCTAGAACTCACACATAATACCTGCCACCCAATCAGCCTCTTATCATTGGTTTGACCGAATTAATGAATACCTATTACATAACCCCTTTGGATCTTAGTAAGGTATGCATTTCTGCTCAAACCTAGGAAATGCTCAATATCATGCCAAGACATCGCATACCCTATTTATTGTTGCCTCTCACTAGTTATCTCTTTTAATTTTAGTAGCAGAAGACACACTAAGTTGATAACTAGTCAGTGAGTACAGCAGTTTCTACCCCATTGAGCAAGTCTACCTTTAGAAACAATCTGTGGGAAGCGATCATGTAGAAAATGACTGTGTTTTCATGTGTGGTTTGTAGTCATTTATTTTCTTACCATGGGTACCTCCGACTGTCCTCTGCTGTGTCATGCATTTTGATTGCCATTTGGTTATGAGCCACAGCTCACTTGGTACATTTTAATATGTCCTTCCTTGAAACCTTTGTGGTTGCCTGCTGTCAGATCAAGGTAATGTGGATGGATCCATGACAGACCTGAATAAAACTTACATTCAGTGGAGGCGTGATGGCATTTGAGTATCATTGATAAGAGATGAACAGTTACTTTAATTTCCATGGAGGTTGGCGTATTTCATTATGCAAAATAACAAACGTGTTTTATATGAATTCTGAGGTTACCAAATTCATGACGTGAGAATTTTAATTAGTTTTATGTGAGCAATGTAGAGGACAAATGAGCTTATAATTTTGTTTGAATTAAAATTTCAGAGATTTCCTTAGGGGTCTTTTTTGGAGATAGCAATATCCCAGGAGAATCTAATGGCATTCTGGATTTGTAACTCCTCAGTTTCTATCTCTAATAGAAAAAGCATCACTTTTCTGATTGGACAATGGGATAGATGCTCAGATCTAGGGTATTTCCAGTACAGCCCTAGCTCTGGGACTGTAAAGGCCATGTAGTACAGTTATAATCATAATAATCTAGGATTTGAGAGAGCGCAGAACCAGTTCCCCAGCTCTGCTACTTATTAGCTGTGTGACTTCAAGCAAGTCATTTAATGTATTAAGACTCTCAAGTTTCACATATTTAAAAAAATGAATATCATAATTCTCCTGGAATCCCATCACAATTTATTTATATATCTCCTATGAGAAGAGAAAGAAAAAGATACTAACACTAATTAGATACCTTCTGTATGCAAACCTTGTTCTAAACACTTTCATGTCTGTTATTTAATCTAGAGACAGAGTTAAATGCCATTATCTATTTGTTTAACTTGTCCTCACAGTGAATCAGAGTTTAAGTACTACCCAAGATCAGAGAACTGGTCAGATAGTAAAGGGAAAATGCAAACCTAAATCTCTACTATCCATTCACCTATATCTCTCTTCACCGTAATTTTTTGACTCTGGAATATTTCTCTTACTACTTCATGGTAATTAAATAGACTATTCTTTCATTCAAAAATTGTCAGTACTTATTACTAGCAGGTATGGCTCTGGACGCTGGAGATTCAAAGTGAGGTTAACTATCAACTCACAGCTCTCATGGGACTTCCATTTTTTTCCCCAGTGGACTGTGAATCATGTGAGAACAAAGTAAGATAACACAAATGAAAGACTTTTGGAAAACAAAATACTAACTAAACTTTAGAGGTTATTTTTAATGTAGGAAGAATTTTTCCCTGGGCTGACTTCATGTATTTTTCGGTAAGAAGCCCTTTACTTTTCCTCTTACACGATAATAATACAGCATCTGAATAAAAACAAATGTCTTCATATTGGAAAAAGCAGCAATCTGTCCAACAGTGAATCTTGCCTCCATTACCCAAGGTTATAAAGAATCCAGATTCAGTGACATGAGATATGCATGACCTAAAAGTTGAGGTTGTTATGGTAACTGGTTACTAAGATTAAGTCCACTTACCTATGTTCTATTCATTTAGCAGGCACAAAAATGCAACCACCAACAGCAATGGTTAGGAACTCACCACTCTGACTCAAATGCTCTGTTTCTCTGAAAACTTACAAAACTCACACAAGCTATGTGACAACACACATCTAAGAACACAACAGTGATTTTTTAACAATAATTTCTAAATCCCTTACAAAACAGGTTTCTTTCCGGGCTATTAAGAAGACATGAATCTGGATGAAAAGGTAATGAACCTCGTGGTTCAGGAGGTCAGTATGTTCTGAACTTCAGTGCCCTCCTTCAGGCAGCCAGGAAGTTTTAGCAAACCCATTTCCTTTGAGTAAGCAGAATATTCTCATCACTTACTCAGAGATGTTCAGCTCTGCTTAGCTTAGCACAATTTAGATACCTGGTGGTACCTGAGAAGACAGAGGATATAGAGACCTTCCTGGTCCCCAGTCCCATAGCCTTATCCGAGCTCCACCTGTAGACTCAGCCCTGCTCTGGACCTTGGGAGCCACCATGACCTATGAGAATATGAGGAGCACTAATTCATCCACTCATGCTTGTTTCTCTGACACTGTGTCTTTTCACAGCCTTTCATTCATTCTTTAACCATACATCTTCCTGAGTGAGCAAGGCTGGGTTCATGATTTCACAGGACTGGAGAATAGTAGGGAGGCCACATATATAAAGAGGACATTCTTCCCAGTGTGAATGTGGTTGGTGCTGATGTAGAGATACACATAGTATTGTCGGAGCACAGAGAAGGAGAACCTCACCCACACTGAAGATGGACAGAGAGTTTCTTCAAAATAGAGGATAACTAAGCTAATATCATTTATCCTTTCATTTATTCAACCAAGATTTGTTGAATATCTAGCAGCTGCCATTCAAGGAACCAAAGACATGGCAATAAAATGAACATGATCAAATTCTTTTTCTTCTGGAAGGAACACATGCTAAATACTATAGATCTGAAGGTGATGTCGAGGGCTGGAGAAAGAGAATGATGTTCACGCTTGTGTACTGATCGGAGTGCATATTTATGTTAGGGTGGTCACATCAAGCTTCCCTGACTCAGGTAATATTTTGAGCAGAGATGTGAAAGAAATAAGAGGATAACAAGATATCTAGGTACAGGAAACCAAAAGCACAAAGTCCTTGAGGCAGTAACTGCTGTGTCAGAATAGCAAGAGTGACCAAGGGGGAGAGTGGTAGGAAAGGAGGTCAGAGATGGCCTGGGAGAAGAGTACATGAGCCCTTGAAGAAATAGTTTTCTGAATGCAAAACTTTTGGGGAGATTTTCAAACAAAGCAATGACACAATTGAATTGTTTTTAAAGGGGTGTGTACACGCATGTAAACGTGTGAGCATGAGTGTGTGTTTTTCGATTGTGGTTGGAGCAGAAAAGAGTGATGAGAGAAAATGTGTGGTGCTGAATAATTTGGGAATTTGTCTCAGTGGCTCAATGCAGAGCCACTGAAGGGTTTTAAAAGGAGAAAGACTGGAAATGCATGAAATTGGAGGCAGGGACACTCCTTTGGAAGCTGTTGCAGCAAGTTAAGCTTAGCCTCTAAATACATTCTGGATAACTCTGGACAACGCATTCAGGACTCAGATTCTGTGATCCTGCGTGGCTTCTGCTACTTCCAGTCACAGATGACATTCTGCTACCACTAGCCAGTGTACCTGTGGCCCATCCCTTGCTGAAATCCTTGCTTTTCACGTGGCCCTCAGCCCTGAAACCATGTTTATCTGCTAGTCCTCACCAGTTCTGTCTCCTGGGACTTTGCTCTCTCAGGTCACCTGTCTAGACTACAACCTACTACTTCACATAGTCCTGACTCTCAACTCTTCTTCCTCTGACTGGATCAGTTTTTAAGCACATGGTTCACTTTCTTGGGTGGCCCTGTGTCTGTAGTCTCAGGCCTTCCTAATATTGAGAGTATCTGAATAGCTACTGTAGAAGAAAGTCTTAGATTTTAGTGTTCTACTTTCAGGTCAAAAGTATGTCACAGACAACCATAGTCTTCATCTCCATTCTTCTCACTGCCCCATTCATTCAGAGCCCTTTTCACCTTCTTCCTCCCCTCTGCCCAGTCTCCAACTGCACATTAATCCAGCCAAAGCACATGGGAAGCGTGTTGCTTCCAGGTGAGAGTTGGGAACTGCACGTGTCATATTTTACTTTCTCCTCACCATACACAAGAAATATTTTCCTTTTGCTGAGGGACCCCACAAAAAAACTGAGGGCAGAGTGTATACAAAAGTTGTCAGCCTTCCATGATGGACATTCAAGTATAATTTGAGCACAGAAGTCTTCTCTGCCTTCGACATATCATGCCTACAGGCCTACTGGCCACCATGGCTGCTTTTTGAGAACCTCACCTGTACTAACTAAATCCATTCATGGTTCTAATGGCACTAGACTTTGACAAGGCTCTTCAAAACTTTTTATTAGTTCTATTTCAGGCCAAGATGCTCATCTTAGTCAAGATGATCCTTTCAGACAGCATATTCCTGATAAAGTAAATGAGGAGATGTGAAACATCATTAGTCTTTTATTTGAAACTTTCATTTTTTTGGAATATCTATTGTGGCATAGCCATTGTTGTAAGCACTTTCTATACACTACTGGGGACCTAAAAAAGTGGAGGTTATTATCTCCAATTTAGATTTGAAAGCCCCTTCGTGTCTTACACAGGCCCATGTAATCTTGGTCTCCAGTCCAGCTCTGAACTAGATGAGTGGCAGTGCTGGGATTTGAACCAAGTCTGAATGATTCTAATACTCACTCACTATCTAGAGTTAAACACCTTCAGGGGGCCGTTCTTCTGCTTAGCACAGTATCCAAGGACCTGACTAATGTATGATATGTAAAAAACACTCCCCAAATAGGAACCATTCTCATAACTCAGGCAGAGGCTGGCTGGAGAGGATGGGGAGGGGGTACAGGGAAGCAGTTGATGGGTAAGTAGGGGGAAAGTTGCCAAACATACAAATTTCAAAACCACCACTGTTTACATTTAGAAAAGTAGGAACCAAATCTTATTTTTGTTTTACTTAACAAAACTAATTTCACAGCTTGGTAATGGCAAATTACTTTTATACAGATAGTAAAATATATCAAAGTCTGAGCCTCTGCCAAAGACAAAGATTTGCAGTGAGTCAGTAGTGATTAACTGGATAATAATTGAATCTGACCTGAGTAATCCACCATCACACCATATCTCTGAACTGGTGGACGCTGTAGGTAGTCAAGAGAATGTGACTGGAGATTGAGTCTTCTCATCCCATTGTCAGTCACTGCCCTTCCACACTCTTCCTTCCCACACCCAATGACTTTTTCATTTTAAGTTAAAGGAAACTATCCCCCTTGTCAGAAACATCAGAGATCCCATGATTAAACTATGACACAGTTCTATAAGCATGCTTTAAGAAAGTTAGTATCCCCTGGGAATTATATATGTATCTCTTTGGCCAAAATGTTGAAAGCATCTATTAGAACTTAAACGAAAAATCACAAGGCACTCCATTTAAGCCAGTAGTTAACATCCTAAGATTCCAGGTCTACTACATATTTTGAATCTGCTAAAGATGAAGATGGCATGATAATAGTGATGGTAAAAGTGGTGATGATAACGATGAGAATGGTGATGATGACAAAAACAGCCACTAACATTTATTGAATATGGTAGGCATTGCACTAAACATTTTATGTTCATTATTTTACTCCTCGCAAAAACTTCGTGAATTGTGTCCTATTGTTTTTCTAATTGTACAGCTGAGGAAACCAAGGCTTACAGGGGTCAAATGCCTTGTACCATAGGCCTTAAATGATAGAACCAGTATTCAACCTCAAATCTACCTACTAAAAAGCCTGAGTCCTTACCTGTGTTACTTTTAATTTTTCTGAAAGCCTAGTCCAATAGAACATTGGCTCTACAACAGTCTATGTTTTCTAAATAAAGAAACCAGTTCTTTTGCTTTTGGCTAGAATTATTTCACCCACTCTGCTAACAATAATTTGTTCACCCTGATTATAAGTTGTCATGATGGTTCCAGATATACTTGAATATGGTTTAAAAAAAAAAAAAAGAATCAAATCATCACTGATTATATGCAGCTGGCTAGGTAAGGAAATTCTTTAGCTCTTGGAAATCTATGGGGTAAAATAACAAGTGGAAATCTTATGTTGATACTAAAACAGTTTGTGCTTCTGTTCTGAAATGTAATATATTCCAGCCTGAAAAACCTTAAGTTTACGTCTCTGGTGAGTGATGTTAAATCGACACCCTATTTTATAAATTCTGTGGGGTCATAATGTTTTATTTCACATTTACTTAAAATGTTTCTTGAAAAGCCTCCAGAACACCACAAACCCTCGTTTCTTTTGCACTGATCTCTACAATAGAAAAAAGAAGGAAGCAAACATTCTTGCAATAGGAAAGGAAGTCAAAAGATTTCAATGTGAGTGTGCATATTAGAAAAGAAGCTTACTCAAGGAGCGGGTCATAGCACTGGAAAAAGTGAATTAGGCAAAAAAACATGTTTGACGTAACAGTGTGAGTTTTAGAGAGGGTTAAATAAAACATAAATAATAATAATAATAATAATAATAATAATAAAACATGTATGTAGTTTTTAAGAACCATAGACTCAACTGCAAATGGGAGTTGGAAATATATTTAGAACTTTGAGGTAGCCACTACAAGTGATAAGCAAAACTATCACTTGCCTTGGCCATCAGAAATAGGCCAGAGGAAACTTCTCAAATATAGTAACTTTATGACATCTGTTTTAGAGCCATAATAGATACTTGATTTTAACAAGCAAGATATAGTCGTACAATTATATCTTTCTTCTCTGTCCTGTGTTGGACTAGGTCTCCATCTTATTACTACCTGATGATAGCTTCAGATTTCCCTTGACAATGAGATTATGTCCTGACATCTCTTCCCACCCTTTTGGTTTTCTATTGAGAAATAGTTCTGGCATCTCAGCCTTGCTAATTTCTCCCTGATGCCTCCTTCAGCAATTGGAAGATAATTATTTTTGCGTCATTTAAAGTGTTTTAATCATTATTCATTCTCTTATTCATCCAGTCAGTCAACAAACATTTCTGACTATTTATTCCAGGCACTGTGACAGAGATGAAGACATAGATCTTTTCAAATAATGTGTCCGTATCCCAAGGAACAAGTGAGAGAGCCAAACATATCTGTAAGGGAAATGAGAAAGGCATTACCACTATCCCTAATCTACACATGAGAAAAGGAGGCTCCAAGGTTTTAAATCACTCGTCATATCAGGGTTCATTATTAGCCAACCCTACCTTTAAATTTAAAGTCACAGACTGCCACAGGTGCTAGGTACATATTTGCCAAATGAAACTGTAGTCTTAATAATGGATTGGCATTACTGAGAGGAACTTCTGACTTAGAAATGTCAGGGGTAAGTCATGGGCAAAATGTTTCTCCCCGTTTATTGTGTGTGTATGTACTTGACTAAAAAGCGGAAAAGGTAAATGCAGAAAAAGAAACATGTCATATTTCTCCCAGTGAGGTGATTTAGGGGTGCAGAAGATACTTCTTAATTGTTCAGAGCACTTGACTGGAGCAGCTCTGCTCAGCTTCACACCATGGCTTTACCACTAAGTTTTAGACCAATGTTTAATCTGCCCGAGCCTCAATTTCACAACATGAAAAAGGAAGATAGTAACAGAACTCACCTTAGAGCGTTGGTAAGAATTAAATGAGGACACACACACACACACACACAATTTAGAACTAGCAGAATGAGCAATATTAGCTATAATGATCACTATTCTCCAGAACAGTAGGAGAGAGAGGATGCCATAGGAAAAGAACTAGGGACCATTTTTCTATATTGGATTTTGAACTTCCCATAGATATATATGTTTCTTGTCCCTTGCAGGCAATTCTCATTACTTTTTCCCCAAAGTACCTTAAGATCTGGTCTTTAAATCTGTGCCGCTTTTGTTCAGGCCTCCATCCCTTTTGGCTACCCACTATTGACCAACAGTAAGTTGCAGTTCTGCCTGTTTTCTGTCAAGGTATCAACAGTTTATTTCTAGGGACCAAAAATTAATCTCCATTGAAATTCATCAAGAGCTATGATTAAACAGATGCCAGTAGGTTATTAAACCAGGACTCAGTTCTCCTGAGCTTTTCCTTCAGAATATTACCCAATCAACTCTGACTGCTGCCCAGCTGTCGCTCACTTTACAGTGATGAAATTTAGAATGTGTACATCTCAGCTCTTCTCCTGATCCCCAGCTACCATCTTCCTATTTTAAGAGAAATTATAAAATCATATCTCCAACTGCATATGAACAGTTCCATTTATAGAACTTGAAATCATGTGCCAGATTTTGTCTTAAGCAAAATTTCCATTTTACAGATGAGAAAATTGTGGGCTAAAGAACTTGCCCAATACCATAGGTTTAGTAAATTATAGAGCTGGGTCTTGAACCCATTCTCTCTGATTTAAGAACTCATGTTCTTATTAACCACTGAACATCCTGCTTTCTTGAGATATGCTAAAGATTGCCTATTTTATTTTCTTAATAGAATTCCTTCAAAGCATTCTAAAGATATTTTCAATTTTCTTGTCTTTTCTTTCATTTTCCCTCTTCCTCCTCTTTCATTTTTCCAACTTTTTTCTTCCCCCCTCCTCCTCCTTTTCCTCCTCTTTCTTTTCCACTTTATCCTCTTCTTCTTCATGCAAAAATATTACTAACACATGATAGAAAATATTCTTATAAAAATACTTTGAATATGGATGATTAGGAAGGGTTTAATGGAGGATGTAGATTATTAGCTGAGAATTAAAAGCCAGGGTACTTAAGTGCATGGAAAAGTCCATGCAAAATGTTCCAGAAAGAAAAAATGTTAGAAATACAGTCATAGCACTAGCATTAATGTGGAAGGGTAGAGCCAGCATTTTGGTTTGGTTGAAATGAAGGGTGACTAAAGAAAATTATCAGGAACTGGATTTTGGATAATAAAGTGGGGATAAGTTGAGGAGAGGTTGATATGTCAATGTCGAGGGTTTGGACTCAACTCTGTAGGTTACAGGGAGCCACAGGATATTTTTAAACATAGACATTACACTACCAGATCATTAAAAAAAAAGTTCTTCTGGCAGTATAAGATGAGCTAGTAAAAAGGAAATTGAAGGCAAAGTGGTAGTTTGGCTACTGTTGTCAAACTTGGTGTCTGCCAAAACCAAACTGAAGGATGATGTTCATGTCCGTACAGACCAAGGATGTAATCTGAGGAATATAAAATCTTCATTTCAATAGCTGGAGCTCCACCCCTTTCTCTTTTTTCACTAAAGTGTATAGGTAGGGATACTAGTGAGTTAAAATCCTTTTATCATGGGGATAGACTTCAATTTTCTCTAGTTTATTCTTTAAGCACATTATGTCCAAATTTTGATTTTATTAATAGTAGCCTATTTCTCAACACCCATCTCATTATTCTTTGCAACATACAAGAGTATCAAAACCTCATGTCAAAAACTATGGTTAAAAGCTACTGGTGTTTATTAGGATCATGACAGTGAGAAAAAATAATATATAAGAGGAGATAGACATGAGATTTCTATTATAGAAATAGAATTGAAAAGACCAGGAAGTTTATTGCATTTGGGACAAGAAAAGAGGCTTCAGAAAAGATTTTAGGGATTCAACCTGAGGTAACTAGATAGAGGGTGGTGTCAATGAGAAGTTAGGAAAGCAAAAGTGAGAGGTTTGGGAGGAAGACTGTTGAGTCCAGTTTTTTAAAAAGATAAGTTAATCAGACATAAAATGCATCACATTTCTTATACTTACAGAAAAGAATAAGCGTGGCAAGTATAGACTGAGAATTTAAACAAGCTTGTCTTCACCATAGGCCTTGTATTTCCTTCACTAGATGAAGGAAGTAAAGTCTTTGGTGGGAAATGTTTAAGGAGAAGCACATTTTAAATAAGAATAGTAGAGGGGTTAAGGAAAAAGTAAATGGTAATATTCAAAGGGCACACAATATACAAATAATGTCATCTATATCTAAAAATGTAGACTAATTACCATTATCCTTGGGAACATAAATAATGAGTACTGAGACCAGAGATAGAGAATATTTAACAAAAGGGAAAATGATACAGTTAAGTTTATTTTACAGTATCATAAATTTTAAAATGTCTTTATCCTCTAAGTCTCAAAGATAAAACAGTACAGGGTAGATATGGTAGTGTGGAAAGAGGCAAAACAATTGATTGGAGCCCTCTCTGCAGTTTACTAAGCCTATAATTTTGAATGCAGCTGTTCAATATTTCTGAGCCGTGTGGACTACTATTATTACCAAACACTGAAGCAATTATGGTGGGTCAGATCATATCTTTACATATTTTAGTTAATATAACTTACATAGAGGAGGCATATCTTTATCTCCTAGATGATATTTAGTTTTTCAGTCAATTTCATAAATATTAAACATGCATTTAGTTGTAAAATCACACCTCAGGTAAATAACAATATTTGTTCCTTCCACTGGGCAAATCTTAATCATCCTTCTTCACCTTCAGCAGGAATAGGTTTCACCATTGTCCAGTCCCTTTAAGATACTGGACAATAGAGACTCCTTCCACATCGTCATCACTCCTTTGCATTCCAGCCCACTTCAGAGGCAGAGAGGTGGTGATGGGAAAGCAGAGTAAACATGCTTTCAAGTGTCCTTGACTATGGAAAATGAGGGTGCTGGTCACACTCAGAGGAACAGTTAAAACGGGACTCTATCTCAGTCTATGGGTTAGGGAAAGGGATCCTTCTGTTAGACATGCCACAGCCCGGAAAGCCTGCATGCTATTGGAAGAAACTAAAGACTAACATGGCTCAGTTGGTACAACTCCCATGTAGCATCCTGTCTTTGGCCACAGCAATCAACCAAGGCTTTTTTCCAACTCCAGCCAGATTTGTAGGTCATCTCCTCACCATTCCCACCGCACCTGTAATCACGTCCCAGATCCAAGATCTCTCCTCCATAAAGCCACTGGGTGCTTAGCTACTTGGTAGAGACTCCTCCTTTCTCTGTTTTTCTTGCCATGATGAAACTCTTTTGCAAAGCTTTCCTTTGTTCCTGGATTTTAATTTGCAGCAGCTTGTTTTATGATTCAAACGGCTAAACTCTGGGTCTGTCTGTCTTATTTGGTTTCTTGGATGCAGTGGCAATGCTGAACATTTATTTTGTGAATGTGAGAGGAAGATCATTAATATTAAAGATAGCATTTTTTTATACCTACAAATAACTCTTTACTCTGCCATTTTAATTTCTAATTTGGTCTAATCCTGCCTCTCCAGCCATACTCCTCTCCAGTCATACTCTCCACCAAACCCCTTTCTCCAGTGAAATGGGATTGTTCTAGAATATATTAGATGCTTTTTGCCTCTATGCTTGTTCATTCAGAATGTGTTTCTCTTTCCTCCAGTTGGTTAAAACTCTTTTATCTCATCCTGATGAAATCCCCCCATCTATTTTCCTTTTTTAAATTACATTTATTGGGGTGAAATTGCTTAAAAAAATTATATAGGTTTCAAGTGTGCAATTAAGTAATACATCATCTGTATATTGCAAAGTCAAATCTCCTTCCCTCACCATATATTCAACATGCTTTACCTTTATCTGCCTCCCCCTACCCCTTTCCTCCTCAGGTAACTACTAAACTGTTGTCTGTGTCTATGAGTTTTTCAATGCCATTTTTTATGGTAGCTCCTTGATGAAGTCTTTCCTCATTTTCTAAGCTGTATCCTTTACTGAATCACCATGACTTTTCTTAACTCTCCGCTGGCTCAATCTCATTATAGTGATCTGTGTATTTCTCTTAATATTCTTACTAGTTTGTACACTCCCTAAGGGCTGGGAGAGTATCCTACCTATTGTATCTTATAGATCTTATATTATCTTTCACAATACCTCTATTTAGGAAAGGCTGAATTGAAAAGGAAAATACCTAAAGCATTAGGTCACATTAAAATGAGTAAGCGTTACATTAATTTTAGAAATATGGTAACAAAAATACATGTAACCCTTTTCACCTGCCACTGTCGGCTGAATACACAGACATTCTCTGTCACTATATTATTATTGCGATTATTATGCCAAAAAATGTTAATTCTTGGGCAAAAATAATCACAGTGGCTAAATTTTATCAAACATTTTATTTATGCCAGGCATTGTACTAAACATTTTTAAATAAACAGTAATTTTATAAGCAGTGGGTGTGCGGTTTATCTTGAATTATTAGATGAGTTTTATTGCCTTTGGAACCCACATATTTTAGAAACAAGTAAACTAATGATAACTTTCAGGCAAATTTAGACTCTGAAAAGGAAGACTAAATTGCTATTGATTAATCATTTAACGCGTTTTCCCAATGTGCAACTAGGTGATGAAGTCAACTATGACAGCTAGATATTCCTTCTGAAAACAAAAACTGTCTATATAATTTTTTCTATTAAGCTCATTCCTAATTTGATAGAGTAGATTTCTTATGATTATTTTTCTTGGCCTTCTCAGATCTGATTTAGGATAATCACTTTACTCCTTATATAGGGCCTTATTGGTTGTATTACACCATCAGTTTAGCAGGAAGAATGTTGCATTGCCGTGTGCCTATTGAGAGTAGAGTCTTGCATATCTTTCTAGGTCCAGTGTCAAATTTAGTGGCTGTCATATAATAGGTATCAAATAATTTTGAATGAGTTATTGAATTAATAGAAAGATATTTCTGCACTTTGTCTCAGAATGCCTGAATTTTTTAAGCCAATGATAATGAGCTTTCTTAATGAGAAAGATCGCTCCAGGGATATTCATAGGACACTGTTCTACATTACCCCAAAGGACTTTTCAGCTTCTTTTATGTTTCTTGGAATTAAAATATGTATTTTAGGCAGATTTTTACACCAATTTTTAATAGATGGAATTCATCTTATTATTCATATAGGCATTAAATAATTAACATAGCAACTCCCATCACCCTGTAATTTTTGGACTTAATCATACTGTATGTCTCAGAAGGACCTATCAAAAAGCAGATGCAGAAGATCATCTGGCTCAAGCAACCAACTCAAAGAAGCCTCCGGTTTTGGACAATTTGTTCAGAAGACAAAAATGAAACATTGTGTATTGATTTTGGCCAATCTTAACTAAAACCCACTGACTTTGAATTAAACTCAGTTGGGGGATTGATCTAATGAAACACAGTCTCCAAAATCTAAATTGTTCAAGGCTTACTGGACAACCTCTAGAAGGTCTACTCTTAGGTAATATTTGTACCATTCAATGCCTTATTGAGATCTACTTTGTGTATAGAAATAGAGAAGATACGGCAAAGACAGTGGTGCTACTCCGATCTACCATTCTAAACTACTTAGACCCCTTATAATTAGAATCAGTCATATGACTAATTCTGGCCAGTAGGTGGCGGGAAAAGTGACTTGTGTCATACCCAGGCCAAAGTGTATCAGTGCATCTTCCCCCATTATGCTCTTTTCCTGACATAAAGATCAAGGAGGCCTCACATTCCAGATGATGTAGCTACAAAATGTAGAGTCTATTAGTCTAGAGCCCTGAATGGCTATGTAGAGCAGAGCGATCTGCAGTGAAGTAGCATGAATGGGAAGTAACCTTAGTTTCATTAAGCTATAGATATTTTAGGGTCACTGTATTCTTATGACAAACCTAAGCTATCCTGGCTAACAGAGGGAAAGAGCATGAGAATTAACAGTTAGTAAACACCCACCATGGGTCTATACTGTACTAAGACCTTCATATGGTCTGTTGTTTTTGTTATGTTATTCATTTCTCACGAAACCTCTGTGAAGTAGCTATCATAATCTCCATTTGACTGATGAATAAATTGAGTCTCTGAGGTATGATAACTTTGTGGATAATAAAAGGCAGAGACTGTCTATCAGTAAAGTTCTGTTTGTGACTCAATCCCATCCTGTTTCAGTGACACTGTGTTGACTTCCACTAGCGTGTACTTGTCTACTTTTAAGGCCAATAAATTTTTTTTTAAGCAAGCATGACCGGTGCTCTCGTGCCACAGCTTATGAAGTTTTTTCTTCCTAACGAGCGATCCAAGGCAACAGAGTACGGTATAAGCAAAGAGTGTCACCTAAAATGGGGACCAAACACCCTAAAGCCATGAGCAAATAATAATTCTGTGGTCCAGACTAAGATCCTTTAGTTGTAGAAACTGCTCTAAAAGGAATCCAGCCCAAATATCTAAGTTAAAATTTAAGGTACTAAGGCCAGAATCAAAGGACACTCAAGGTTAGAGGCACCAGAGGGCACCAGAAAACACTGCAGCATCTACGCGCACAACTGCTTCCACTCTGCCTCTTCTGCTTCTTATATCTTAAAGTGAAAAAAATCACACACTTACCTTCTGACAGCCATACATATTGGCTACTTATTCAAGGGAAAATGATAATGATTAAGTGAATGATTACAGAGTCAGGGTAAGCCATTTTGTAACGAATTAAGCATATTTGTGCCCTAATGCATATTCGATTATCATCCTTCAGAGTTATTTGGGTCTTTCTTGCAAATTATTGCATATGACTCACTTTGGCTCCTTAGGAATTATGTTATTTAGTCTCATTTATTGGGTATTGTTCATTTCTGCTAATGAATAAAATGAAAAATGGAAATATTATGTATTCAAAGTATATCAAATTAAGTGCCACAGAGAGAGGGTAAATAAGGACATGTTCATCAAGTTATTGCATATATATCAGCTAAATAATGAACATCCAATCAAATTTCTCATAGTGTATAACGATCTCTAGATTTTGAGTCATAATACCTTGGTTAAAATTCTGGCTCCATAAAAGTCACACCATCAGATTACTTAACTGAGCCACATATTTCTCCACTATAAAGTGAGTATTGAATAAATTTACCTTATGTGGTTGTCATGAGAATTATGGAGTTGATTATGTATAAAAGATACTTGTGATCTAGTGCATTATAGATGCACAATAAAGTGTTAGAGACTCAGTTTTCCCTTTTAAATGTATTACCCCAGCAGGTAGGTTGTTCAAGTGACTATTGTTGACTTTTCTAATAAACCAGCGTTGGGGGAGCTTCGATGTGTCAAAAAAAGAGCCACCTGCTTTAAAGAAGGTTTGAAAAGGGAAAGTTACCTTGGTGAACTCATCACTGGCAGAGTGCCAGAGTCAATCAAACTCAGCAATATAGATTCATATTAGCAAAGCTTATAAGACACTAATAGAGATGAATAGATAATAATTGGATTTTATTAATTTTAATGAGATAAAGTTTCTAGGCCGATTAAATGCCCACATAATCTAACCAGTTCATTATTCCTCTGTACAGAAATTATAAGAGGGAGCCAAATGATAACCCTAAGCTTACCTGTGTCCAAATAAGCTAGGTTCTGCTGGGACAACCACACAATCTCAGTGTCTATAAATACCAAAGCTTATATATCTCTCAAACCTCATGTCTTGTAATAGTGGGTAGTGTGATATTTGGCTGTGTGCATTCCAACAAAGAGCCAGGATGACAGGGGTTTCACCTTGTGGAGCTACTTCAGCAAGGGGGAGGGAATGATAAAGGATCTTGCACTAACTCTAAAAATCCTCACCAAAAAATGGCAGTGACTCATAGATATAGAGAACAAGCTGATGGTTGCCAAATGGGAGGGGATAGGAAATGGGAATAAAAACAAAATGACACATTAATTTTATTTCCTGACATTACAATGAACATGTTTCTTTGGCAAAGGTAAATCCATTGCTATACCTAGGTATGAGCAGGTGAAGTGCAATCATTTCATGTACCCCAAAGTAGAGGGGAACTTGACATGAGTGAGTATGCTTGGTATATAGATCACAGGTGGTTTCATCATAAGTTTTGAATGTTTAATGTCCTCATTCTCATAAGCTGTCCCTCTGGCCAAATAAAGGTCTCTCATTGCCAGGTGCCTACTCCCTCATAAAATTCTAATGGCAGGACATTTCCCCTGGAATAGAATTTGGATATGCACTACCAAACTTTGTCTCAGCGACTCTATTTCCACCTCATTGGCTGACCGACCTTCCTTTTCATAGATATATTTTTATTTATACCCATTAATTCACTCAGATTACAGTCAGGTCTTACTGACCCGGGAGACTTCCAGTCTCTATCAGATAACTTACATATCTAGATCTGTTACATCTCTGAATTTAATAAGTTGACTCTGAGGATAATCTTATTTTCATTATTTTAAAGTTCAAGGGTACCTAACTATCCTTCCCCTCCCCAACAATGTATCACCTATAGATTTGAAAATGTTTTTTGATAACTTAATGATGATATATCTGTTTCAGATGATTGGAAACTAGTTCAGAATATTTGGGGGTCGGCATGTCCTCTTCTTACTTAACATCTGCTTTCCCATCCTTTAAATTGTATCAGAATGACTGTACAAAAAGTAATTCAAGCCTCCTTAGTTTTTCCTACCTAGATGCATTGTACTCATAGAGACTAAATATAAATGGGGTTTATTTATTTGTAATTTAACCATCCATACTGAAGCTACACTTTAATTATCTCTTAGTAAATAAGGTGACTTTTAGATTGAATACTTTTTTTTTTTTTGTCTGCCTGAGTTTATAATGTATTCTGTCCTAACCTTGGAACATTTCTGTATTTGACAACTATAGTCAACTTTGTTCCCTTCTGCTAAAATATTTTAACAAATTATTTCCTCAAGTCAGAAGATGGATTTATTCATTTCATTTTTTGTTACCTATTGTTCATTCATTCTATTCTTCATTCTTTCCTACAGTCAGGAAACTTTAGAACACCTACTGTGTTCAAAGCAATAAGCTTTGAGAAGTAAGATGAGGAATGAGATAATATTGTCCTCAAATGACTTCATTTTTAGGGAGAGACAGAAAGACAAAGGCTCAAATGATGAGAAGTAGTGAGTGAGAGCAAGAAGGGGAAACTTGCTTTGTGTGTGTTGGAATTTGGAAGTAGTCAATTTCAGACCTTTGCGATACTTAAGCATCCTATTAGATTTATTCTTCCAAGATTTCAAAGCACTTTCTCATAGATGATCTCGTGTATTCCTCTGAACAGTTTTGCGAGAAGTAGTGTCACCCCCTTTTACAGATATGGCAATCTGGGTTTATTGAAGTTAAGCAATTTGCTCAAAGTTTCATTATTATTAACTGATATAATCTACATTTTGTAAAACGTTCTTATACTACAGGTTTTTTAAAAGTCCTATGCTTATAGCATATTTAATCATGGGTTCCCAACTCCTCCTTCTGCCTACATCCTTTGGTACTATAAGTAATGGGGATATCAAGACGTTTTCATTTGGTGAAAGTTCATTTCATGAGGCTACCTACATTTTGGAATAAGGTGCACGATAGGAACCCACATTTGTTTGTAGGTAGTAACTTTTAAAAATTGTCATTTGGGTAACAAATGTATTTGTTCTTTTATTTATTTATCTTTTAAAGAACAGGATTTTGTTTTGTTTGCAATTCTTTTCCCAGAAGAATAGGTAGCTTTTATTATCTACATAAATTTGTTTCTCCACATTTCATTGCTCAGCTTATAGAGAGAAATTGGAAGGATACTGGAAATAGATTTTTTTTTTAAAGTAAATGTAAAGTAAAATAAAAATATCATGTGATGAAAGAGAAAAGTTTACTTAAGTTAAAAAGAATGAGGTAAAAAATATATCAGAGCAGAAGGGTGCTGGATACTCACATAGGAAAAAAAAACTTCAGAGACAGATTCTTGATAGGTTTGTTAAATTCTCTGTCTAATCTTGAGTTTTGTGGGAACAATTTAATAAATTTGTTTTGAGTACTTATGTTATCCTACTCTGAGTTAGACAAAGAAATTACAATAAGACGTGTTCTTCATTCTCAAAGATTTTCAAGTTTCATTGGTGAGAAATAGAAAAAATAAGTAATTTTAATACAATAAAGAAAATATTGAACTATAGGACATTTTGTAAGCAGAGAGCACAGAGCTTATGTTGGAAAGGCAAACTAAGGTTTAGTATAGGTTGGGAACAGTGAGAGAAGACTTTCATAGACCCACTTCTGAACTAACACTTAAAGATGGATTGAGGTTAGCCAGCAAAATAAGAGCAAAAGATGTGCGTAAAATAATGTTCACTACAATCATTTGAATAAGTCTACGCATGGTGCTATTGATGGCCTTTAACAAATATTACCTCATGTAATTCTCTCATTACTCTGTGGGATAGGTACTATTTGCAAAAGAAAGACAAGAGAGGAGATTGTACAGGTTTGCTCAGACGGTTTGAGAAATCCTGGTAAGAAGCTTCTGGGTAAAAGAAGACCTCATAGGATAGAAATAATAATGTAGATTTTCAAAGTAATTGAGAAAAAAGCAAGAAAATGTGATTAAGTGTTTGAAAATAACTGAAGCTAAGAAAAAATATATATACACACACACATATATACACACACATACATAAATTGATTAAAAATCCTAGAAATAGTAAAAATCCAAACAGCAGTCAAAATATTAATAATGGGTACTATTTTTTGAGTGTTAGCCATATTCCAGGCCTTGTTTGATGTGCTTTCATATATTATCTTTTTTTAATGCTCAAAACAATCCCATAGTAAAATTCTTATTATTTGTATTTATGTATGAGGACACTGATGAGTCAAAGGGACTAGGAAGATATTTTAGTCATATACTAAAAAGCAGATATTCTGACTCTAAGCCCTGGCACTTAATCATTATTTCTTTGAACCTCTTAGTCATCAGTAAGAGGCTTAGCACAGTCTATAGCTTTCTTTTGTAACGTTCTATTTTAGTTATGTTTTCCTGATACTAGAACCTATTTTTTCTGAAGGTCCTACTCTTATATTTAACTTGAGAAGCATATTTTTTCTCTCAGTAAAGATGGCTAAACTTGTCTACTCCCTTTTACATTGGTGTAACTCTTGAGAAGTAAATGAACACCATTTTCTTCCAAAACATGGGAGTTTGTCACAGCTCCATAAGTACTGACAACTTTCACCAGCTGTAGAACAAAAGTCACTTTCTCTTTTGCTTTTGTAGATAAGACAAACAGCATAATAATAGCTAAAGAGTCATAGTTAAAGGAAATAACTTACAGACTTCAGAGTTTTATTGATTTTTTAAAAATTAAAATCATAGATTTTCATATAGCTATCAAGTTGCTAGGGAGTGTAATGAAGGCTCATTTAAAATTATTTTCTTTTGGTGCAGTGCATCCATGAAATAACATAGTATAAGATAGTAAGAGTAGAAGCAAAATCATCTCTTAAGAGTCTGAGTTCTTCATGAAATACACATATTTAAGAAATAAGGGAAATGAAGTTCTGAGATCCTGGAAGAAAATGAGAAAAGGAGGATGCATTATAAAAGAGAACTGCTATTTTTGTCCCTTAAGTGTCAACAGACTTGCTTCTCCTGCAAGATAAATAATTGTTTCTCTTTATGGCAATTATGGTACAAAGCTTTCATTTGATTATATTTTTTAGTAGGTTGAGTGGTCATAATGTGGAGGCACTTAAACTATGTGTGTCCTTTTATTATACTTAAGTCCTACAGTAATTTGTAAGTTTAAAATTGCCATGGGCATCAATACAAAATGTCTCTTCTACCACCTCTCTTTGGTTAACATATGATCCCTCTGTTTCCTTTGTGTGTATTCTACTTTTTTTACCATAATGTACAGCAGCTATTTAAGCCTAAATTGAGTCTGAAAGGTATTATGTATTTCAGAAAAATTTAAGGACAAATTACTCATCTATTAGATTAGGAGTTTCTCATAGGACAAAATGATATTGTTTTCCGATTTTATTTCCAGGACATGGTAGGCCATCAAAACACATATTTAAGGAATAGGAGAATTAATCAATTGGAAATAAATATGATTTATTAACCTAAATTACATATAAACAAGAGTGAGATAGAAAAAGGGGAAGAAAAAGTTCACATTAGGGAAAATAGGTCAGAGAGATCTTTAATGTCACCATCTGAGGACTCATTTGGGCATCTTTTGACTCAGACTTAAAAGAAGTAGTTTGAACTAATTAAGGGTATTTATCTACTTTTGCAACTTACTGCAAAAATGAAAGAATTATTTTTCAAGAACAATTTCGAGTTTTGTCATGTTCCTAAAATACTGATGAAGGACAAGAGCATGTGGTGGTAATGGGTGTTTGATTGAGTGTTGTTTGAGACTTGGAATCATATCACATCAGTCATTATTGAAGAAGACAATTTTTTTTTCTCTCAGAAGCAATCTTAAATTAAGATTTTCCAGCAAGATTGTCATTCTATGTACCATAGATCTTAATTTTTAGAAATATAATAAATAAATAGTAATGATTCACCCAGGTGCAAAGAATTAACCTATTTCTCTTAAAGGTTTTCATTTGAATGTACTAAGGCACCTAAGCCAGTTTTTCAGATTTTATTACTAAGTAAAGGAGACGCCTTATAAAAGTCACCTGTTAAAGTTAAACAGCAAAGTTTTGGAATCAAACAGATCTGGGTTCAAATTTAGCCTGGTCTTTTACTAGCTGACAGGCCTTAGTCCCTTTTGAATGTTCACATTGAGAAAAAGAATATAATTATATGACTCTGGTTTTCTTTTTTGGAAGCTATTCTTTTAATTAGGGCCACTAACCCTGCTTCTCTAAGATTTTGAATAGGTCATTTAAATCCCCTAAATGGGTTCTTTTTATTATTAAAATTGGATCACCGTCTTCTAAATCACTCTTAGGGATTTATACTAAGGTAAACTATGCAGAGATTCATGCATAAAGGTGTTCATGTGCAGTATTGTTCACACTAGAAAAGAAAATTAAAAAGCTCCAATACCTAACAATAGGAAATTGGTTGTATTATCGTGTTGTCATACATTAGAATTATATATATGCTGTTAATAAATATATCGATATATATTTTAATATATATTGTCATGTGAAGAAGAAACAGGTTACAAAGAAAAATGTATAGTATGCTTTAAAAAAAAACTAAATATGATAGAAAAATAAGTGTTTATTGTATGCTGTGTTCCAAACACTATTGTAAATATTTCACATGTATCATCTCATTTCATTTGTATAGTAACTCTAGCTACTATTGCTATTAATATCATTTTATATATATAATAATAATGTTAATATATATATATATATAACACTGGGATGTTAAATTCCTTGCCCAAAGACACATAGTCAGTGGTTCCAGGACTTGAACCTTATTCTATATTCTTTACCACTATGATATTCTTTATCACTACCTCCTAAAAAATCTGTGAAAATGAACAATATAGTCTTAATTGTATCCCTCTATTAATCTCTTTTTTTTTTGAGTACATAGAGCTTAGAGATGGAACATTACAGAAAAGCACGGGCTCTAGATCCTGTCTCTTGTCACTTGCTAGCTGTGTAACTTTGAAATCCCTTCGCCTCTCTGGGCCCCATCTGTGAAACAGGATTGATAATGGTTTATAGACTCTATGAAGATTCAAAATGTTAATACATGTGAAATTCTTAAAATGGTACCCAGGACATGAAAATTATTTTTAAATGTTAACAACTACTAAATCTGCGATTGGCACTGAGAAGGGGTAGAATTAGAATTTTAAACTTGGTTTAACTCCAGTACATATTTCATATCTACTGTAAGTCTTCCAGACCAGTATCCTTCACTAGCACTGCAATACTTGTTATTCTACCAAGATTACAAATGAGTTAATTCAACTTTTAAGTTCTCCCCACTGATGTACTATAGGATATTGTTTGAATAGGCTCTCATGTGGAATAAAAGAAACAAAACAGCCTTATGTATTTGCACTGTAATCCCTAGAGATTTTCCAGTACTTTACTCCGAGTTATTTGCAGAGCTCTATCATCCTAGAAATATTGTTCTCAGTTGTGTTGTGGGGGAGATTTCACCATTTAGGATGAAAGGACAAAATATATATGGGTCACTAAAAGTGATGATCCTCCTCAGACTATAAAATGGAAGTCTACATTATTTTCTACATGGGGCTTCTCTTTTTGATCCAACACATATTTACTGAATGTTCACTAGGTTCTCAGGTCTGTCAGCTAGTGCTTCCTGTTCTCTGCACAAAGACAGTAGTATTAATGATCTACTCTGCATAAGAAATTACCTGAAATCTTAGTGGCTTAAAACAATGCCGCTCATGTTTTTCATCTCATGGTTTCTGTGGCCAGAAATTTAGATAGGGCACAGCAAGGATGACATGTCCTTGTTCCATATATCTGGGGCCTTAATTGGAAGACTTACAGGGCCTGGAACCATCTGAAGTCTCAATCACTCAAGTGTTCGATAGTAGATACTATCTGCAGACTCCTTAACTGGGGCTTAGCCTAGAACATTTACATATGGCCTCTCCATGTGTCCTGGATTCCTCACAACATAAAGGATGAGTTCCAAAGACAAGCATCCCAAGGGAGAGATCCAAACAGAGGCCATGTTCTTTTCATAACCCAGACTCACAAACCACATGGTACCACTCTTACTTTGTTTTTTATTAATTAGGCAACATGCGTATAAACTAAAATTCTTTACCTATGTTACTTGTCACTGACGTTCAGTATAGTCGAATGCCAAGACTTTTCAGTGTTTATGGAAAATTCTCAACTCTTTAACTTATCTCATTTTAGGTTATCTTCTTCATCAAATGGGGATAGTGATAATAACTACTATGTGGAAAATAACTGCAATAAAATGATGATTAAAAGAGAAAAAATATTAAATCTTTTTAAAAAGTAAAATGTGTCTTATTTATTTGCTATTATAGGTTTCAAAACCTTCCCCAGGAACCTGTATTCTAGAGAAATAATTTTCATATGTGCCATATTATAGCATATCATTCATTTGAGGAGATATTACCGATAGATCTTACAGATAGATAGATGTGGTTTTGAGCTCCTGCTGCTTCACTAACCATGCAATTTTGGATGTTTCCTAACTTCTCTGAACTACAGAGTAGTCATCTATAAAATAAAAACTATCTATTCTGAAAACTAAGGTAATATTAACCAGTCAATAATTTTAGTTGTTGCAATTTGAAATAAAGGACACATGAAGAATGACACAACTGATGTAATTTGTAATTGTGACACAGGAGGTGACTGGTGGAACATCATTGTGGGGACATATGCAATCTGACTTAAACAGAGCTACTGCTAGATCATAAGGAAGCTTTTTGCAAATGGAAAAAAATATGACCTCATCTTGGAGATAGCATCACTATGCCAAGGCACACAGCTTGGGGACCAAGTGGGGGCTGGATTTCAGTCCTCACATACCCCTAGGTGGGTGCCTATAGGCATAAAATAGATTGTACAACCGTATTCTGTGGCCCAGTGTCTTCTTATTTCATGATAACTCCATAATAATTCTTTTTGGTAGAGGTCCTTATAACCCAAGCTAAATACAGTGATGTACTATAAACAGACTCTTAAAAAAAAAAAAAAAAAAAGGCTGTGATTTGTAGCATTTGCTGATATCCATGGTGTAAACCTCCCACCATGGCTGATTTCAAGCTACCTACATTTTAACAACTAGGTCACAAAAACTGTCTCTCACTTGCCTGTAGGAGCCAACTCCAGCACACCCATTAGCAAAGTGTGAAATTCAAGCAGGTGCCAGAAACCAGCCCTGAGACCTCATAACTTCCCTTAGCACACAAAGCATCCTATGAACAAGCAGCTCCCATGGTAAAACAAAGGTTTCCAGAGCTGTGGGAAGTTTCATGAGAGGTATGCCTTTTTCCTTTGAGATTATCTCCATATGACTGGGAAAACATATTAGCAATTCTTCTCAAACCCTTTCTGATACCTTATGAAAGACAAGTAGAAACATTTTAGAATATCACATTTCAGAAAAGAAACATATGCTACAGTCATTTTTTAAAAATGAGATACATTTCTGCAAAGTGGTTTGAGAGGAAAAGAGGCAGGGGATGATGCCACATGTCTTAGAGTGAAGAAAAAAATAACCTATTAGTTACAACTTGTTAGAGCTCAACATGCCCTATCGGCTCATACTTTATTATTATTATTATTATTTTTGGTCACATCTAGTAGATTTTATGGTTATAGCAAATGTCATTTTTCATTCGTCATCAGAAATGAAGGTTAGATTATAATCAAAGATTTAGCTGTTGGATTGTTTTTAACATTATTTCTAATTTTGGTTTTGTATCCACCACAAATGAGGTAGGAGAACTTAGGCATTTTTCAATATGGGAAAATTCTTGTTTTATTTAATTTTTAATTTTTAAATTATATTCAACATTCGATGTTATGTAATTTTTAGGTATATAGCATAGTGGTAAGACATTTATATAACTTATGAAATGATCGCATCAACCTGGCTCCATATACAGTTATTAAATATTATTGCCTATACTCCCTAAGCTGTACTTTACACCCCCTTGTTTGTTTTTTAGCTGCCAACTTGTACTTCTTAATCCATTCACCCATTCCCTAACCCCCTCTCATCTTGCAACCGTCAGTCTGTTCTCTGTATCTATGGGTTTGTTTCTACTTTATCCATTTATTTTGTTTTTTTAGATTCTACATATAGTGAAATCATGTATTTTGTTTTCCTCTGCCTGACTTATTTCACTAGCACAATACTTTCTAGTTTCATTCATGTTATTGCAAATGGTAAGATTTCATTCTTTTTTGGAGCGGTTGAGTAATATTCTATATTCCACATATAATATATAAATATATATATTATATAGTAAATATAATAATATATATTAATTGGTCCAATTTAATTCAAAAAAGTAAATGTCACATATGTCACATCCTCTTATGCATTTATTTTTTTGAATTAAATTGGAGCAATTAATCCAATGTGGGAAAATTCTTAGCAAGATAGTGTGACACTTCTCCAATTCAATTATGTTCACTTGAATTTAACAAATATAACCAGGATATGGTCCCACCCCCCCCCCCAAGAAAATTATGGTTTAGAAGCTGCACTCAGATAATTTAATATAACAAAGAAATAGTACTCCCGTACTGGCGGTGGTGAAAGTAATAGTAGCAACAGCACTTAGTAGAAGACCCAGGTTCACATTCAGAATTTACTACCTATTGGCTATATGAACTTGGAGAAGTTAATTGATTCATCTGAGTCTGCTGCCTCATCCTATAGAATGTTAATTCTATCTCAAAGGATAAAAAGAATGTATATCAAGTACTCAGTACACTATCTGAGACCGAGTAGAAATAAAATAAATGGTATCTACAACTATTAATAATGACATCAAAGCATTGTTATGAGAATTAAATTAGATAACATCCCTTAAAGAGCATTCAATAATTATTTAATTAACACCTACAGTGTGTTTGGTGCATCTGTAAAATGGGCCACATATTCGCTGCAACAATGAAGGAACACAAACATGTTGATCTTTCTTTTTCACGTTGACACTCCTTATAGTATGGAAAGGGCTATAATTCAAAAATGACAAAGTCTATGGAGAGTCAGAGCAAGAGGAATTTCCACTTGATATAGAGGATTAGTAATGGGGTTTTAAGAAAAGTGATATTGAAAGAACTGAAAAATGGAAAAGGAGATATTAAGTCCTACCCCAAGTGGAAGCTACTAATTGCACAAATGCATGCCCATCACAACGGAATATCACAGACAAGAATATGAACTACTTCTACCACTTCTCTGAGAGACACAATGGGTCAGGTAAACGAGTTTTACCTAGACATAAAGATAAACATTTTAATGAAACTTTGGAAAAATAATTGCTTTTAAGGTATAAATATTGGGGATGTTTGGAGGAGTGACCAATTTAGAACACTAGATAATTCTGTTTCCAGGTATCAATGGATTCCTTCTTTTCCCCTTACTTAAAGTATTTAGTACCATTTCCTCAAAATGTAAAAGAGACAGGGAAACCACTTGCTTTTCAGAGAGTTTGTTTTGCCAAGTCAAAAGCATATCTGGCTGTATAGGATAGATTTTTTTTTTTTTTTTGTAATGACCCCTGGAGAAAATGGTTTTAGATCCCTTCCAAAAGGGTTATTCCTCACTTTTCTCTGCTAATGTGGCATTCCATGGTAAGAGTGATATGTCACTCCTCAATGTCTTATCTATTGTACACTATCTGTCAATGGCGTCAAGCGAGCTATTCAGGGCACACATTCAGTTTCTGTTCAGGTGATCCGCCTTCCCCAGGCACAATGTCTATTTTTTCTTAGATGTATTTATTTAAGTATAGTTGGCATATCATGTTATATTGGTTATTTAATTTCAGGTATACAATATAGTGACAACATTTTTATACCTTACAACGTGATCACCCCACTAATTCTAGTAATCTGCCACCGTGTAAACTTATCACAATAGTATTGACTATATTCCTTTTCTCCTTTTCACCCATCCCCCAACCCTTTTTCTTTTGGTCATCTTCCCTTTGGTCTATGTTACTGTGAGTCGTTTTTATTTTGTATGTTTGTTTGATTTTGTTTGTAGATTTCATACGTAAGTGAAATCATGCAGTATTTGTCTTTCTCTGCCTCACTTATTTCATTTAGCATATCTTCTAGACCCATCCATGTTGTCACAAACGGCGAGATTTTATTTTATTTTCTTAGTACTCTGTAATATTCCATTGTATACCACATCTTCTTTTTCCATTCATCTATCAGTGGACCCTTAGGTTGCTTCCATATCTTGGCTGTTGTAAATAGTGATGCAGTGAACATAGGGGTGCTGATATTTTTTTTTTAATTTAGTGTTTTTGTTTTCATTGGATGAATATCCGGAAGTGAAATTACTGAGTCATGTCATATATCAATTGTAGTTTTTTGAGGAATCTCCATACTGCTTTCCATTGGGGCCAACAGTACACAAGGGTTCTCTTTTCTCCACGTTCTTTCCAACACATGTTATTTGCTGACTTTTTGACAATAGCCATTTGGACTGGTGTGGGATGGTATCTCTTTGCAGTTTTGCTTTGCATTTTCCTGATGAGTATTGATATTGAGCATCTTTTCATATGTATATTGGCCATTTGTATGTCATCTTTGGAGAAATACCTTTTTATGTCCTCTGTACATATTTCAGATATTTTTGTTATTGAGTTATATGTGTTTCTTACATATTTTGGATATCAACCCTTTATTGGATATACTTTAGCAAATATATTCTCCCATTCAGTAGATTGCCTTTTTATTTCGTTAGAGGTTTCCTTGACTGTACAGAAACTTTTTAGTTGGACATAGCTCATTTGTTTATTTTTATTTGTGTTTTCCTTGCTCCAGGGGATGTATCCAAAAAGATATTGCTTGGACTGATGTCAGGTCTTACATTTAAGTTTTTACCTCATTTTGAGTTTTCGTATATGGTTTAAGAGCATAGTTCAGTTTAATTTTTTTGCATGTTATCTGTTCAGTTTTCCCAACATTACTTGCTGAAGAGACTATTGTTACTCCAATGTATATTTTTACTACCTTTGTCATAAATTAGTTGACCATATAAGCAAAGGTTTATTTCTGAGCCTTCTATTCTGTTCCATTGATCTAGCTATCTGGTTTTGTGCTAGTACCATACTGTTTTTGATTGTTATAGCTTTGTAGTATAGGTTGAGATCAGGGCATGTGACACTTCCAACTTTTTTCTTTTTTTCTCAAAATTGCTTCAGTTATTCAGGGCCTTTTGTGCTTCTATATAACTGTTAAGACTTTTTGCACTAGTTCTGAGAAGAATAACATTGGTATTTTCATAGGAATTGCATTGAATCAATAAATTGCTTTCTGTAGTACGATCATTTTAATAATATTAATCTTTCTAGTCCATGAGTACAGTATATCCTTCCTTTTATTTGTGTCCTCTTGAATTTCTTTCTTCAGTGTCTAATAGCTTTTAGAATATAGGTCTTTCACCTCCTTTGTTAAGTTTATTCCTAGCTATTTTATTCATTATGCAATAGTGAATGGGATTGTTTTCTTCATTTCTTTTGATTATTCATTATTAGTATACAGGAATGCAAAAAAATTTCTGTAGATTAATTTTGTATCTTGCTACTTTACTGAGTTTTTTTATGAATTCTATCAAGTTTTTAGTGGATTCTTTCATATATATACATATATGTATAATGTAATAATGTCATCTGTAACAGGGACGATTTTAGTTCTTCTTTTTATATTTGAATGTCTTTTATTTCTTTTTCTTGTCTGATTGCTGTGGCTAGGACTTCCAGTACTATGTTGAATAATAGTGGTGAGAGTGGGCATCCTTGTCTTCTTTCTGACCTTAGAGGAAAAGCTTTTGGCTTTTCACCATTGAGTATGATGTTAGCTGTGGACTTGTTATATAGCCTTTATCAAATCAAGGTAAGTTTCTTCTATATCTACGTTGTTGACAATTTTTATCATAAATGAATGTTGAATTTTGTCGAATTCTTTTTCCACATTCATTGAGATATCATATGGTTTTTATTTTTGGTTTTGTTTTGTAGTCAATCATATTAATTGTTTTGCAGATGTGAAACCACCTTCATCTCCCTGGTATAAATTGTACTTGATCGTGGTGTATATAATCTTATTAATGTACTGTTGAATTCAGTTTCCTAGTATTTTATTGAGAATTTTGACATCTACGTTCATCAGGGATATGGGCCTATACTTTTCTTTCCTTATAATGTCTTTGGTTATGGTATCAGGGTAATGTCAACCTTGTTAAATCAATTTCAAAGTGTTCTCTTTTTTTGGAATAGTTTGAGAATAATAAATACTAAATATTTGGTAGAATTTACCTGTAAAGCCTTCTGGTCCTGATCTTTTATTTGTTGATATACCTATGATAAAGATTTTAATTTGTGAGAAATTCCAATGATGATCTCTGAAGTTAGCAAAAATTCGATGAATAATATTCATGGGAAAATATTAGAAAAAATATGTATTTTCATTTGTTAGTACAGTCATAGTCCCACAACCTGACCTTGATTGAATATCTCCCAAATATCTTGTCAGCATCTGTTTTTCAGGATGTTATTGAGATGAGTTATAACACTTAAATCTACCTAGGAGCACAAAAATGGAAGATGCTAAGAGTGTTCCATCTTTGTCTTAACACTGCATATATTAATGGGTTCAGAATTGTGTATCTGGTTTTCCCTTCTTATAACTTTCATTTATTTAACTAGTACCTATACAGTGAAGTTCGAAATCATCTATACTCTATAAAAACCCTTTCCCTTCTGCCTTCTGCCAAGTTGCTCATATGCGTTTTCCACCATTACTCTGCATACACTCCAGCCATCCTCAACTTCCTTTACTAATCAGTTTGCAGGTACTACTTGTGTGTGTATGTACTTGTGCCAGCAAATACAGTCCTTACCATTTATACAAATGAATGCCTTATCTACAAGCATTGTATATGCAGTCCCTTTTGTTGGAATGCCATTTTTTGCTTTCTTTGCCCTGCAAACTTTTACTCAGCCTCAAATCTCAATTTATTGAAGTCTTCCCCATCTCAAAATTCATCCCAAAGCATTTACCACACTGAATAGCAATTATTCTTTTATAGATTTTTCTTCCTTATTAGACTCTGGACTCGTAGACAACAGGAACAATGGCTTGTTTCTGAATCTTTTGCACCTAACATGGCAGATACAGAGAAGATTCTCATGAAAATTTTGATGAATAAATGGGCAAATAAAGTACACCTAAATGAATATTCACTTTTCCTTCACCTCTTCTTTGAAACCCTCTAGATTTATTGTCCTTAATCCTCAGTTACCTCACTTCTCAATATTTCCATTTTACTCTTATCTTTATGTATTTGGGCTTAACTATGTTTATTAACACCTACAATTTACACATTTCATTTCATTAATTTTTATTAGACCATATTTTCTATGTAATTTGTCATTTCATACAGCTCTGTCCATGTGAATGTTCAATAAAGTCGTTTATCAATATAAATGTTATTTGTTGTGTATTCATGCCATTGTATTCATATTATCTATTTTTTATATAATTAGAAAGGAAGAAACATTAAAAAAATAATTTTGCTGCAGCTACTTATCCAAAGTACCTGATAAATATTTAATGATGATAATGTTGATTTACTACAATATATAGAATAAAAATAAAACAGTTTTTACCATCATGCAATGCAAATCTCTACTGCAAAGATTTATCGCCACTGAAGTAACTCTCATACAAAATCTTTTATGCTGAGGCTTTAAAGGTTTAAATGATTTCCTGAATTTTAACTTAATTCCAAGGCTATATAAGTAAGTCACTGGGCTTTGCTGTGCTATAAGTCTAATGTTTTAAAGATAGAAAAAATTGTCCCTGATCTCAGGTTCAATCCTTCGGTCTAAAGGAATTTCTGTGGCATTATGTACAAATGATTTATGGCTGGCCTTCTCACTTCCTTCAGTGTGTTCTTCCTCAACTTCACTCTAGAAATTCTTGCCAGATTAATCTTCCTAAGACTATTTTTCATCATCTCACTCTACCAGGATAAAAGTGTTCAATGTTAAATCCATTGAAGGGAGACTAATATATAGAAATAGTTATATCGTGGTATGGTAAATCTCATAGGGATGGATACTACATTCAAGGAACATTTAATGAATTTATACCTGTCCCTATAATGTGCTAATTACTGGGGCATAGGTTGATTTGGTCACTGTCTATTTGTTTGGGAAGCTTACAAAGGAAATGTCATATCAGCTGGAACTTGAAGGTGAACTAGGAATTCGCTATTTGATTCAAATGTCTTAATAATTCCATGTGTATGATGAACCTCCCTTTCCTTCTCCCTCTACCTCTGTCTCTTCCTCTCTCTCTTCTCAAGAGCAAAATAGAATAGTTCTGGCAGAAAAAGTGGCAACAATTGAAATTTTAATGCAAAATGGAATAACAAGAGAACCCTGGAACTTGATCTAAATATGAAACTTTTATGTTGTATGTATTCTAAATATTTTAGCACCTATTGGTAAATTTGATTTTTTAAAACATAAGTAAATTTGGGTGATGCAGTACTTTAAAGAAAGCTAAACTACTAAAATATTTCTTGACTTAATCTTAGGATTCCTATACATTGATGAGCATAATTGAAATTGTTGAAAAGGTACACATCTTAAACACTAACAGCAGTTATGACTGCAGTGGGAGTAAGAGAGTTAAAGGCAAAGATATAAGAATATGGTAATTGGAGTCTTCAATTGGTGTGTTAACTTAGTGTAGCATGGGCATGTGCGTGGGAGTTTTGGTGTGTGGAGGGGACATGCTCTTCACTTGGCTGAGTTTAAATGGAAGGGTTAGAACAGAGAGAGAAAACAAACATTTCTCTTCCTTTGGGAAATTCAGAACTAGCCAACAAGAACCAATTAACACACATGGAAGTCAAGGGACCGTTTTATAGTAATTCAACCTACTTAATCACATGTTCACCAAACCCAGACTTGTTCACTTGATCTAATAAGATATCCCCAATTTCCTCCATATGTTAATTGCTTTCTGTGCAATAAAATGCAGGATAGTAGAGGAAGAGAGTAAAATAACATTTATTCAGAAGCTGAATCATAAGATGTTATCACCACGAATTGTACATTTTACATATGTTTAATGCTAAAAAGCCTCCAAAAATAGGTAGTCTTTAATTTTAATTTTTCCAGCATTTTATCAGATGAACTTTCAAACTTAGTATAATGTTGAAAGTATAATATAATGAACACCCATACTTTCTGTATTCGACAATGGTTAGGAGTATGCTCAATATGTATTATCTATCTATTTATTGAATTATCAGCTTATTAATCTATATTCTCTGACCTATGCAAATAGCTGGATTTTTTCCCACAGAACCATTCTTAGTAACTTGCAGACATAGTGCCTTTAATGTTCATCTATATGACCATAACAACATTACCACACAAAAGAAAATTAACATTTGCTTCCTAATATTATTTAATATCTAGTTTATATTCAAGCTCCCCAGCTATTCTCCCAAATTGTTCATAGTATTTTTTTCCAAACTCTGATCCAATCACAGATAATGCATTATATTCAGATCTTACATATTTCATACATTTTAATCTCCTAAACTTCTTTTGCACAACACCAGACTTATCCCTAACTTTTATTTCAAATAATTAAAAACCTAGAGAAAAGTTGAAAGAATACTGAACAAACAACTTTACACACTTTACCTTATTTACTGATCGTTAGCCTTTTGCCATATTTGCTCTCTCTAGCTCACTTGCTTTAATTCTAATTCCATTATTTCTTAAACACAGCATTTTCCTACAAAGTTTTTCTTTGTTATCTTAAGATGTTACTTCTGTGAATGCAGAATGATGTAATACTTTTTTCTTACTTACCAATTTTTAGAATAAGAACTTAGTGTAAAAATCAACTCCAATGATGGCAAATGTTCTCTTTCAGCTTTTGAAAAGGTATCATCATTCCTTGCAATGCCCACATTTTTACCCAATTTGGTGAAGGGGAATCCCTTCAAATTGGGCTTCATGTTCTAGAACTTTCCCTGCCCCAAATAAAATACTTCTCCAAGGAGCTCTAGATCCTTTTAGTAGATAATTGATCATTAGAACCCAAGTTCTTGGTATTAGTTATACTCATGGTAGTGGGATGTCATTGTTTCTTGGGCCCTTTTAGATAGAGAATACTGTTGTCCCTTGAACAATATGGGTTTGGACTGCAGGTGTTCACTTATACATGGATCTTTTTTCTTTTCCAATGAATATAAAGTCAGCACTCCAAATCCCTGGATTTATCATCCTCAGGTTCAACCAACCACAGATTGAAAACAGTATTTTCCATCCAGGGTTGGGAATCCATGGATGAGGAGGACTGACTGAATGCATTGTTCTATGCCATTTTATAAAAGGAACATGGGCATTCATAGATTTTGGTATCCTGTGGATACTGAGGGATGACTGTAGTTTAGTTTCGGGGGTGGGGTAAAAAGTTATATGCTTATATGTGGATTTTTGACTGCAGAGGGTTGGTATCCCAATCCCCACGTTGTTCAATGGTTAACAGTATATATACTTTCAGATGGCATGATTAGATATTGATATTTACAATTGAAATCTAACATAGTGTTTCCTTAAAATTCCTTGACTTTATATTTATAACTCCTTTCTCTTACACTAAAATATTTTTTCTATTAATTTTTGTACATTTTTGCTTTATTCTACATTATACACCAAATAGCATAAAAACCACAACACTAATAATAAAATAACAGTAAAACTATTGAATAAAATGGAGAGTATTTTTTTAAGTTCATTTTTTTCTTAGAATATGTTCTGAATAAGGTGAATTGTATTCAAAATTCACCGGAAATAATTATTTTCTCTCTGGGATTGAATTACCTACTTAATGCATTGGCTAGGTTGTTTCAGTTTGTTTGTAGTGTTAGAATTTATTGGTTTGTTTCTCTTAAATTTTATTTATTTTGAATGTTTACATGATTCAAAAGTAAAAAGTATATTAAAAGATACATATAGCAGAGAAGTATTAGTTCTATTTTCTTTTCTGTCTCTGCTAATCCCCTATAAATACAGTTATACATAATTCATTGTCCAAGTAGAATACTTTTGAGAAGAAAAAGAATTGCTTAAAATAATTACAATTTATAATTTTTGAAATACTTATGTATTGACTGAAACCTAATTTTATCATATCAGAGGACAAGTAAAACAGTTACACACTAAAGCAATTCTTAAGCTTTTAAGAATATATGGAAGTATTTATATATTAAAAATAACATATATGTATAATAAAGCAAGTTTAAAAATAAAAGAGTCTATTCTGGACAAAATGGTTTTCATGGTAGGCTTACATAATTACCCATTTTAATTATTTTCTATTTACCATCTGGTATTTCTTTTCCTAAACATAATGAAATGCTTACCTTTTCTAGTGTAAAAGGTAAGCATCTTGTTTTCTATTTCACTTATTTAAAAAAAGTACTGGAAATTATTCCATAAGAGTCTATAGAAATTTCCATTCTTTTTTATAGCATATCACTCAATTGGGTGGTTGACTATGACTCATTCAACAAAATGTTTGAATATTTGAGATCCTTCAATCTTTTGCTATTATATACAATGTTGTCACAAATAACCTTGTGGATATGTTGTTTGGTACTTGAGGTATGACTGTAGAGTCAAGTGCTAGAAATAGTATTTCCGGATTACAGAGAAATCACATGTGTAATGTGTTTATATGTCAAATGCACTATCTGAGGGGGTATGTTACTTTGTGCTCCCACTAGCAATATATGAGAAGCCCTGCAGCGTCTTGCCAACCCAGTATATTATCAAACTTTGGAATTTTTGCCATTCCGATAATATGAAATAATATCTCAGTGGAATTTTGTTTCTCTTATGAGCATTGTTGAACATCATTTTATATATTTGAGGGTTATTTGTCTTTTTGGGGGGAGTCTGTTCTTATCTTCAGCCCACTTTTCTCTTGACCCTTCTGTATTTTCTTCCAGATTTCTGGAGGCTTTTTCTATACTAAGTGATTAGATCTTTGTGCCTGTGATGTAAGTTGCAAATATATTTTTACAGTTTGTTATCTGTATTTTGAAAAACATATTTTTATTGCCTATATATATATATAATATCTATTTTTTTATTGCTCATGAATTTTGAGTCATTCTCTCTGATCCATTTGGAGTTTATTTTAGTATATGGTGTGAGGTACTGATCTAGTTTTATCTTCTTCCAAGTGAGTATTCAGTTGTCTCAACATTATTTAAAAATTCATCTTATTCTCACTGATTTGAGATGTCACTTTGTCATGTATTAAATTTGGTATATATATCTGGCTGTTTTCTCAACTTTTTTGTACTTTAATCTGAGTAATGTGCAAATATCATACTGTTTTAATTATAGATAATAATAGCCTCCTTTAAAAAAAATGAGGAAATCAAAGCTCAGAAGAGATAAAAGGCTTGCCCATGGTCGATTTACTGAATAAAATGTTAGAGCCAGAATTTGTTCCATGGCCACCCTGTGTTGTTGTAATTTAAATAAATTTCTAAGCAGAATATTTGTCTCAGTTAAATAAATCTACTTGGTATAGCTATTTATGTCAGAGGGACATAGTAAATAAGTGGTGGTATTTGGGAACTATAAGAATTAAGGGTGAAGAGTAATTTTTGGAGCACAACATGATTATTTTGTTAAAAGTCTTCTGACCTCATTCCTAATATAGGGTTATCTTGCTGTATGATTTCAAAACTGTTTTAAGAACACTTTATTTCACAGAAGGGGGATTTACATGCATACATCACACAGAGTAATACGGCAAACTGAGCTGATTTGAGCCATAGTGGAAATGAGGGACAAAAGGAGAGACTCTTTATTATTGTCTCTTATTGCCCACATTCTAATGTCCATGTTGGGCAAGGAACCCTATGATTGCATTTTTTTTTCCAAATATGAAGATGATCCACTAGTAAATAGATATGAAGCAAATAAATGCTGTTTCCTTAGTGTTGAGCAGTTTAAAAAACAAAAACCCACTGGCAGAAGCCATCTGGTCCTGGCAACTTTCCCAGTTAAACACTTTTAATTGCTTCTGTGATCTTGGTGGGTTGGTGTGCCATGGTTTCCAGGGATTTGGGAGAATTGACCTTTATGAAGTAATCACAGTTTGTTGTACAAAAGAACTCCGAGTTTCCAAAGCAGGCAGCATGCCCTGCTGTGGAGCCATGGTAATGAGTATGAATCAAACATGCAGTAGTTTTCTATTCGGATTAAATTCACTGTAATATTCTACATATAGTGGCATTCCAACAGCCAACAGGATTCCACCTAGAATGTTCTGAAAGCTTTGGCAATGAATCATAAATCTTGTACAGTCTGTAAGTGGGGTCTGTGTGTTTATTGTAGAGTCACTCTTGTGTGTTAAGGTCCTTTTTCCATATATCATCTTGAGATTTGGGGGAGAAAACATTTTCTGATATAGCACTGATTGGTATGTATTTTCCCCCTGTCATTCATATCTTATTATGTTGAATTTCATTCAGAATAAGATTAGCTCAAGTCCAATAAAGGCTAGTTCTTACACTTTAAATTAATATTACAAATAATAATAATTAACATTTATTAAGCAATTATGTGTTAGACACTTTGAAAAATATATTTCACATATTTATTTAGTCTTCACATCACTGTATAATTTAGGCATGCTTACAGTTTTGCCCTACAAATGAAAAAGTTAAAGTTTCTACACTAGAAAAAAGTTTACCTATGATCAAACAGATAGTAAATGGTAAAACCATTTAAGTTAGGTCTTTGCGATGCCAAAGGCTACACTCTTAACCATTACAGAAGAAGAGATTGAAATACAGGGAAATTAATTCTCCGCTCTAAGTCACATAGCTAGATTCTTACAAAGCCAAGGTTAGAACTCATGTCTACTGTTCGCCAAACCCCTCCACTGAGAAGCTATTGGTTACTAGGGGAGAAGCCTAAACCTAGACTTACTGTATCCAGAATCATTTGTTGCCTCTTCTTTATCCTACAGTTGTTTTTCATACCTCTGTTGTAGAAGTTATTACTCCATATCTTAATCGCTGTTAACATATTTGTCTACTTAATAACAATGTACAGAACAACATTGTTCCCTGAGACCAGAGTTCTGTATTATCACTTATGTCTTCAGAGCACCCATCAGAGTAGGCTCTTAGTAAATGTTTCTTGAATAAGTGAATTTAATTCCTAATGTAAACTGGCTCTGTAATTCCTACTAGGATCTCATGGCAAGGTTAACAGTTTCTGAATACCCTAGAATAAAATCACACTGATACTTGACATATTTGATGTACGTCATTGTATTCATAACTGTTTATCTATTTGCCAAAGGTGAGTTTCAGTTATGCCTGAAGTAGTGGGCAAGGGGACGTGGATTACTATTCTCTCATTCTCTTTCTGAATCTACTAAAGAGGAGAGTATAAGAAGTTGATCAAATCTGTCATTGTAGGCCTAGTAAGCTTTTATTACAGTTATTGAAGGCCATTTAAAAATAATTACATTTGGTATCACTAAAAGCTGTATTATCAGAAACACAATATTAGAGACTCAAGGGTATATTTCAAAGTGAGGGTTCTCTTCCAAGTATAATGTGTACCTTTTTCCCTCTCTCTCTCTTTTTCACCCTCCCTTCCTTTCATCCAACTTTAACTGAACATCAAGCATATGATAGACTTTGAAGATATGGAGATTAACTGGGCCTAATCCCTCGCCTCAGAACTCATAATCAAATTGGGTATCATAATTAGATAATTAAAGTACAACCTGCCCTAGTAGAGAGTTCCATTTCCATAGAAATAATAATCCATCAATACTACTTCCTCCTCCCCCATCTTTGCCCTCAGTGGTGCTGAGCCCAGGCACTGCCTGCCAATTTGACTTCTGGATAATAAGAGTAGAGCCCTCAGCTCAGAGGACTCAGACATGATCAACTTACAGGAGGCCTCTTCTTGAGTTACTACATCCTTTTAACCCTTTTTCCTTCCTCTTCCTCTTCAAACTTCTCTAATATTTCTAATGAGAATGAACCATACCCTGACCCCCTGTGCCTGAGATATCTTTATTTAGAGCAACTTTGTTCTCAAAGTATGCATTCAATGAGGAATTTTGTAATAAACACACCTCTGAAGAAGAGAGACTGCGGTAATAGAGAAAATAATGCTGCCCTGGGAAAGTAGGAGAGCAAAGTTGGTGACCAGGTCCTGCTCTTGGGTATAACCTTGGACAAGATTTGACTCTTACTGTGACCTGTATCTTTCATCTCTAAGGCAAAGGGGTGGTTTGGATCTCTTTTTTTCATTTCCTTTTTTTGACATTCCATCTCTTTGAAGGTTGCTTTTAACCAGTAGAAGTAAATCTGGACTTTATATAAAAAATATCTACCGCCATTTATACATCTAACAGTTCCAAGAGTTATCCCTTGTATTGCTGAAATTTGGTATAATTCAGTATTCTTTTTTTCATAGTAATAAGATCAATTGTGTAATTGTTTTGTTAGCTTGCTGATCTCTTTCCAGGTTCTGTGACATTCCCTAAAAAGATAGGGGCCAGCCGTTAAGCAGGCTACTAAGAGTTCTGCTCAGCTGAAATTTAATTAAAGTTAGACACTTTTTTGAATTTTTGCATTTTCAATCTCTAGTTGATGATGATATAGTATTTTCCAGTTCAGCATTAAAATAAAAGAAAAAGTAAAAGATATGACATAGTTAAGGCATTTATAATTATCTTCTTATTTTTGTGCCACCAAACTGGCATTCTTCTAAATACTAGTAAATGTGTGGAAAAGTAATTAATCATGACTTTATAGCCTTCAGCAAGAACGATGACTATGTTAGCTTGTTAACATAGTGTCATTATTCAGTTGTTGGATAAGTAGTACATGGGGGAGGCTGGGTAATGTGTTTTTACTTTTTAGAAAATACATGTTTAAAAGCACAGTAGTCACTGTATTTATCAATTGATTCCCAGGCTTTTATATATTTGTACTAGTAATTAGTTGTGGGAAAAAGTTTTTAAAAAGTTACCATATATAGTCATGAAATAAAATGTTTAAGGATACAAGAGATATAGGACTTCTTCCAAGCACTTCCACAAAACTTGGAAGTGGTTTAATTTGTGGTTAGCCTCTGATTACCTGGGAACCATTTTGATAATTGGAGCTTCTCCCCTTTGGTGAATAAGAAAGCTTTGTAAGAAAATGCTGAAATTGTGAATTGAAGATCATAGACTTTTAGAGTTAATAAAGACTTGTGTGATCGCTTAGTTCAGCCAGTTCATTTTACTGATAAGACAAATGATGCAGAGAGACGTTAAAAATCTACTCAACATTGGTGATAATTAGTAGCAGAATCAGATCAGGGAATTGGATTTCCTGACTGTCTTTCTAGTGTCTTTTTTTATTATCTGCACTGAGTCCTCTAGGCCTACAGAGATTCATTTATTCATTTATTTACCCAAGCATTCACTGAATGGCTATTATGTGGCAAGTGTGTGACAAGTGCTAAAAACCCAGTAATTAATAAAGTATGGTTGCTTCTCTCCAAGAACTACATCTATCAGGAAAAACGCTATAAGCTGCTACCCTTCTCAACTCCAAAGAGAAAATTTTATGATGGGTTGATTCAACAGACTTATGTTAAAGCCTTTTCAGGTAATTTTTTACCTTAGTTTCTTCTTAAATTATTTCTAAATTCTTATCTAGAGCTTATTCTGAGCTTTTATCAAGGCTTCAGTGAGGTCCTGACAATATTGAGCCCATTATATTTGATCAATTTTTAAATAATTTTTGGACCGTTGCCTATATGAGATTGATTTTCAGGTTAATTAACTTTTTCCCATTTACGCCCATTTATTTAAAATTATATAAAAGCATAATTGAAATTAAAAATTTTTAGAAGCACTTATGATTCACATAATATTCCTGCAGTTAATATAGGCGTGAGATACACATGTAGAAAAGGTGTAGCAGTGAAGAAAAATAAGGCAATGGAGACAGACTGACCTAGATTAAAGTTCTAAATCCTTTACTTGTTACATGTGTGTTATTGGCAAATTTATTTTAAATTCCAAGTCTCTATTTCCTCAAGCATTAAATGGTGGTAATTATAACTATCCTGAAATATTTTTAGGATGCTAAAATGAGTGCATATATATAGTACATAGTATAGAGCCTGGATGAGAATAAATAAACTCAACAAGTAAGAGCTATAACTCCTAACCTTTGGGGAATAAAAGTCAAGTTGTTATAATTTTGCTATATTCTTGACAATGGGATTTTAGTGAATTGAAGGAATTCGCAAACCTTGCAGAACTAGAGCTTAAAAAAATTTCCAGGGATCATCCTATCTACTTCTCTGCCTTTAGGCCAAACTAGTTATACAATGTTATTCATATGTAGAAGTTACCTTCTGAAAAATTGCCCAATGTGTTTCTCATAGGTTGGTACAATGAAACAATTTATTCATCAGAACATAAGCGAATTTGGGCAAATTGCTTTACCTGATCAGCTTCGAATTCTTCATGTATGTGGAATAAGGGCTTTATAAGTGTAAGACAGCTTTGCCTGTCTTATTCCCCACTGTATCGTCAGCACTAGAGAACTGGCTAGCACATAATACATACTCAATAAAACTTTTTTGAATGAATGAATAAATGAATTGGGTGGTTGTAAAACTTAAATGAAAAGTCATTTGTTAATGTTTGATATAAATAATGTTAAAGAAGATATAATTCATGGATATTTTATCAAGTGAATTTAGTGATATTTTTTTCTAAAGAAAAACTAAAGGACAAAGCATCCTCCAAAAGAGCAAATTTAAGTATGGCAAAAGTATATATGATACCTGAGCTAACTCTGTGTCTATAGTATAAATTTTAAGCCTTTATTCTTGGAATGCGTTGTTAGCACATCCTCCAAGTGTGACCGGTCGTTTGTTTATTTATTTGTTCATTTTATGAAGTTAATGTTATCCACATTTCAAAACTGACATGCACAAAAAATGATACTCTCATTAAGTAAAAATGAATAGATTGTAAATAAAATGCATGCAGCAAAATGTAATATCCACCGAAGAATCATCTACGAACAATAAATAGGATTTAATCCCTGAAAGTCAAAGATAGTTTAATTAGAAATCTATTTCTATAAAAAAAAAAACTAAGATCAAAGAAATAAAAAGTATCATTTAAAAATGTTGAAGTCATTTGATAAGATTCTACACTAATTTTTGACAAAAGCTTTTAGAAAACTAAAAATAAAAAGGCTATATATTTAATACTGTAGATAATATCTATCCCAAACTAATAATGTTTGTTACACTTAATGTTGAAAGACTAAAAGAATCACCACTAAAGTTGGGGAAAAAGAAGGATAGCTGTCATAACTATTATGCTTTAACATAATTTGAAAAGTCTGACCACACAAATGTAACATAAAACAGAATGAGATATATCAGAGAAAGAATTAATTACTTTTTTTTTTTCTGAAATCTCGATATGGGCATAATATAAGACAATTTTAAACAAATCAATTTCACCTCTCCTTGTTTCAACAAAGAGAAAATATAGTTTTAAATATTACATTTACAAAGGCAGCAAAAAGCACAATATACCTAGGAATAACTCCTACATTATCTATGCAGGATATAAAGAAAACTGCAAAACTACTAATATAAGTAATAGTCGTCAGGTGTTTATGAAGTTTAAATAGAATTCAAATAGAGAATTTATATACTGTTTGGCTGTTTCACTCAATAAATATTATCAATTATTTTTATCATCCAGCATCAAGTTAATTACAGATGTAATAACAGGCTAATGTAAATATAAAACCATAAAAAGTCCATATTTAACTGATATTAGTTTGATAAAGACTTCATAATAATAAATGCAGAGCAGAATTCACAAATTAAAAAAAAAAGATTTGACTACATACAACATTTAAAATAAGAAAGGGTAGCCACAAGTAAGACAGTTATATTTAAATTATAATGAGCTCTTAGAAATCAATATAAAAATTACCCACATCCTAGATAATTCACAAATATTAAGATAAATTCATATAAATTCTTAAAATTTTCTAAATCAATATTTAAAACAATGTTAATAAAAATATGAGTGGACATCAAATGAGGAAAAGAATATGGCAATACTCCAGGTAACAAAAATGTGGTAAGATGATCACTCCAGGATACTGCTGGACAGGATTTATATCATATAACATTTTGGAAGACTGTTTGGCAGCACCTAATAGAAATCTGAAAAATATTTTCACCATTTTGGTCTTATTCTAGGAATTTATCCTAGGAAAATAGTCAGAAAAACAAATAAACATTTGTATATATTTATTTTAAAATAGTATTATTTATAATAGTTGGCACATTGATAAGTTGGAATAACATGCAGCTAAAAGAAACCATGTATTTGAAGCATACTGAATAGTGGTCCAATTTCTCACAATAATGGCTAAAACATTATACAAATTATATTCAGTAATCACAACAATATTTATGTTTATCACTACATCTTCACCTATAAGTGCACCTATATACAGAATGAAATATATCAATTTTCTAGTAATTAGGTAGTTGTCAAAATTACAGGTGAATTTTACTTTTATGTTGTGTATTTTCAGGTTTTCAACAATAATTAGTAGCACTTGCACGATCTGAAAAAAGTAAGGCAAATAGTTGAAATATGATTGCCCCCTGTCTCTATTTTTTGAAAGATAATACTTCACAAATGATGTAACAACTTGTGTTGAAATTTGTTGTATTTAGTCAATTTTGCATAGACTTAAGTATAAACTTGACTTTTGCAAAATTAATACTAGACTTGCACTTTGCAAACTTGGGAGTGAACAACAAAATGGAGGTTATGAAATGGCTCTCAGGAACAGCTGGAAACATCATTCAGGGTTATACTCTGTTTAATGTTCAGTGCCCTTTCACAGAGAACTAAGAGAAATATAAGTCTTGGCATATGTTATTTTCTGCATGAAAGCTTACCAAAATCCCTGGTGTATTTCAATTGCCAGAGTGATAGGCAATAGCATTTTATCGTCTCTGCCATGCAGTTTGGCATTTGATTGTATTCAGTTTAGCACTCTATAATATACTGTCTTTGTAATTTTTTCCTCTTGTGAATTCTCAAAACGTGTTATCTCTTAACTCAATTTTAGCACATTTTATTCCACTTATCAAGTTTTTATCCATCAAGCAAGTTTTATCTTGTAGTATATCCTACCTTTTCTACCAGACTGTAAATTCTTTAAAGTTGGGAACTATGCTCACTTTTTTACCTCCTATACCTACATCAGAATGCACATGAAGTTAATATTTTGTTACTTGAAAGAATAAATAATTGATAAATAACTATTTGATATGTTTTCTTCTAATTGTTTCAGATTATTTCTCACCTAACAAGATTGGAAGTTTTGGGGAGGATAAAGCCTAGGGTGTCATATAATATTTTTACACCTAAGACCTACTAATAAAGTTGGAAATACTACCTACATACTTAAATTGTTTAACTTGTTGTTTGCAAAGTAAGTTTGTATGAAATTATCTGAGCATGGCTCAATAGCATAACTATAGGTTAATCTTAAACTAAGAACAAAGATTTATTTAATGATTTTACTTTTGTTTTTAGCCTACTTATTATGATAACAAGTGATTACTTAAAGCCACATTACTTCCACATTCAAATATTTGATAAGTACCATCAATGTACAGACATCATTCTAGCTAATGAATAAAAAGGTGAAAATTCCTGCTTTCATGGAACTTACACTCTAATGAGGGTGATGAGAGAAAAAACAAATGAAGTATGATGTTGAGTGTCGATAAATGCAATATTGAAAAAAATACCCAAATGAAAAAGCTTCATTTAATAAATATCACTTTAGTAAAGACATAAAAGAGGTGAGGGACTTATCATATGAATATCTTGGAATGCGAATTCCAGGAAGAGGTTAGAGCAAGCATGAGACCTGAAGAGAGATTATACTTGCTGTATTTAAAGCCCAAGGACCAAAACAGTGTTTCCTTAGCACTGTACCAAAAGGGTGAAGTTTGTTCCTGACTTTGCCAAGTCGTCATGAGGTATGAATTGTATACAAGACGCTTAGCATGATGCCTTGCACAGATCAAAGAATTGATAAATGTTAATTATTACCACTATGTTTATTATCTGAAAATAGGCTCTTAGAACATTGCTAGAAAAAAAGCACCACAAACTGATACCTTCATTTTAGGGTACAAACTCGAAATTTCTTCTACCACACATCTGAGTCAAGCCTATTTGATTTTAATGCATCATTTCCTTATGTAACTACTTGTCATATATTCTTATTTCTGGGTAACTACTTGGTCATGTTTCTTAATAAACTTACTTAAAATGTGGCCCATGGAGCTTCAGGGAATGGGCCAAAGAACTTTGGATTTGTTCTATCCAAATGCCTGGGAAGTCTGGGATTCGGTTGTTCATCAGGCTTTTCGTGGTAAGTTTCAGTATTGGGATGAAGGCCTTCCTGCTCAGAACCCAGTGTTCCATTCACCCTTGGCGAGGGTTATGGTCGTTCTCACAGACATTAGGTCTTACAGACATCCTTAGCATGAGCCAAGTTCCCTTAATGGATGTGCTGGAAAGAGCTCAGTGTTATGGAATCAAGAATGTAATTTGAGCTGTGCCGACAGGAAACAAAATTGATCATTTTGGCCCACATTCCTGAATGTGAAGCAGCTCTTCTCCATCAGGGAAGACTTCCCAACATGATGCAGTTAAATTCCCAAATGTTCCTGGATGTGGAGTCCTAATTTAGATTGACGTTAAGCCCTTGAATATATTCTCAAATGCTCACTGGAAAGTAGGATGGGATTCTAGTTTGTGTTGCATGCATGATCCTTTTGTGATGCTTTTTTTCCCTTTACAAATGAAGGAAAAAACACCTCTAATTTTCTTGCATTTGGGCACTGAAAAGCAACACAGGGCATTCCCAGGATCTCTAGAATAGTTCATCTGCTAAAGAGTGCTGAGATTAATAGTTTAGAGCATAGACTTCGAAAACTTTGTTCCCTAAGCAACAGCAGAAAATAGAGTGAAAATCAATTTCTGAAATCAAAATTAAGTACCATGGTTAAGTCTGTTTCTATACCTAAACCAAACTAAATAAAATGGAAAAGAAAAGTGAAATTAATTGGGTTTTCTTAAATTCTCTATTGATCTACTTGTAATGCAGGCCAGACAGAAACATACTCAAAATACATTGTTAATATTTGCACTGTTACTAAATGTTAAGTGGTGTCAGCAATAGACAGCTGCGAAATTTCATTAAGAAACTGCTGTGGGTGAGAGGAAAGGGAGCAAGTGAAGTTAGGGAGAGAGAGACTAAAAAAGGAAATAGAAGTTTTTTCTAAATTGTCCTAGTTTCTTCTTTTTTCTTCATTGTTTTGTATTTCTTTTTAATGAAATTGTTTTGTCTTTTTTAACCTCCCCCCTTTTAAGAAAACCAAATATATTCTAGTTTTAGATGATAGATGCCTTTTTAATGTTTTTAGCAGCTTTATTGAAGTATGATCAACATACAAAAAAATGAACGTATTTAAAGTGTGCAATTTGACAGATTTTGACATGTCAACTTCTGTAGTTCTATCATCACAATCAGGATAATTTACCTATTATCCTCTAAAGTTTCCCTGTGCTCTTTTGTAAATCTTCCTTCCTCTTACTCTGTCCATCACCAGTCAATGATTGATATGCTTTCTGTTGCTATAGATTTGTTTACATTTTCTAGAATTTTATATAAATGGAATCGTAAGGTATTTGCTCTTTTTCATCTGGCTTATTTAACTTGGCTTGATTATTTTGGAATTCATCCATGTTTTTCCTGATATAGTTCATTCCTTTTTATTGCTGAATAGTATTTTATTATATGAATATAACACAATTTATTTATCTAGTCATCAGCTGATGGACATTTTTCTCCCCCTTTTTTTTTGGTTATTAGAAATAAAGCTATTATGAAATTTGTGTGTAATCTTTGAGTGAACATATTCTTCCATTTCTCTTGGCTAAGTGTCTAGGAGTAGAATTGCTGGTCCATGATGTAGATATATGTGTAACTTTTTAAGAACTGCCAAACCTTTCCAAAGTGGTTGCACTATTTTGCCTTCCCAGAATGACTGTTCTATTCTACATCTGCTTAATGTTCTTTCACTGCCTGTATGTTTTCCTGAGTTCAGTTGGTAGTAAGAACACATCTGTGTCCTCTACATGGACAACCATCTCTACCATGCGGTTAGCTCTCAAAGTTGTACCTCTAGTTATCAGCTTCTGCTGGAGTTTCAACTCTGCAATTCTTACTGATAACTAGCTAATCATCTAATATATTAGTACTTCACAAGACTATACAGATGGGGCCTTGGATCAAGGTGTCCTAACTAAGTCACCCTGAATTTGTTTCCCTTGGGAGAGCCCTGGATAGAATTGCTTACTGACATGATCTAGCCCTAGCATGAAGAAAACAATTTTTTTAACTTTCTGCAACTCCTCCAAGGAAGAATGGAACCATTCCCAAGACCTCACTAAATATTTCACCTAAGACAACAAGGGAAATAAAAGAATAAAAAGAGGTTTCTGATCTCCAACACAGCTACCATGCTCGCAGGGCCTACAGCCTATCTTCCAAGGAAAAAAAAGACTGTATATCAAAAAAAAAAAAAAAAAAAAAAAAAAAAAAAAAAAAAAAAAACCACTATATATCAAATAGATAACTATAAATGTTAAAATGCTCAAGGACTTGATCTTCTAGCTTTTTCACTATTTCAGCCAGTAATCATGGTTTTAAATACCATTTATATTCTAATATCTTCTTTTAAACACTAACCTTATATATCTAGAACTTTACTTAATATCTCCACTCAGATGCCTAAAAGATATCTCAAAGTTAACTAACATGCTTAGAGCCTAACTTTATTGTTCCTGAAAAACCTGCTCTATCCACAACCTTCATTTCAGCCAGTGGTAAGTTCATCCTTCTAGTTGCTCATGCCAATGGCTTTGAAGCCATCCTCTTCTCTATCTTCAGAATATGTCTAGAAACTGACCCTTGTTTCCATGTGCATTAGTTTTGTCCAAGCTACCATTACCCTTAAACTTGATAATTGCAATAGTTTCGTAACTGTTCTCTGTGCTTCTATCCTTGACCTCCTATTGTCAGAATTTTCAAGACAGCAGTGAGAATGATCTTATTAAAACATTAGTCATATCATGTCACTACTCTGAAATTGCTTTCCACCTCATTCATAGCAAAAGCCAAAGTCTGCACAACAGCTTATGAGGCCTACAAGATTTACTTTCCATGTCCCCCCTTCACTCATGTCTCTACCTTTCTGATCTTATTTTGTACCATCTTTCTCCTCACTCTGTTTCAGCCATCCTTACTGTCATCAATCAAGCCAGTCTTTTCTTAAGACCTTCACAGAGAATATTCTCTCCTCGGACATCCATCTGGCTTACTCTCATTTCCTTAAGATCTTTACTTAAAAGTTTCTTTTTCAATGAGATGGATCTTAACAAACCTATCAAAAAATTTGAACACTTCCAACACATTTTATTGTATCTATCTGTTTTATTTTATCTTTAGCATGTATCAATATTTAATGGATTATATATGTTGCTGTTTATCTTTTTTATTATCTCTTCCCTATACTAAAGTGTAAGCTTCACAAGTTAGAGGTTGTTTTCTGTTAAGTTCATTATTTTACCCCTATGGCTTAGAAAACGTGGCTGGTGCATTGTAACACTTAAGTAAGTGTTGAAGAAATGAACGAATGATGTTTATTTTTAATCACATTCCTTACCAGACATATATATTCTTATCTTTTCCAGGGCTATCACAACTTCAACATAACTAAACATTAACACACTATCATAACTTTTGTGTTTTTATATGGATGTGGACATACACAAAACACAGATTAAAGCCCCTCAAACACACTGAAGTAGAAATATCAAATTATTTGCAACAACCCTTCCTTCCTTCCTTCCTTCCTTCCTTCCTTCCTTCCTTCCTTCCTTCCTTCCTTCCTTCCTTCCTTTTTCTTTTTCTTTTTTTTTTTTGAAATCCTCTGCTTTAGAAGAGTTTACAAAGAAAACTTAGAAACCCCATATGGAAACTACTGATCATGAAGAAGAATCAATAGATATAATGAATCATAGAATGAAATCTCTAAGAAATATATATTACTGGAAGTTTCAGATGGAGAATATAAAATAAGAATACTTAAAAGTATAATGAGACAATGGGAGAAAGAGCAAGTAAAATGAAGGGAGAGGGTACGAGCAAATTTTCCTTTGTCTTATAGGTATCTTCAAGTCCCCTGGGCTCAAGTCTTCAGCTGCTTTTGACCCCATGTTCTCAGCCTATACAGCACCTGCCACATTTTACAGATTTGATCCCTTCAGTTGTTCCTTCTTTCTGTCCTGCATTTTGTAAATCCTTTTAAAAGTACTTATTACATACCAAGTACTTTGTCAGGCACTTTCTTAGGCACATGGGATTTAATGTTGAAAGGACAAGTATGGTTCCTGCTTTCACGGACTATCTCACAAGGAAAGCAAGGAAAATATCTATACTAAATAGATAATTGTCAGTGTGATAAACACTGTGAAAAGTAATGTACTGTGTAAAGGGAGCGAGTCAGGGATCCAAAACTCAAAAGTCAGGAAGGAATATTTCTCATATTCTTCCTTGCATTTTTTCCTACCACTATCACCCTAATTAAGACACTTATATGTCTACTACCTCCATCATTCTCTCTCATCTTTAACTCTGACAATGTTTGTCATGATTAAGGATTTACTATGGCTATAGCATTTTATCCTGATTTTCCACTATTCCTCAAACATATCTCATGTTTCCAATATTTTTACTTTTACTCGTGCTCTTTCCCCTAGCATATAAATGTACCTTTTTTTTTGACCTGTGTTCTAAGACCCAGCTCATTTTCCTCTCTTATGAGAAGCTTGTCTTCTCCACACCAACCATGGGCTAGTGCATATTATCTGAAGTCATACAGCACTTGGTTCTTCCTCATTTTATGTAATTTTCATTTATCATAAGCCATGACATGAAATTTCTTGTACTGTTACACTGTGTCTTAGAGATAGGGATATTGAAGACCAGACAAGTTTTGGAAATCAGGAAATGTATGAAAGGCATATCAGGATTCCAAGCCTAATTCTTCTAGGAAAATGGCCTTAAATAAGTTACTCAATTTAATAGAAATGTGGTTTCCTAATCTGTATAAAGAAGATAATTTCTGACTCAGAGATTTCTTGAGATGATTAAATGAGATGAGAATATTTTCTAAAGTTTGGTAAACTTAAGATGTTACATGGAAAACAAATAAACAACAAAAAAAACATACTTTAGTTTTAATTGAAATTAGAAAAAAAAAAGCTTATAACTAGAATATAAACCATTAATTCTCTTTTCAATTTTACTGTTTAATGTATTTCTGGATTTTATTTTATTAATTGTTAATGTTATTCCATTTTCATTATATTTTAATGTACTAGTATTCTATTTTCATCTATTTCATTGTATGTTACTTGTTTATGGAAAATGAGCCTTATTTTTGTTTATTCTGATGGTAAGTTCTCTCTTTAAAAAAATTAATTTAAAAAGTGAGTCAAATTAAATTAAAAATAACCTAAGTAAAAAAAGAAGTAGTATGTGAATATAACAAAATTGGATGAGATAAATACTGAGATGAAGCATGTGAAGTACCTTAGTGGGCAAAATATTTTATGTATCTTAAAGACAAAATACTTTAGTTTTGGATGCTTAAGATAAAGTAGCTAATATAGAGGAGGGACCTATCAAGTCTGTCTCCTTCCCCTTTCTCTGTACTCAGCTGTGATGAATGCATGTTGATGCAATTACACTTTTTTTGTAACTGTATATATTCTTTAAGCTGGAGAGAGTTTGCAGTTAATATTAGGAATATTTCAATAACACTATCTGCAATTGACATTTGCACTGAGGATTTCAACAGCTGCTGTTTCTGTTTTATGTGGGTGGCAGGATGGAAAAGGAATAGTTTGCGTGTTTTCATTAGCAGGTTTAATTTTTAAGGAAATGAAAGAGGGAGTTTATTTATTTATTTATTTACGAATATGGTTTTATTTATTAAATTTTGTAAAAGATCTTCTATATTTATCTAAGGAAGGGGAGAAATTACAAAGTAAAAAAATCAATAAGTCTCATTGATTTACCTTTTGAAATGTTTTTCAAAGCACTTTGAACACTTCTTAACAGTGACTTTGATTTATCTCTTTTAATATGAAGATGAGTGTGAGGTAAAAATACAAATAGAGGGTAATAATAAATCCTTAATGTTTGTCTATACAGCACCCTCCTTCCTTCTCCCAGGAGTATGAAGCAATTTAATTCAAGTGATAGGCTCATTCATTTGTTCATTCATTCAGCAAATAACTATTAAATTATTCAAATATTTTTATTAAGTACCTGCCATGTACAAAATACTATATAGATCTCTGAGGATACAAAAATAAATAAGTCATGTGAATTTTCTTGAATTGTTCATAGTCATTTAGAAGGAAACATTTAAGTTCAAGATAATCAGAAATAAATGTAATAAGAACTAAACCTAAGTTATATACAAAGTGTAGTAGGAAACATTAGTTTTAGCACAAAGTGTGTGTCAGGAAAATAAAATATTTTTGTGAAGATCTAAAAGATGATATGGCAAGACTATAAGTTCATCAAAAATGGTCATCAGACTTAAAAAAAATAATTACCATTGTTTTACAAATCAATTCTTGGGTGATAATGGCATGGACCAATAGATTACTTGAGTATAAGGGGGATTTAAAATTGATCATATATTCCAATCCTCAGAGGTAAGACAACTGGTAAAAATGAAATTAAAACTAAAAGGATCTACTTCCAAATGAGCACCCTACCTCCCCTCCATCAATGGAAATAATTCTGTTGTTGAGATAGCTGGAATACTGGATTGTCTAACTGAAATATAATTGTTAGGAAAGTTCTCAGGCCAAAGAGCTCAGGTTAGATGAATGGTGTTTAAATGTCTGCATTTGTGGCATACTTTGGCAAAGCATGTAAATTTAGAAAAATTGAATCGAATTTTCTGTTACAAAATTATTCAACTACCTATCCTTTAGCATTATTTAGCCATTTCAGGAAAACTATGTATGGTTTCATTTACTGCATTTTTTTTTTTTTTTTTTTTTTTTTTAGCTCACAAGTCGAAAGTCTTACATTAGATACCCTTCCATTAGATACCCTTCTTTCCTGGCTTCTGGATGTACGTTTCTCCTCACCTGTATCCCACTCAGCTCTACATTCCTTTTGATAGCCACCACCATATCAATCTATACCCTCAGTTGTAGCAAACTTTAATTGTAAGCATGTGAGTAAATCACAGCATGTAGATTCAGAATTACTAAAAGTTTTCTTTTTACAAGACATCTGTAAAATGAAGAAAAGCTATTTGGAAACTTATTTGTTGTCTCCACTAATGGAATAAAACAGAGGAGAGGACTTAAAAAATAAAGTAGACTTACTAACAGTGAGAATAGTTAAATATAAACATAAAAGAGTTTTAAAAAGCATTATCTGCTTTATAATAGTAAGCATACATTTTCTGTGTAGACTATTCTGTTTTTGGTTTTCCCTGAATATTTGAGAATGAACAAAAATAAAAATGACACTTTTATTGCATCTATATTGTGTGTCAAGTACAGGTCTAAGTAGTTTACATGTATTATCTTTTTTGATCCTTATAATCAACACAATGATTTCCATTATTACCCTATTTTATACATTTCACATTATTTGTCCAGGATCAGAAATATGGTGGTGGTAGTCTATCTTACTGCTAACTTTAGGTCATTAATTATTATATGATAGTAAATTTTAAATAGCATTTTAATTAGGTGACGTCTTGGAAGCTCTTGCATGAAACATTTTATACGTAGTATTGTCAGAACACTTATCAAACATGAAAACCTCATGTGCAGCCCTGTTAAATTCTCCAGTTAGTTTTGAGGTTAATTTAGAGTCGTGCCAGTTTGACTTGTTTGATTTTATATAAAATGATGGCAGAGCAGTGAGTTCCTGAGCTCACTATGGTATCTGAGAGATATAAAAGACTCAATAAGGGTCCTGGAGATAAGAATGTAGGATTTTGATGCTTACCCAGAGCAAGACAGTTGACCTTAGAATCACCTAGGGAAGAGAAATGAAATTGAAATACTTACACAAAACTGAAATATTAAAAGGGTTCTCATTTTATGAAAGGACTTCTAAAAAACTTCATTCATTACACCAGGGAAACAATAAGAAGGTATGTTTCTATTATAAGTTGAAAAGGAAAATAAAAAGTAAATGTAACCTTTTTATATGGGGACAATAACACTAAACTAAATATTAAACATGAAATGACTTCTGGACTAATGAAATCTCTGGGCAACTAACAGAAGGATGCACAAAATTAGTCTGTTGAACAACTAAAGGTCCCTGGGACTTCCATAGGAAGTAAAATCTTCCTAACAAAGATTTTAGGATAAAAATGTTCAATGACATACAGAAACTATCCACCATGAGTGGAATCAACAGGATTAGACTTCCAACAAAATTAGATAATAAGAATATTAAACAAAGACTGTACAAATTAAATGTTTTAAATTAAAAACATGGTAGAGAAAAGAATAAAAATCATAATAAAAGAACCAAACACCATGATACAAGACTGGATGAATTCAAAAAATAAATATATAGAATTTCTAGATATTAAAAAATATATAATAATTGATCAAAAATAAGTACTCTTTAGATAGGTAATACAATAGATTAATACTTAAAATAGTAATTAGACCTGAAGATATAACCATAAAGCACTATAAATACAGAAGAATAAGAGATATATGAAGCAATAAGATGGGTCAAATGAAATGGTCCAGAAAAAATTTTTAGGAGACAATAGAGAGAATGAAAGAGAATATTAGACAATGACTGAGGTTGTATTTATTTATTTTTTATTTTTTTAAAATAATCAATCAAATTAAAGAATGAGAATGAGTTCCAAATAGAATTTTAGGAAAAAAAAAAAAACATTAAAACAGCAGTGTAACAAAGAAAAAGGAAAAAAAATCTGCAAACAAACAATAGAAAAGAGACATTTCTTATAATGTTACAATTCAATTGATAGCAGACAGTCATACCAGAAGATGGTATGATAATATTTTCAAAGTCCTGAGGGAATCATTGTCAATCTAGAAATCTCTATTTACCTCTGTTATCTTTCAAACTCTAAAGTGAGTGTAGAGAGTTCAGAAAAAAATATAAAAAGATTGATCATATTTAACCATCACAAATTTTTGCAGAAAAAAATACTATTAAATAATGTAGTTCAATAAGAAGGAAATGTAGGAGAAAATAATGAGAAATAATGAGAAAATAAATTGATAGTATGCGAGAGTTATTTTCAGCCATCTTTAATTGTAAAAAAATAAATAATGGTGATAATAATAATTGATTTGCTCAGTAATAGAACTACTACTACAAGATAGAACAGCAAGTGTTGGATATACATACAGGAAAAAGTACTAAAAGTACTATAAAATAATAATGTGGATTATTGAGCATAGTGTTAAAATAACCAATTGTATAACTTTATAAAAATTTAGATCAAATGAAAAGGATGATTAGCCCTTGTCGATATTTATTATAAAGCATAGTAATCAAGATAATATGGTTATTGGCACATGTAAATAAAAATAGATCACAAAAGATCCCAGAACAATACTCAGCATGCTCATATGATCTAGACATATGACTTAGGAGCAGTACAAGTCAGTAAGTAAAAGGAATAACATTCTTATTATATACTAGTAAAAAAGTAAAAAGAAAGAAAGAGAGAGAGGAGAGAGAGAGAGAGAAAAGAAGGAAGGAAGGAAGGAAGGAAGGAAGGAAGGAAGGAAGGAAGGAAGGAAGGAAGGAAGGAAGGAAGGAAGGAAGAGAAAGGAAGACAACTGCCATACATTTGGGGGAAAGTAGATTCCTATTTTATACCCATACATTTTTTAATTGAAAATTTATTTGTGAAATGAAAAAAAATAAGTTGTTTAGGAGAAAATATAAGATACTACATTCATAAACTTGGTATAGGAAAAAAATTAAGATACAAGAATATACCCACATGTTTAAATTTTTATGAGGACTCTATAACATAAAATGATGTTAAAAGGCAAGTCAGAAGTTGGGGGCAGATGTTTTCAGTGCATATAATAAACATAGAATTAGTGTCAAGAATACCTGCAGTATTTTTATAAATCAATAAGAAGATATGACCTAATTTTACAATGGGCAAAGGCTGTGAATAGAAGAAAGTTCTAATTGCCAGTAAACATTTGAAAAGATGATAAATGTCACCAGTAATCAAGAAAATGCACTCCAAAACTACAAAGAGCTAAAGATTATGTTATATTTAGGAAAATTTTAATAAGTCTGATTTTACTGTGTCATGTAGAATGTAGGACTCCCATAAACTACTAATAATGTATATATACACATAAAATTATGGTGACCATTTTTTCTATCGTCCATATAGATAAAACATGCAGAGATTTAACTGTTCCTTTGCTGTTTATATGTATTCAAACTAATAATTGTACTTTTTCCAGATAACATTTATTATTGGGCTTATATCATATAGAAACCAAAACACAGTAATTTTCTTTTTGAGCTCCCACATAATTTTCACACACCTATTATAATACCATTCTGCATTAAAATTTATTTCTTTGTATATCTGTGTCCCAACTATATTGGATTCCTTGAGAGAAGGGATTGTATCTTATTCATTTTGGGGTCCCCAGTGTTTGACATACAGTAAATAATTAGTACATTATTTTGGAAAAGTGTCACTTACTTTTTTATTATACAAGTAATAACATGAGTATATTCTTACAGTAGAAGATTCAAATAATTCACAACTGTATAGAGCAAATGTGACTGTTTTTTAATCTTGCCTTTCCACTACTCCCTACAGAGGTAACTTAATCACCATCTTGGAATTCCTGTGAACTGAAGTTCAATGTTATGTTTATATTCCTTTAGTAATAAATTCTGTGTATTATGGTGTATATTCTGCTCCTGCTGTTTAATGATGGACTAATATCAGATGTTAACCAAAGGGCTATCAAATATGCATATCAGATATGCAAACTAATCAAACAAATATTTCAATGTTTATTAGTTTTGTACATTAGATTATTTATATCTCAAACATATTATTTTCTTTGGTATGTATTAAACACCTAACCTAGACAGCTTTTTAAGCTAACAGATATTAGTTTCTTGATTTAATGTTTAGTCTGTTTATATAATTACCTATGATATATTTAGATTTTTTTTTTTTTAAAGAAGAATCATTCATGTGCTTGGCAGAAAATGTAGTAGCATAATACTTAATGGCTTGATTTAAACATTGCATTTACCTTGAGAATTCACAGGAGGCTCACACAGTGTGTGTGTTGAGGCATGAACCCAAAGCTGCTTAAAAGGATTAATGTTGCATCTCAAACTCAACTGCACTGTTAGGCTTCTGTCATATGAGAGGTATTAAAAATGAAATTACAAAAGAAAAGGTCTGTCCAGGTATTGATGATATACAGATGGAAAGCATATGAAAAACTCGTTTTCTTTACATGGCATTACTGCAAGCGTTGTTTATCTCAGCGGAGCAATGGTTAGAGACTGTTAGGATTTATGGTAGGCACCTGCCACCCTCTTTGTAGCGGGCACATCTACCCACAGAGAACTCAGGGAAGGTGGTTGCATAACCATGGCAATGATGCCATTCCATCGACGTAACACCCATCTTTCGAAAAACTTTTACAACTGAAAACTTGTCGATATGCTTCTATTGACTCTTCTAGTCTTTAAAGTTTGTGGATTTTCCTTAGTTATAGACACATTCAACAAATATATTTCAAAATAGCTACATTGTGCTAAGCATTTGCATAACATAAGTATAACTCTTGACTACATATGTCCTACTCTACTCCTTTTTTATCTCCCACTGTGTTTTTAAGGAATAATAGTTATTATTGTTATTTTTTAATTTAAATCTTAGCTGGCAGGCCCAATTTATTTTCTTCAGAACTCCATCCTGTAAAAGTTTATAAAGCCTCTGGGTTCAGGTGTATGAAGAAAGTCATTAAAGTTTCAATATAAAAGCAAAAACAACTAACAAATGATCAAACATCAAAGATTTCTCCAAGCCCAAGTTTTAGTGACTTAGGAAATCTTAACTTATGAAGAAAGTGCAAAAATTACTTTATGATCTAGCATCTTCATCAAAGTAACATTCTTTGAATCCTCCCTCCTTTAATATCAATTGTTTGAAAGATCAACTTTTTTTCTCACCTTTTTATTGTTTGATTCCATCTTAAAATGTTCAAAATAGATTTTATTTTTACTCATTAATTTAGAGAGAATTGCTTCCCTACTCCTTTTCATCTCCTTCATTCTGTTAGCTGAATAGTCTTTTAACCACAACATGGTTTAGACAAACTTGTATGTAGGAATAATAAATACCTTTAGCATCACAGTAATATTAGGATAAGTTGTGGTCCTGCCGAGTGGCTCTTTGAAAACTAAGCAGGAGTTATCATTTATTTGTTAGATTTCTGTGGCACTTTTCTTCCAAAGAGTACAGGGTGTGATGTGGAGAATTCTGCACAGGGGTGATTGAAGGGTGTCAAAAGGAAATGAAAGGGAAGTGGAGTTTGTAGGATGTGAGAGCATAGAGCAATAGAAATAGCTAATGGCAAAACCAAACCCTAGGTGGCAGCTAGGCATGTTGCAGAAGGCAGAAGAACTGGGCTGCCTCAAGGGTGGTGCTCATGGCTTTTCGGAACTGAGTCATTTTACCACAGCCTACGCCCCTGATGATTACTAGACAATTCTGTTCAATACTTACATGGAGATTCATAATCAGATTATAGACTCATAGATCAGGATGGGACCTTAAAAATCATCTGCCCAATTCTATTGGTTTATAGATGAGGCAAATCAAACTTAGTATAAGGAAGCAAGTTAGAAGCAGAGCCAGGCTTAGAACCCAGATCATTTTTTCACTTAACAAACATACATTGAATGCACTGTGCTAGGTGCCAGGGTTACCTTAGTGAATAGCGGGGACGTGAATTCTGACTACCATTGTCTTATCCCTCAGTGCCTTGTTCTACCTCCGGCTGCCTATGAGGATATCCGATATGCCTCCTAAAACAGTATTCTGTTGACTGAAGACTCAGCCCTCTTTGGGGTTAAAGCTCAAGGAACTTATAGGGAGAGAAGAGGGCACTTTTCCAAGTATCTGTAAAGGCACTGACATTTTTTGGTCAATAGGTGCTCAGAGGGCATGTCTGTCAGATTAATTGGAAAACATTTACTGGATTGAGTCTTGTTTGTATGTCACTGGAAGGAAGGTTTTCTGGTTATTTTCTTCTTTTTCTTTGGTATGCTGGGTAAAGGCTTAAATGTTCTCTCATTGGATAAAACACTTATCTTTTAAAATTGACTTTACCTTTAAAAACCTCAGAGTCTAAACCCTAATAAGATCATTGAAATTGAAAGCACCTAGTGGTAGAATCAAACGTGAACGTTCTTCAAAGAAGCATGTTTTAAGAGCTGCCATAAATTATAAATTTACCTTCCCAAAAGTGATATTACAATTCTTCATTTAATTCTGGCTATCACTGCAAGAAAACTCAGGGGTTAAAAAAAAAAAAAAAAAAAAAGAGTAGAGTGCTCTATTTAAAGGTAGATTTAAGCTCCTCCCCATTCCCTAGTCCCCATGCCAAAAACCTGTGTTCATAAAACAGGCCCCAGATGCTCAGAGGTAGAACAAATGAGTTTGAAAATTAAGGATCTTTATTTGGGTATCTGCGAGTACACTTCATCCTGCTCACTTTTTCCTTTGTCCTGGGCCAGTCTCCAAAGAAATAAAGTGTTAACTCTTGCAAGGTATGGATTTGGTTGTCTGATTAGCAGAGATATGACTTTCCTTGGAACTAATGTAGTTGAGGAAGGGGCAAGGGAAGGAAGCGTCTATTTCCTGCTACCCTAACAGCTGGATATTCTCGGGGGATCAGAGTACGATTCAGGCTCCACGGACACCTGTTTGTGCCCGCAGGGCCAGGTTCGTGGTGGCCCTTCCTCTCCCCTGTGCCTGGCAGCTCTTGTATTGGCTGATTTACCTGCAAGGCTGTATGTGGGTCTGTCGTTACACGGCCACTGCCGCCAGCACGTACTGTCAAGACAGAGGGAAGCCAAGCGAAGGAGTGCTACTGCCGAGCCTCGAGCGGGAGGTGAGCCGCCTCCTGAACGAGTTGACTGCAGCTTCCCCTCCTCTGACACACATGGAGTTTGGTGGTGACAGTGCCGAAGAACTGCAGATACTTAGCTGACTGGTTGTGTGTGTGAGCTGGCTAGGAAGGCAGCGCCCGCCTCGCCCGGACCTCCTGCTGGCAGGATGTAAATATACCTGCAGACTGGCCAAACAGGACTGCCTTCCCTGCCCTCCCAACCCCCTCCCTCCTCCCACCATCTCCCTCAGCTAACCAGCATGAGAGGAACTGAGAAAGCAACAGCCTGCAAGTGACAGCTCCAGCCTGATTCCGTTTGTCTCTGAGCCGAGGTGGGAAGTTGTTTGTGCAGCAGCTTCATTGTGAATTCCTTCCAGTGGCATCACTATGTTTGCTTCTATTTGGTATGCCAAAAAGCTGGGTCGCAGGTTCGTGCACAACGCCAGGAAGGCGAAATCAGAAAAGGTATGGAATAAGTGGGGATAAAGATTACCTTTCCGAATTGCCAACCTCCTGCTCTGGACTGCTAGTCTGAGCACAGACGCAGTCTTTATTAGCTTGGGATGAGAGTTTGCCTCTCACTGTGAGTGTAGTCCATGCCACTTAAAGAAGGGGTAACTCTTAGAACCTAGCTACTTGGGAGGAGAGCATTTGGGGTTAAATAGGATCACTGGCTATTCAAAATATTTGGCGGAATCATCAACTAAGAGAGTGTCTTGACAGAGACTTATTCTTTAAATAATATAGGGGGAAAACAATTAAGCAGCTGAAATTTTGCTTCTTCAGGGAGCTCTCTAGTAAACTTGTTGCTATACTGCATTATTTTTATTACTACAGTCTTGGGTTCTGAAGGAGGCATTATAAATCCCTGAGCTTTTCTCCAGTACTCGTGTTTAGAGTGTGTCCTAGGAATGCATATTTGGGACTCTCAGTAACATTGACCAGACTACACGGGGGTGCTTCATATTTTTTTAAATCAATAGAACAACCATTTAAAAAGTATTTACAATGATCAAGAATTATATTTGTAATCAAACAGTCATAGCCATTCCATGAATAATGGCATTTCTTTTATTCAGCATGACTAGTGGTTTCCAGAGAACCTCTATGTAGATTTACCTAGTTAGTTTTCTTTCTCTAAGATATTAAAATGGCCTTTAAGTCCTCAGATGCATTCTAAGCATGCATCTCTAATTTGTCCTATGCTTTTGGAGCATTGGCCCAACTGTCATATTTAGAAAATCAGTATCCAATTTGATAGGTGTTGGGGAAATTTCCAAAGGTAATAAAATTTTGTAAAATGGAGATTTTCCAAATTACTCTGAGGATGTACTCTCTGCTTCAGTTTCCTTTCTGCCTAAAATCTACTTAGGAGATTGATCCAGAGCTGGCTTGCCTGGCCTTTGGCACAGTCCGTCCTCTCAACCACAGAGGTTCCTCCACTTTAACTTGTTATTTGTCCCTTCAGAGTGGGAATGATAACACGAACGAGAATCCAGTGATAAACTGAGATACAATGGTTTATAGTGTGAAAGGAGAAAACATCATTGGAATTATGACTTTAGGGTTGTAGTGTTTTAGAATGTCCAGATCTGAGGATTATAGAATAATTTGAAACATGTTATTTAATCTCATTTTTGTGGGGGAGGGGGAGGCAAGAATGGGGTAAAATTGATCCCTTTCCTAGTCTATGTATCACAGGTAAAAAGACTGTAAACCTAATTATCAGTACTACCAACGATATATATTGAATAGTTGGTGTTTGAGGGTTTTATTTTATTGTATTTTATTTTATTTTATTTTATTTTATTTTATTTTATTTTATTTTATTTTATTTTATTTTTTTACTTCTCTAGTAGTTGTTAAGGGAAGAGACTTATAAGTAGATCTTGTATTAGAGAAAATGTTTTGAAAGAGTATCTTTTTCTATGAAAATTATAGGTTGAATGGGTGAGAGGACTGTCAGGGACTGCTCATGTCTCTGAAAGCCACTGGCAGATAATGCTTTATGCCAAATTAGTATGCAAAGAAAAGTTGAATCTCCCAGTAACACTTAAATCAAGCTTGGGCCTGAATGTGGAGAAAAGCAGATCTATAAAATTCAGTGTACAGAACCTAAAAGGATGTTGACAGAGTAACACAAGCTTCTGTTTCTTAAGTGTGGGAAGAAGCTAGAAAGGGGCAGCCCTTTCATTTCTATGATAGCTAATGCTTAGAACAGGCAAGAAGAAACCAAAAGTGGGGGAAAGGGGTTCTTAAATTCTTTATTTATCTTACAGAGTAAGGAAATCAACAATAGAGAATTGAAGTGTTACTTTCTGAGTGATAAAGACCAAGGAAAAATTATTAACTCTAATGTCCTTGACCTAGCTAGGGGAGCTAGGAAGAGTTAATTTTGAACACTAGGTGATCATAACTAATAAGAAAATAGCCTGCCCCACCCCCACCCCATGGAATTTGCATTCACAGAATTTCTGGAATAAATTACAAGGTGTGCTGCCTTAAACAATGAAGGCCCTCAGTTGGTGTTTGCTGATTGGAAATAGTTTATTCTGTGTACCTAATTTTATCACATGACTTATTTAAACCAACTATTGTGAATTAATATTTTGTATAACAAGCTCAGTAATACACTTTAACTGAGAAGACAGCAAATGATGCTGCAAGCTAAATGCACACAAAATATTGGTATAACATCAGAGATCATATAATTGGAAACATGGTGGGGGATATAAAGTGCTTTTGATGATACGTTGTCACATTTTATTGTAAAATGGAGGAAGATGAACAAAATAAGACTAATATTGACTTTTGGTTAGAAAATGACTAGTATACTTAATTGTAAAAGAACTACTGATAGATTCAGAGCATGTTTTAGCTTTTGAGGGTATAAATCTGTATAACAGACCTTGATTATGATTTTGTTTTAGTACCCCTGTAAATTTTGGCTCCTTTTTGTAATAGGTAGATAGTTTATTTCCTCCTACTCTAATAAAACAACCTGTACCCACCACATCACAGCCCATCGGTCCTGTTTTAGCATTCAGATGTGGTGTGGGGATTATATTCCTCAAGGCTGGGGTTAATTGAAAAGCTAATTGGGAATGTGCAAGCCTAAATGCCATCCCAAAACATGCACTATGCCTTATTTATGGTTGGCTGGTCTACTGTTTACTTCATCTAATGCCAATGGAATTGAATAGAAACATGGGATGTAATAATAATCACAAAAACAATAATATTAACAATCGTCAATCGTCTCTATTCAGACACATTATGTATCATTTGCTTTATGCATAGAATTTCATTTAATCTTCATGGTGACCCTATGAGGTATAAATTGTTTTTCTTAAGTCCCTTAAGAAAAGAGTAGCTAGCCCAAGGTCACAGAATTGGTAAGTATCAGTACTGGGATTTGTACCCGAGTTTACTATTCTAAAAATGACTCCTTGAGTCTCTGGCATTCTTTTCTATCTACCTGTCATTCCCTGGTCTTGTCTGAATAAGGTTAACCATTCCTTCTTGTCTTGTTCCCCTCTTTTGATATTAGAATTTCAAAACCATGAGGTTTACAGAATCAAAGTTACTGATCCTATAACTCAACCCCTTATTTTAGATAAAACTATACCTAAGCTACCTTTAATAGACAATTATCTGTCCTACTAATAAAGACTTTACTCTCTTTGTCCTCTTTAGTTTGTAAAATGTAGCAAGCTATCATCTTGGCACCAATTATTTCTTTTAAATAGCTAGTAATTGTCATATCATCATAATCTCTACATTGGCATTTATACTCATTGCTTATCCTATAGAAAGTAAAGATGTCTTTGATCAAAACAGACCTAAATGCTTGACAATTGTAGATGTACTCTCTTTTTAGAGAGAACCAAAGATAGTAGGTGAGGTACATTGTAATTTTTCTAAAAAAGAGAAGCAAAAGGCTCTTTGTTATTCTTTTATTAAAAAGACAGTTTGTGCCTACCAACACATTCTGTGAATGAAATTATTCTAAATGTGATAATATGAATTAAGACTGCCTGGCTGGAATAGAATATCTCCATTCAAATAATTATTCTTTCTTTCTTTTTTTCTTGGACCCTGTTTAATTAATTCAAAAGTTAGTGTCTCCCTATTATGCCTTTTTGTCACTTTTCAACTTAAATTGCTTAATTTAGTCAATCTTGCAATTGTATTATTCTAAAAGGGCAGATGAAGAAGGTTTAAGATAAATTGAAATGCAATTTCTAGTGGCATAATAATATACAAGAGTATAAAACGTTTGAAGTTGTGAACCTTCACTTCCCGATCAGCATTGTTTCTTTCATTTGTATTTATTTATTTATTTTTCTTTTAAGCATAAATCATGAAGAGTGGATGCATGATGCGTTTAGAAAAGACTGACATTAATATCTGTCACCTAATAGACACAACTGTGGATGAACCTGGCAGTGATTTATAACCTACTAGTCCTGTAACTGGCCCTAATATCCTGACATTAGGACACATTCACCTTAAAGAATTTTTTCAGATCCAACATATCGGTTTTCCTCTCCCTTCATTTAAACCAAATACATTAATTCAATATAAACTAAAAAGTATAATCTAGCAATGCATTTGCTGACAGTATAGCCAATGAGACAGAATAATGTCCTGAGTAATCCTGGTGTAACATAAGCAGCATCTGGCTTAAGGTGAGGTCTTAGAGAGAAGGAATTAAATTAGTCCTGTTCTTTGCTATCCAGCCTAAAGCCAATTATTTGGCTACTCTGGGTCCCTGATGTCTACAGGATGCAGTCCAAACCCCTTAGCATGGTCCACAGGCCCAACAAGATATGGTTTTTGCTTTCCTCTTTGCCCCTCTTCCATGGACACTCTAAATCCAGTCTTAACTGCTTTCAAATCCCCAATGTCCCATGCTTTTTCTAGCTTCTACATTTTTGCTTATCCTTTTTTGCTGACAAGCAAACCACAGGCTAGTAGTACCCCTCACTAATTGCACTCCAGCCTTAGGCGACATTACCATCACTAAGAGATGTCCCCTGGCCTCTATGAGCCCAAGATGGATTTTCCATTGGCTCCCACAGCAGTTGTACATATATTGAAATCATCTTTTATTTCTCTGTATTCATCATTAGAATGTGGATTCTCTGAAAGACAGTTCAGTCTTGTTTACTAAATTCTAGGGCCTAAAAAAATGCCTAAACATGGTTGTCTCTCATACCCTATTGCATTGGCTCTAGGTTGTCATCAGTTGCAAGATGCACTTGTATTTCATGTATTACTAAGAAAAGAAAGATCATTAGTGGAACTCCAACACGTCATCAGTTGCAAGACACGTCTTGATTTTAGAGATGTTAACATGTGAAAAAAAGTTTTAGAATCAATGAAGAGTGGCGTAGCTGAAAGAATGAATAATGAATGGGTTTGTTTTGAGGATAAAATGAGTTAAGATAAATAAAGTGTTTAAAAGTTACATACTTGCTATCAACCTACTTTTATTTCTCTATAAATCATATTAGTTTGGCATAGGAAAATGTAATAGATAGTCCTAAAATATGTCATACATTTTGTCCTGTGCTGATCAGACTCAACTGGCATTTGTATGTTCTATTCTGAATTTAGAAAGGTAAATGAATAGAGGGGAAAATGAAATTGAAGGTTATAGAAAAAATGGATTAGAAGTAACAATCAAACTGGAGCCATTTAGACTGCAGAAGAGGAAGCTTAGGAAGCCTCCTGACCTCACCTTATGTGTTTATATGTCCAAACAACAACAACAAAAGTAATTCGTTTTTGCTGAGCTGAGAACTGTGCTAATACAGGTTCTACTGAGATTATTACTATTACTATTAGAGAAAAAACACATCACGAGTAGGTAGCTATTTTAGACACCATGTCTGACTCTAGAGCTCGAGTTCTTAATTAGTAGATAATACTCTGTGTGTGTATATCCTCACATACATATAGAGTACTGTATATTATTTAATACTATGTACTGTTTGTTATATGGTATATATGATGTATGTTTACAATGAGCTAGATATCAAGTGTATTATTTCCTATGAAAGATAAAAGATACATTTAAGTGCAAAAATCTGAAATTTAGCTGTTATTGGGTAAGAAGAAACATCCTGATGTTAAAGATTCTTCAGTCCTCAGTGAATGATGGAATCTTCCTGTGTTCATTTCTGCCTCATGGTAGATTGAAGAGTAGCCTGACCTGGAGAGAGGGATGGATAGATTGTCCTCTCAGGTCCCTTTCTTAGAGCCTTCTGAGTCTCTGAGAGCTTGTTGGTCATGAGCAGCAGCATGACTCAGCGCCAGTGTCTGTCTAGCTGTGGTGACACAGAGGACAGGTGTTTGTCCATGCTGAATGCAGTCCTGCAGTTCTCCCCTGTCACTTGGCAGGTGAATCATACAGCAAAATGGACAGCAGCACCTGTTCTGAGGTCCCCACACTGCTGTCCACCTTGACAGAGCACAAGGCACAGCTGTTAGCAGGATAGGGAGGGAGACAAAAGGAAAGGACAGGATCAGAGAAATGTCTAAAATGAAGGAGGGCAAGAGTAGGCTGCAGAGGAAGATAGCAGGTCACAAAACCACTGTAAAATTGTTATTAATAATGGTAATTGGCAGTTTACTCAAAGAGTATGAGGAGTTTACTCAAGGACTATGATATGCACTTTATATGTATCATCTCATTTAATCCTCACCATAAACTTAATGAGATAAGGTGCACATATTATTGTGTATGTATTATATTTATTGGGCTAATGGAGAAACCGTCTCACCTTAAATAATGCCTTGCAGTATTTGCTAATAATTTCATCTGAAGTAGTCTTATTTTCTCAAACAAAATCTTAAATTATTAATTAAATCATTAAACCATAATTTCATTCAGGATATCTAGCACATAGACAAATAAATCCCAGCTGAATGATTAACCTGGATGGCGGACTCGAGTTTTATCAGATTAAAGACTGGATTGGTAGTCATTAGGCTTCTATGTTAACTGGCTTGTTCCAACCAGCTGACCACCTTGGCTAAATCCATTGATCAATATGGTCCCGAGTTCTTCATCTGCCATCAGATTCCTTCTATTCTAACATTCTTTGATTCTATTTTGATTTGCTATCAGACTATGAAGTCGTTAAAGGAAAGGATTTGATCTCATTCATCTTTGTGCTCCTGGCACCTTCTTAATGCCTAGCATTGAGACAAACTGAGAAATTTTATGACAAATGAATGTATACGAAAGATCTGGAACATCTTTAAGCATGAGCAAGGATAGTATAATGGAGAATCTACCTACTTTCCAAGCAAGAGAAAGATAAGAGACATTCAGGGCATTTCTTTCTTTACTGCTTTCTTCTCTCTCTCTCTCTCTCTCTCTCTCTCTCTCTCTCTCTCTCTCTCTGAAGAAAGGGAATATGAGGCATTTTGTAGCACTGGGATTGGAGGCTCCAGTTCTCTTCCTTTCCCATCCTTCATGCCCCTAATACTAGAGTGAAACAAGCAATAAGCAACAGCATTCCAGAGTTCTCTTCAACCACCAACAATACTTCACACTATGATATTTTCCAGCTGCTTTGTCCTACATTCAAAAAGATTACAGATTTTTGTTTGAGCATGAATGTTTATTCCTTATACCTTCTTATTCTGATAATTCTATTTAGAGACTGTCCCATCCCACCTGCTGTGGATTAAATTGTGCCCCACCCCATCCATATATTGAAGCCCTAGCACTCAATGTGACTGCCATGTGGAGATGTGAAGATAGGGCTTTTAGTAGATAATTATGATTAAATGAGATCATAAGAGCGAGGTACTAATCTGATAGGACTGGTAGCCTTATAAGAAGAGGAAAAGAGATCTCTCTCTGCCATGTGAGAACACATAAGAAGGTGACCATCTACAAGCCAGGAAGAGAAATCTTACCAGAAATCAAACCCTACCAGAACCTTTATCTTGGACTGACCATCCTCCTGAATTGTGAGGAAATATATTTCTGTTGTTTAAGCCCTCCAGTCTATGATATTTTGTTATGGCAGCTCAAGCAGACTAACATACAATGATGGCTATATATGGTGATGTTCAATGAGGACTGGTCAGAGTATTAGTGCCAGGAGAAAAATGTCACCAGTCGTCTGTTCTTTTTATGTAAAGCATGCAAATTCTAATAAATACACAGTCTTTGCAAGGTCAACATCATCTATTCTAGTGAGCTAGGATGGGTTATTAAAATTGGTAACATAAGAAAAGGAGGGAAGATATAAAGGGTAAAGAGAAGGAAGGAACTGGGGAGGATCGCTGTGCTTGCCCTCATATCCTGTAGTCTAACCAACGGAGCGAGAGGAGTGAATGCTAACTGTTCAATACCCAGCAAAACTCACAAAATAAAAAAATAAAATAAAATTCACCAAATACTATTCTTCTCTTCCACATGTACTTGTAACTCTAGGTCACTCTGATTTATGAACAATTGGTTTGCTTTCCATACCATTCACTCCACAGTTCCTCAGTATCGACTATGGGAGAAAGGTTTTGCTGTGAGGAGGGCTCCTAACTTTTCACCAGAGTTTACAGCAGGTAGGAGTCAGTGTCCATGGTGTTCACTCCCAAAGCAGTATCATACTATGTCATTTAACATGAGAAATTGGGATGATTCCCTAGCACAGGAAGGGTGAAAACTAATGTGCTGTGGGAGAGGAAAATGTTTGTTGGAGTTAGGAGAGATGGAGGGGTTTGGTGCTTGGGAAGGCATGAGAGAATAAGAAAAATATTTTTTTCTTCTCTAAACACTATTTTGGCCTAAGACTTACTTTCCTTTAATTGTTTCTAAGCTCTTTGAATAGATTGTCACCTTTATTGACTCCTTCACACATTCTATGAATCCTCTTGTTGGTCCACCCAAGGACAACCACGTGGAGTGAAAGACTGATGACTGAAGTTCAAATTTGACTGGTTGGGTGACCTTGAGCAAATAGCTGCATCTCCCTAATGGTTAGTGTTCTCATATATTAAAAATGATCTTAACAATCCTTGAATATTTTTTGACCCAATTAAAAATCTCTGCATGTACAATATCTGGTCCATTGTAAAATAGTTAATACTTCCTTCTTCCTTCCCTCCCATTCATTTTAGTACTCTGCGTAGTTCTAGAAAGAATGCAAAACAACTTTTGTTAACTTCTTTACTTATGATTTCTCTTACTCTACTACTTCCTTGGGCTTTTGAATGGACTTGCCCTCCCAGTCTGGTTTTATAAAATGAGATGTGTTAAGTACAGCTGTCCCCTGGTTAGAGGAGAACAGCTTACTGAGGAGGACATCTTAACAAGAGAAAATTGTCAACGTGCTGACTTTGAGAGAATTCTAGGTTTTTGTTTCTTTATTATTAAATGAACCTTAGGTTATTCGTATAGAAAATTCCCCCCATTCCCCACCTTTCCCACACCTCCCCTCTCTCAAAACACACCATAATATGGTTTTTACAAGAGAATGATTCTCTATTTGGTCAGTGTCATCAAGGCACATTACTCCTCATTTGAAGTGAAATAATACATGTCGAATGACTCAAGGTGCTCATTTCCCAGCTGGTGAATGTATCACATCACCTCTGTAGCTTTATTCAGGTCTTGGTCTTGGTAAAAAGAAAAGTGGGGAAGAGGAAGAGCTCCATGCAGTGTTACATTCAATTCAGAACTGGAAAGAAACTTCATATCATAAATACTAACATTAATGAACATTTATTGAGTTCTTCCTTTGGGTCAGTCACTATTCTAAGATTTTTACATGTTCTAATTCAGCTAATCCTCACAATGATCGTATGAGATAAATTGTATCCACATTTTTACAGGTGAGGGACAGAAAGATCAATTAATGTGCCCAGAGACACACAATTATCATGTTCTAGAGCCAGGATTTGAACCCCTGGCAACCTGGATACGAGCCCACATCCTTAACCACAGTGCTGCATTATTCCTCATCTTTCATGATAAGCAAACTGAGTGCCCAGGAAACATGAGATTTGGGAAATTTCTCACCTAGTGTCAGTTGTTGGCAGCTAGTCTTTTGGGATTTGAACTCAGACCTTTCTAATGTCAGTTTATCTCTCTGGCAGGAGCTGTAGTGGTTCTACACACTGTTGAGATGCATGTCCATACACTTATTTCCAATAGTCAAATCTCGAAGAATTTCAAATACTACCCTTGTTGTCTGAGATAAACAGCAGCTGATAGGTTCCTTCCATTTCACCCAAAGCAGTATTGGTTGTATTCACATTATTATATGGTAGTATTAATAACCTGTGATGATATTTTCAGTAAATGATTGATCCAAATCTACCATGACTTCTGAGCCTGGCTTTTATTTTATTTTATTTTTAAAATCTAACAGGATGGCATTTGGAAAACAATTCCACACCAGTAGTTGCATTAATTGCTACTTTGGATGTTCCTGCTGTGAATTGAATAGAGCCACTTTGGATCTATTTCTTAGAAATAACCATCTTTATTACCTCTGCTCTAGGATGCACAGTTTTGAGATTTTTAGAAGCAAATATCTTCACTAATCTGTTTCTATTTTCTGTTTTATTCCATAAGTAATCCTTTTCATTGTTATATTTTTAATGTTCTCAGATATAATTTATGAAGAGTATGGGACGTTATAGGACATTTTTGCCTCTTGCTCTTAGCATAACATTCTGTTAAATTCCCAAGTATAACATTTCGAATATCATGTTTAATTCAAATATGATCCATTATTTTATTAAAGTTGTTTTTTCCCTTGCATATCTTTACAATTTGCAAGAGCTTTATGGAAATGGTTTATGTGATACACAAGTAAGAATTTCTTTTAGTATCAGTCATTTCTTCAGTATTCTATGAAAAACAAGATGAAATGTAGGATAATGCAATAGTGCTTGTCGGCAATTATAAACTATGCTATGCCTTTTACAAAACAAATTTAAATACATTATATTTTTCCTTTTTTATCTTCTAATTTTTTACAATTTACCTGTTTGGTTGTCCTGAATTGTTTCAAAGTTGTATTTTTTCCATATTTCCTTGTTAATTACAGGCTGGCCCCAGGAAAATAAAATTCAAGTAAATAAGTTATCTTGCCTTTTAAGTCAATTAACAGGTCAGCAAACACTTATTTGAACCTTGGTATTGAACAAAGACAGACTTGCACACAACTAAATAATACTATACTAGGATTTATGAAAAGTGCATACATGATCAAACCATTGTCCCTATGCTGGGGTAGTTCAGGTGTACTTTTGGAAAAAAAGACATACACATACAATTAAAGTAAACTCTTAGATGTGCTTCACTAGTATAAATAACACTAATTTCTGCTTTGCTAGACTTTCTGCTTTGCTAGATTTTCTGGGTTTTTTTCCTTGTTTTTTTTTTTTTTTTTTTTTTTTTTTTTTCTTTCTTTCCTGAATCTTAGCACTCTGGACCTGTAGGATCATAACTGATTGCAAACTACCTGGCATATCTCTCATTCACAGAGCCCTCCTCTCCAAGATTAGACTATGATGTGATTATGTTCTTACGTGCATGTAGACATACATAGTGTCCTTCTAGAAGAAATGCCTTAAATTAAATAAACTCATATTTTAATACTTCTATTACTATAGATTGAGACAGAAGAGTAGAATATTTAAACATATAATTTCTGAATCCAGACTTTCTGGATTCAAATCCCAGCTCTGCCACTTACTAGCTGTGGTACTTTGAGCAAGTTATAACTTTGTGTGCTTCAGTTTCCTCATCTATAAAGTGAGAATAATAGTACTTTTTTTTCATAGGGTTGTTATGAGGACCAAAAGAGAAAATATCTGTGACATAACAGGAGTTATCTAAGTGCTTTTAATAAACACAATGGGAAAGAGATTTGGGGACGAATGCAGTTCTGTGGAAACTCTCAAATGAGTGGCTAATTCTTTCATCTCATACTCTGACTCTGATTTTGACTTACAGTAGGTATACCTGGAACTGCTTTGTAATCATATGCTCTACAACATCAGCTTAGATGAACAAGCAAAACTCTACCTCAATACAACAATCCTGAGCTTTTCCGAGCAGTGTTTTTGGAAGGTGACTCTTGTCTGCAGCCCTGATTTAAGCAGTTGATTTCACCAGATACGCTAGGATTACTGCCATTAGGTTGTTGAGTCATTAGTGTGAAAAGCACAAGAGTGTCTGCCTTGACATCTACCCAAGGGAACATCCTCTGAGGACGTAGAGCAAGGGCCTTTAATTAGTATAATAAACTTCTGTCTTCCCAAAGCACCAGCTTTGCTTTTGGAAAGGCATCAGTATCCATCATTACTATTTGTTGCTAAGTGCTATAGATAATTCCAAGTGTTTCTGTGTTCTTAGGGACTGTTCAACGGATATGAGAACATTCAGATACCAGAAGGTGGCTTACTTTTGCATTTCTAATTAACATTCTACATTCTAGCTTATGTATTGTCTCTTTCTCCATATTCTACCTCTTTTAATTTATACAATTTCATCACTGGTTGAGTAAACAGCATGTCTTTATGAAATAGAACTATTTCTTTACAGAAACTAGATATTGTCTTTGAGTAAGTGGCAAAAAAATCCCAACAATCTATAAATGTATTTATTTGATAGATGCCTTACAATATTCTAAGAAGCTGGGATATGATGATGAATATGGCCTATTCAGCACTCAAGGATTACATCATTTAGTGGATGAAGAAAATAACCAAACTTAAATATAGTTTATTTTTATCGTGATTAAATACATATAACATAAAATTTACCATTTTGCCACTGTTAAGTTTACAATCAGTGGCATTAAGTACACTTACAATGTTATGCAACTATCACCACTATCCATTTCCAGAACTTTTCATCATCCCAAACAGAAACTCTGTACCCATTGAGTATAGTCTTAATGTAAAAACTTTCAGAATTTCCACATTTGACCTCCTTAATAAAATCCACTGATCAATTTACAGTAGTTCCATCTACCTGGAACTAAGCTGTTCTAAGAATGCTTCAGAAATGCTTACAAATGCCTGAACGGCCATCATTTCTTTGATAAGATTTTATAATATACAAAGTAATGGTGTTAAGCATTTTGTTGCAAGTAATACAATTTCACTTTAGCTGAGTACCTTTAGCTTTGTTAAGATTAGTAATTAAATATTTACTTGTATAGTAAATTAGCTATGCCACGTGATCACTGGAAAGTGGCTGCTCCGTTTACTGCAGCATAAATGTTTTACAAGGTAAAGTTATGTAACTAGTAAATTAATAATGACAATTTAGGTTTCAACTAATTAAACTCTTCTTTAGCATTATTAATTTGAGGATCTGAAGTAAAACAACTTTGACAATGATGACAACTGTTGCGATGGCTTAGCTGCACCAAGCAAAGATAAAATTAGGAAAATAGAGTGTGTGTAACTAGTTATAAAAAGGCAGTTTCCAACTGTTTTCTTTATGAATTTAGATTGGCAAGTCTAACCGAGGATTAAATATGCATTGAGAGAGACCTGTGATCAACCTTATTCAGTCAGAACATTTTTAATGAGAATAGACACAATTATGATAGTAGTCTATCATATATATTTTAAAGAGCATGGTGAATATGCCCCGACTAAGTTAGGCCTTTGAAACAGCATAATCTAACACAAAGAACCCAATTCACAATCACAGATTATTATGGCTAGAAGCTTTTATGCTAATATAAAATAATAATAATAACTTATTATTATGGGTAAAATATAACAGATGATGAAATTGAGGCCCAGGAATATTTATCTTCATATATTCAATATTTGGCTTCATAAAGTTAGTTCAGTCATAACCTAGACTTCTATTTTACTTCATATAAAGAGAACTACATGTAAGGAAAATGTGAAAACATGTAAAAGAAGGTATGATCATGTATAGCCACTCAATCTTTAGTTTATTTGGGAAAACACTGTAGTTTGGTTGAGGAAGCATCAGCTTTAGAGTCCAAAAGACCTATATTTGAATCAGCTTTGCTTTTTATCAGCTAGAGAAGTTATTTAACTTCTCTGAGGCTTAGTTTTTACATCTGTAAAATAGGAATAAAGTGGTAAATCACTAACATGGCTGTGCTATAGACAGTAGGTGTTGCAAAGTCAATTCATTTATTCGCTCAGAGAAATAGTGATTGGAATTCCTAACACATGCCTAATATATTCTCAATTAGGATATAAAAATAAAAATAAAATGGACAACATCTACCCAAGTTATCCTCCCCAACTTCTCTAAAAAGTTCAGACTAGTGAGGGAGAGAGCTATGTAAGTAGCAACCATATAGCATGCTCATCCAAATTTATTCATCAAAGTTGTGCAATAATAGAAGTATGTAGACTCAGCTCAATATAGAGGCATGAAGAGAGAAGCAGAGAGGAAAGGATGGAGCTAGAGGAGGCCTCAGAATAGGGATGGTGCTTGGAAAGAGCCTGACAGAATGAGGAGTTTGCCAACAGTGATGGATGTCATTTTGAGCAGAGATAACAGTTTGAAAAAAGCACAGAACCCTCAAAGAGCATGGCCTTTTCATGGAACAGCAGTGGGCTCATCATGGCCTTCCTTGGAGTGTGCACAAGAGAGTGGTGAGGAGTGACTTTGGAAAGGTTGGACCAACCAGATGGTGAAAGGCTTGGTTTGCCCTATAAGAAGTTTGAATTTTATTTGATGAAGGATGGAGCACCAATGTCACTGAAGGTTTTTAAGGAGGAAGAGAGGGAGCAGGAGCGGGCGATGGAGAGAGAAAGGAGGTTTGACACAATCAGATTCAGATTTTAGGAAAACTGTTCTGGTGGCCGTATGAAGAATATATTAGTAACCAGCTAGAGTAGAGGCAGGAAGACAGACACTGCAGGAGACATCTACAGTAATTTCAAACTTTAGTGTGCATCAAAATCACCTGGAAGTCTTGCTTATAAACAGATTGCTCAGCTCTACTCTCAGAGTTTTAGATTTAGTAGGTCTGAAATGAAGAACATGGATTTGCATTAACAAGTTTCCAGGAGCTGCTGCTTCTGATGCCTCTGGACCCCATTTTGAGAATTAATGCTATTAAAATAAGGGGCTGACCTGGGCTTGTACTGAGGTGGTGAATGAAATCCTATTGTAAGAACCTCACTTATTAGAAGCATTTTTGCCTGCTGAGATTTTCTTGGATAATATCTCTACGCCTGAGGCATTTGATAATGGTGGAGGGTTTTAGGTAAAATCAAGTGCACCAGCTTTAAAGTTTCCTGGCAGGGTCAGAATGGGTCAAAGTGAGCTGTGACCCTCAATGAATGTAAACATGGAAAGGGCTGTGGGAATTTCCTTATTCAAATTCCTTTGGCACCATGGAGGTGGTTGCTAAAAGAAGTCAGTTCCCTTTGGAGAGAAGGAAGAGACTTTTCCTCAGTCACAAGGCTGGTTGTCTGCTGCAGAAGATTCTTGCTCTCTCATCTGTCCATATTCCCTGACTGTCAGATACACTATAGTTAAAGGGAAACAAATCTGACTCATTTTTTAGTTGTTTCACCATTTCAATTTTTTTTTTTAAAGTAAGGATATGCTTTACTAAGAAGGTTTACGTGATCATTTTCTTTTATTTTTTGTTTTTCCTCCTGTTTTTGTTTTTTTTTTTTTTTTGGTGCATGTGTTAGTTTTTAGGGTGAACATGATCTCTCTAATTACCTTTCATTGTAACTGAGATTTCTTTTTCTTGTAGTCCCTTTGTCGTTCTAGTGAAATGGGCTTTATCCGCTGAGTGTAGGAAAAAGGTTTTAATTGACATAATTAACTCTGAGGTGGTTACCTCGGATTTAAAAAAGGCAGCTGATTCTTCCAGAATGTGAAGGTATTGCCCGATAGAGCCAAGCAAGCTGTGTGTAATAATGAAGGTGGTTCAGGAGGAATTTTGTACTCTTAATTAGGAATGAGATGAGGTAGCCTTCTGTCTGCAGGAGGCTCAGGGCACAAGCCTGTAATTGCAATGAGTATAATGGGATTACTTCACATGTGAGATGTTGCTGTCACTAAAGGGGCTACAGAACCTTTCGTACAAACCCGAGCTCCTGTGTGGTGGGCGGTGTCATAGTGGGATGTTTGAGGGGAGAAATGATTGTGTAATTTGGCGGATTTTTTTCTCCTTTTTTCTCTGTCTCTGTGTGTGTCCACAGTGCAGAAGAAGGGCATAAAATATTGTGTCTCTCAAATATTGTGCTTCTAATGGAAAGATTTTTGAGGGTTGTCTTGTATATGAGACAATATGTTCCAGATGCTCTAAATGATGTCCGGAATAAATATATTGCACTTCTGTAAGCAGTTAGTGTGATTACCTAATATTGCAGCTCATAAATGTGTACTACAATAAAATATTATTGCATTAGTCAGTGTAAATTTCTCCCAGGTATAAGGATAGATATTGAGCAGATATTAAATGCAATGCGTGTTTGGAAAGCATATATAGAACTTTGAATGCATTTTAATTTCAAAGTAAGAGATTTGAGTTAATTAAGCACCAGGGACTTTATATGAACCACTAAATTAAGTAATATCTCTCTTTGCCCTGCTCCCTCTCCCTTTCTCTCTCTCTGTTTCTCTCTCTCTCTCCCCCCACCCTTCTCTCTTTCTCTCTTCTCTCTCTCTCTCTGACTCTCTGCCCAATCCCTCTTTTTTTTCCTCTTTTTTAAATCATCCATTCACAAAACTTTGAGTATGTGTTTACCAAGTAATATGTAAAGCACATTACATATTAAGATACAGTTATATGAAATTCGGACCTAGAGTTTGGGCTTTAACACATTAATGAATAAAAATGAAATTATATTATATGTAAACTGAGGGGATAAATCAGGGTTAAGTAATACCCTAAGTGTATAAGTGAGGTTAGGGCTAGGAAAATAGGAAGTCTATCCCCAGATAACATAGAATAAAAAAAGGAATTCAATTCTGCGAGTTTCATCTAGAAAGGCCTCCTGGAGAAGGTAGAATTCTAATGTTGTTTAAAAGCCTAAAAGATAATATAGTAACAAATAAGGAGGAAAAGGCATGTCATGACCTTGTTGATTCTGGCACTGTTTCTGAAGAAAGCACAGGGAGCCGGAGAGAAATGAAGAAGGAGAGGTTGTAAGGCTGTATCCTAAAGAAGAGCTAAAAAGTCAATGTATGTAGAGAAGGTGGGCATAAATAGGCTTGGCGTGTGTGTATGGCACCCTAGGAAATAGCCGTAGACTCAAAAAAGGTATTACAAAGGCTGGAATTCCAGACTTATCTGGAAGACAAGTTAATGATTGCCCCAGAGGAGGAGGGAGTGCCGATAATAGACTATCTGTGCTAAGGAAAAGGCTGTGGTAGTTTAGGGAATAGATAGTCTTTAGTAAAAAATAAAAAAGGCAAGGGCAGTAGCATGTATTGAGCATTTGCTATGTACCAGCCATGTCGCTAGATACTATGTTTCGTCTTATTTCCTCCTCACATTAATTCTGTGGGGCAGATATATTTTTCCCTATTTTATAGGTGAGAAAACTGAGGTTCAGATGAAATACCTCTATCAGGATCACACAGTCAGTAAATGAGAATTAACAAATCCAACCAAAGTATTTACCATTGGAAAGTTTAAATTTATTGTTTTGAACAAAACTACACCATATCCTTCATTCATACATTCAGTAACTAATGCACCGGGCACTGTCGCTGTGTTTACATTCTTGCTTTGCACCTACTAGCTATCTAATCTTGGAAGAGCTACTTTTCTGTGACTGTTTTCTGAAATGTTAAACAAGCTTTCGTGAGGATTAAATATTGTTATGTTTGCAAAGATGACACACAATGGCCACTTAATTCGTGTCGGTTGAATCCAAATTTATATTTCAACAATAACCAGGCAATTACAAGGTATTCTTATCTTTTTCCCAAGAAAACACAAGATCAAAATTTGGCATCATTTTATTTGTTTCTTTCAATTGTTTCTGTTTATGTACAATAGTATGATGATGATGAAATTGATGATAAGAATAATGTTAGTAATAATATCAGCAACCTTTTATTAAGCATATACCATTTGTCAGGACTTAGGTTATGATAATACTTTATATTATTTTATTTAATCCTGAGCAAAAATATATGAGTTAGAGCTGTCCCTATATATATTTCATGAATGCAGAAATTCAGGCTTCAAAGTGTTAAGTGACTTTGCTAAGATTGCACAGCCAATACTGGTGGACCAGGAGCTTAAATCCCAAAGTGTCTTACATGCTCTTATTCACTAGACAACACTGTTTTCCTATTTAACAAAATATGTTTTTTGAGTCAGAGTTGTCAGTAATCCAGGCCACCCTTACTCGCTGTTAGTCTAAATTAGCAAACTTTCACTACGATTCATGCTCTTTGCTGTTGGTTACTGCTGTTCTCAATGCCTTTTACTTAAAGGAGACAGTTTCATTCTCTTCCTTAAGTAGAAAAAAATAAGGTTTTGCTACTTATCCACAGATGTCCTATAGCATACATCTGCTGAAGCACTGATTTGCTTCGACAGAAAATGTGAGATTCAATTTCTTCTTGGTTGGAGAGTGAAAAACTAACTAAATGTTAGTTTTTCACTCTCCCTCTCTTACTTGCTAGCTACCTAAGAGTAATGATCACAAGGCTGATTTTAGACATGTATCTTACAGACATAAAATAGAACAAAGAAGACTGAAATGAGATCAAGAAAGGAGGGATATTGGTGTCAAGGCTGGGGCAGAAAAGGGAGAAGGGAGTTGTGTGAACTGTTTGATGTTTTAGGCTCCTCACATTTAGAACTTGGGATTCACAGTAGAAAGGGGGAAAAGTAGAAAGGGGCCAATTATGAGTTTGCAGAAAACTCTAATAGTGATTAACATTATTAGGGAATGAGGAGGGGAAAATAACAATAATAACAGCTAACATTGATTGGATAGCTTATGATGTTCTGTGCCCTGAGCAAAACATTCAACATGTTATTAATTCATTTGATCCCTTCAACATATGTATTAAGTAGGTACTATGATTACTGCTTTAGGAGTCAGAAACTGAATTTGTAGAGCAGTGAAATAACCTGGAAAAGGGCACACAACTTGTAGAGCTAGAATGAAACCCATTTGTGTTTGGTCCTAGTGTTTTGCCTGCTAACTATCACCTTGACCATCAGAAAGAGTGACTCAAATCCGAAGGTTTTGAAACAGCCCCTGTGCTTCCTTGGTCCTGGCTGTACCTGCTCCAAATCTCCACCTTGAGATCTTGATTCTAATTTTCAGAACTGTGACAATATGCATTTGTTGGTAATGAAAAAACTTGGCCTTTGAAGTTTGGCAGTTGTTTCATCTAGCTGCATGATCATCTTCAGCAAGACGCTTTCCTAATGCTTATTGTCTTTACCTATAAAATGAGGAAGATTATATAAGATTGAAGATTATATGAAGATTATATAATCTCCAAATAATATGGAGATTACATAAGATTAATACAAAACATTTCCATAGTGCCATGTACTTGATTAGTATTCATAAGAGTGTGTAAAGTATAATACTATTAATAATATCCTGTTTTTAGCCCAATGCCTGGTTGCAAGAGGTGCTTAAAAATTGGTACCTATAGATTTACATTGCGATCCTTATTAGCCTCTGACTCTGGGAAAATTAACAGGCATATGCAATGATGTTCATAGTTCTACCCAAAGAGACAGGTCATCTGTCCTTACCCATAATAATAGCTTTTCCAAGATGAGTTCTAGTATGTGACCAAGCTGCAGTAAAGCTTCTTAGAATAACATCTTCATTAAATAAAAGTTGGATGCCTTTAGGGAAATAGTAGTGCACATTGTATAATCCTCTATTTTGCATATTGAAATTTAGCCACCAGATCTTACAAAAGGAATTCAGAGACATCTTAAAGTGGAGGACGACCTTCACATTTTCATAAAATAAATGATTAATGTGGGGACCATTAATTTCACCCATACTCTATTTCTCAAACAACTTTATCCATCATCAAAAAGCCTTTCACTTTCAAGAATAAATGATACATATTTTTAATACAATTATGAACAATCAGGTATGTAATTTATATTTGTTATACATAATAAAATACATAATTAAACACCGCTTCGTAATTAATCAAGGTATTAAAACCTAGAAGTGGTGAGAAGCTACTCTGCAGCAGCATCCTGACTCTGAGAGATTATTTATAAATAGTCTCATAATCTTAGGACTGTTTTTATTCCTATTTCGCTTTCTCCAAGTGTCATTGAATAGGTCAGTCTTGATTACATACTGCTTTTGGATATGTGCTCTGAACAGAGCTATCAAAGGCTACTCACTTAAGCTGTTCAGATAAAATCTAAGGAGCCAAAAGTTTAGCCCACATATAATGCTGACCCATTTTAAAATAAAGTAGAATAGATTTTACCTCAGATGTCGATAAGTTAGTCCAAGTTTATGCCTCAGACAATTTGTGCATCGGAACCTGATAATGGATAAAATAAGGAATAAGCCATTTCTTTAATGGCTGTTTAGCAATGATAAAAATAGAAGGTTTAGGTTCACCTGTCTGTTTTGTAGCTCTTGTCAGGCTTTACTGAATACTTTATTAATGATGATGATTACAATAAAATAATAAGAGTAAACACTTGCCAGATTTTATGTGAAGCACAGTAGAAATACAAACTTATTTAATCTTCACCAAAGTCATGTAAGCTTAGTGTCATCTTTGTGTTACAGATGAGGGAACTGAGGCACAGAGAAGTTAGATGATCTATCATGTATGTCATAGCATGATCTGTCTTACAAGTTTTTTAAAAAGGAAAAACTAAAGAACAGAATAGGAATTTCAGGTAATTGTTTTCTGTGTGTGTAAGTGTTGGGTGTTCTCGTGCAACTAACTGGGGATTGCTTTTGAAGTAAGTGTTGGTGCCATGATGAAGAGGACTCACACTTAATAGGTGTTCTATATTGTTGAACATTGTTGAACAAAATTGAAGGTTTCTAGCCGGTTCTCAGCTAATTTCCTCCTGGAGGAGTCAGAATGTCTGAGTTGATGATTATACTGAAGGGGCGGGGGGGAATTCTGCATTACCATACCTGTCAGAGTGAAAGATGGATAAGTGCAGAGGAAAGGTTCACTGAGCTGCCCTCATGAGAGATAATCATATTCTGTATTTTCAAGTAATGCCAGCAGGTATTGATTGAGTGTGTTCTGAAAACCTGTGACTGAACCCTGCAGGGAGCTTACTAAGTGTAGAGGCTTCTCAAACTACACAGACAGTCTGAGAATGGTGGTGTGGATTTGACCATGTTCTGTCCCATATTTCTATGAATGCTTCATCTGCCTTGGGGGTAAGTGTAATATAGGGCAGATTACATTTCCGGATCTCTTTGGTGCCTATCCTTGTGATACCACAAAACTGCTTTGCCATTTTGTTTTAACCCCATTTGGCTGTCTATAATTCTTCAAATATAACATATAGTCTTAAAACTCTTCTCCCTTTGTTTGTGCCTTTTTTTTTTTTAACTCTCCTCTACTCCACTCCTGCCCAGGAGGTTCTTAACCATTTCTTGAGACCCATGTCAAGTATCACAATGGTTCCAGTAGTTTATTTATATTGTGTTCTCTGCTGTGATCTTTTTGTATCTTCAGACTCAGGTGGAGATACGATGGTTCCAGGTAAGAAGAGATAGAGGTATGGGCCAAGTGTGGAGGGGCTGCATGGAAGAGTAGATCCAGAACTGAGACATCTGAGAGCAGGAAGTAGAACCAGTTACTGAGGCAGTGACCTCTGAGCCTGATAAGGTCATTCATTCATCATGATTCAATGTCAGGTACTATTAGTGGAGATTGAAAGACCCATTTCTAGTCTTCAAAGCACCTCGACCAGAGGAATCTTAGAGGAGTGCAAGTACCAGGAAATTGTCATCATGGGGGTCTCCTGTAGATGCCATGTGTTGAGCTATGCTTCTGGAACAGGACACTAGTCCTCAGAAAGTAAGCCAACAAAAAGGAGAAAGAATGAGAGAAAACTAAAACTTAAAATCTATCCACCTTTCATTTATTTCTTCCACACTAATCTAAGAGTGAGTAAGTCAAAAAGCATGACAGCCATTGTCTGTTTTCTCATTGTAATTAATTGAATCAGTGTATGGCTAGCAAATATGTGGTCCACTGATTTCAATTTTACTTGTCATAAATGTTGCTATCCATTCTTGGTGGATATCTAGCTCTAGTAATCATAAATAAGAAGGCATCCGCCTACCTTGATATTTTCTGAAAAGATAATGTATGTCCCCAGAGCCTGCAAATTTGTATTCATAAACATCAGCTTGTAAGGAGATGTTATGTCAAGAACACTGAAAATGTGATAAATATTAATTTCTAGACTGGTATTTTGTCAAGGATTTTTAGAATCAGCATTTCACGTTTTTGTTTTTGCCCTTGGAGTCTTCTAAATGATAGAAATAAAAGTTGGTAGTCTTGAACAGGGTCTTGTTTTTACGTTCTAAGATCTGCCAATATTTTATTTTTCTACATAGTGCGATGCTACCCTTGATTATTAAAGAGCTGTGTTTTCTGCATTTTCTTTGTGTTTTCATAAGTTTTTGGAGCCAACAGTGTGTGCTTTTACTTGATTTTTATTTTTGTAAATCAGTAATCACTGTTTTTTAAGCAGGAAGACACAAGAAAATGGCATTCTGTAAGTAAAATAACAGGCAACAGTAGTCTAAGAACTTTAATACACTATCCATAAGCTCTTAGAAGGAAAAAAATCTTTAAAGTTTCAGTGTTTAAAAGAAATGCTTGTTCGCATAATGGAGTCACTGATGTTTTCTTTCTTGTTTGGACTGAGCTGCTAAAGGATTCATCTAAATTGACTGGTGACTTTTCTGTTATGAGGCTCTAGTCTGTGGTTAAAACCCCTCCTTTTGGTCTGTGGATATTTAAAAATGGAACTTGAAATGTACATAAGGAGTGGTGATTGAAGCCAGCAGCTCCATGGCATGAGCCCTGGGTTTAGATCCTCCGTCACTCCGAACAAGCTGTGCAACTTGGGTTGAGTAGCTTAACCTCTCTAAGCTTCAAATTCTCCATCTGTGAGAGAGAGATAACAATACCCACACCACAGGTCCCTGTGAGCATTAACAGAAGCAATATGTGAGAGTGCTCAGCCATCAGGGCTCAGAACATGATGAGCTCTTCTTGCTTGTGAGGTTCTAGTTCAGCCTTTGCCACTTATGTTCTGGTTGATTTTTCTGGTCCCAGTTTTCTGTTCTGTAAAAAGATGGCATGACATTAAACAGATTCTCAAGACACTACAAGTTTTACAAAGTCACAATTCTAATTCTCTTGTCAAGAAAGGAGAAACTGGAAACTGCTGTGTGGTTTGTGTTCTGTCTTTGCCTCTGGACTTCCTGAAGAGTGAAGGGAGAAAGAATGTCATGTCTAGAATGTGCAAATGGTCCATTTTCAGAGAAATGGGGAAAAATATGATTGCAGTAAAAGCGAATTCAATAAGTTTATCTTGAACAATTCAGAAAGCAATTTGGGGACACAGTTATAATGCTGGCACTGATAAGGAAATGGAAAGAGGAGACTGGGGTTGGAATCCTTACTAAGTGATTCTTACTCCTTCCTCACTGAGCGGCTTTGGAGAAGCAATCAGTTTGTGTTAGCCTTATTTTTCTTATCTTTAAAATGGAACAAAATTTGGTAATTTGTTATAAAGATTAAATGTAGTGCATGTAGAAAATAGAATATGTAATGCATAAAACACATCATATGTACTTTAAAAATGGTGTTTTTCTTTTCTATCAGCCTGTTCACTTCCCTATAACTAGCTTTCTTAATTTCTCTGCCAGCAATCCCACCCTTCCTAGATAGGAAGGCTTCAGCCAGGGAGCCACAGGAAAGGTTGAGATTGATCAGTGTGGAGTGATATTGCCAGGAGAAGTCTGTGGAGGAGAGAGAACTACTGGCAGAGAGGGCACTTCTAAGTCCTGCGGTGAATTTGGTTCCTCCTGACTGCCTCCTGGCTCTTGCATTAACCATGTGCTCTGGTTAGTACTCTGCTTTACAGAGCAGAATAGAAAAGTGCCAAGGGAAGAATCCTGGAGTTATAAAAAATACTTTTCTTTTTTTTTTAAACTAAAGTGCAGGGAATTCAAAATTGCTAGAATATAATGTGCAAGGAAAGGAATAGAAGGGGTTGAAACGAGCAGAAACAGAGGTCAGATCAGGGAAGGCCTTACAAATGATGAGTCATCGGAGGCTTTTAAACTTCAGAGTGACGTGATCAGATTAGCAGCAAATCATTCTGGCAGCAGTGTGGAGGATGAACTGAAGGAAGGTGAGACTGTAGATTTAAGATCAACCAGGGCCTTACTTCAGATATCTACTGAGAAGTGACAAGGCCCCTAATTAAGGGGAAAGCTGGCTTGCAAGATATTTTAGGCATTGAAGTTGACAGACTTTATGACTGTCTGGATGGAGGAGGTGAAACAGAGCTGGCATCCAGGGTTGCTCTCAGGGTTCCAACTTGGCCCATTAGTTTAGGGCTACTTCTGGGAAACCAGATGCCCTTGCTTCCAAGACACTCTCACTAGTTCACCTTGGAGAGAAGTCACTTCTTTTGCAGCAATTCTATTGCATTCTTCTTTATACAACACTTATTGCATGCCTTGAATTATAATTATGTGTGCATATAGCCTTCTCCTTCAATTAATTTTAAACTCACCAGAGTGAAGATCTTGTTTAATGCATCCCTAAATCCCCAGTAAGTCCTGATCAGTTGTCTTAAATATGTGACGGTTGTCACTTCACTAGACAGATGTATTTGGGATATATTCTATGTCTTCTCCCAGCCATGGATTAAATTGTTTTCAAGGGTATTGGTCTCAGAAATGTCTCCCATGGAATGCATCTGTGCCCTATTGAATCATTCATTGTTAACCACTTTCTGATTCTTCTCTTAATTGGTTTATTGTTCTGGAAACCTAGACCATCCTTTACAAGTTTATTGGCACCCAGAAGAGAAATTCAAAAATATTATTATGTTTGGAATCAATTAAAACTATTATCTTCACCTGGTTCTTTGCATACTTCTATGTCCTTGAAGGAGATTAATCTAACTGGATGTTTGGCTTGAAGAGATGCTAGTGTATGTTAGGTGCCTACAAATTATTCTACGAGCCTTGTTTTATGAAACTCTGGTTTATGAAAAGCAGATGTATAAGATAACAGAGTATAGTGAAAAGGATACTTCTTGACTACAACACAGGAAACCTGGGCTCTATCTGTGGCTCTGCCACAGGCTATCTGCAAAGCCTGGAGAAACTCATTTCTCTTTCTGGCTTCAGTGCCCTCATCTATTAAATAAGACTGTTAGACTAGAGCTTCCAGTAAAGCCCCACAGTATCCAAATACTGTTAGATACCTTAGAGTGGACTGGACAAGCCTAGCGATATCCCTAAGACCATCTTTCTCTATGAAAGTGTACCCAGTCTTATCAGAGCAGGGTGGGAAGCAAACCTGGTTGGGCCCGGTATCTAGAAGTCGAAGGAAAAACAAAACAAATAAAAACAACAGACCTATGTCCAGAGGTTTTCGGGAAGCAGGCCAGTTGAATAGGCAAAGCACAGGACCCAAAGTGTGTGGCCTTGGAGAGCAGGTGGTCATTTCAATAGTCAGATGGCAAGGGGAATGGTGGGGGCGGAGGGGGAGGCTGGCCATAGCAGGCAGGCAGTGAAAAGCAAAGAAGGAACCCAAGAGCATGCAAAGTCAGGATCTTGGAAATCTGTCAGGGATTAGCAGGGTCCTGGCCACCTGCCTGGGTTCATGAGCAGGGCAGAGATTAAAAAGGGAGAAAGGGGAGGGGGAGAAACAAGAGCAAAACAGAGTTCCAGGTTTGATGAGCCTGACATATTAGGCAGGTCTCCAAAAGAGGGATTCAGGCAGAAAAGAGCAGGACAGAAGGTGAGTTCTCAGAACTGGGCCACCAGGTGGGGGCTTAGTTGCAGAAGCTGAGTTATAAGAACTGGGACAAAAGGTCAGAGCTAGACTAATAGAAGGAAGGTTAATGCTGAGGCCTCAAGTTTTAGAATTTGAGATACTATAAGGTCTCTTTTAATGCACAGCTTTTAGGGGGCAGTGATTTCCTCAATACATCACTGCTGTTTTCCACAACTGATTGACAGTCTTCTTCCCGTCTCCCACCCCCTTCTTTCTCCTCATTCTCTCTATCCTCATCAGTTTCATTTAGAATTTACAAAGTTCAAAGTATGAAGGAATAAGAAATGCTCTATGGATGGACAGCTAAAAACAGGAAAATGTAAAATTACAATAGAGTTTGATAAATGCATCAGAGAAGTATGTGCAAGGTACAGAGAGTACTGAGGAGTAAGAATCCAATCTGTCCAGAGGAAGGGAGGAAGGCATCCCAGAGGAAGTGCTCTTTGAACAGAGCCTTGAAGGACAGATGGTAGTTTGCCAGATGGAGAGGTGGGGCATGGGTGGACTAGGCAGAGAAAACTGTTCATGCGTAGTTATGGAGTTAAGCAAGGAATGGACATGTTCATGGAACAAGGGGTTAAATGTGATGATAGCCGAGAAGGTGTAAGGAATTGTCAAAGATCAATGAGGGAAGTAATCCAGGACTTTTCAGAAAGCAAATGATACTAGAGGTGATTATAGTTGAAGATAACTTCTTGGCAGAAAAGAGGGAAAGCTGTAGTGTGGAGAGGGTGGGAGCATTGAAACCAAGAGGGAGGCCATTACTCATGGTCTTGGCAAGAGATGACAAGGATGCAACCAAGCCTGTCAATGAAGATGAGCAGAAATATCAGATTTAAGAGGAAGAATCAAGAGATCCATAAAGCCACAACCAAACTAAGTCAGATGCAATTGCTAAGAGTCAGGGACAGACAGCTATGAGACAGAGATTAAATCTTTCCTTAAATATCACTCTCTTAGTGAAGCCTTCTCTGGCTACTTGTTCAATACCACCCTCACCATATTCCCATTCTCCCTCCCAGCCTTTCCCCCCCTCCCCCCGCTCCTTAGTACCTCTTAGTATTTATCATACCACTTATTTTATCTAGCTTGTTTACTGTCTGTTTTCTCCCACAAGAATGTAACTCTCTGACGGTAAAGGTTTTGCCATTTAAGAAACTGGTCTTTCCTTATATCCCTAGCACTTAGAACATTCCCTGGCATAGATAGTAAATATTTAATGAATAAAATTAAAGCATGAACAGCCACGAGCTTATAGAAAGGAAAGACAGTCACGGAATATTAGATATTAAAGGAACCCTATGGACCAGACTAGATGCTTCATTTCACAGAAAATATTAGTGATTTACCCAAGGTCACACACAGAGCATGTCAGACACAGATAATAGGAAGTGAGGGGGTCTGTGAATGTGTGGAGCCTTGTTTCCAAGGGGCTGTTTGACATGCAGGAAAAGAAATTAGGGTGAAAGTTCTATGGCCTGGCTGTTGAAAAGACACTGCAGCCATAGGTCATTCCTGCTATCACTAGACTGAAACTTACCAACATAAAACAGATAGATCATTTGATTTTCTTCTGTAACTCGAACATACTGAAATAATTGTTTCTTTCTTCCAAGGACTATCCCCATCCATTGTCTTTTGCTTGTCCCTATTTGTAAATCCCCACCCCCCACCCACCCACACACGTATTGTTACAAGTATAAAGGATCCTCTGAACTTGGTTATCATACATCAGCGCTGTATCTTTTCTGTAATATAATGGTGTTTCTGTTTCCTTCCTTTGTTCTTTATTCCTCAATAAACATCAATACTCAAGAAAAACTAAGCCATTGTTCTGTAAAACATGAATGAAAACATTTAGTTATTTTTTATATCTAGAAATGTTAAAAGGTTCTAAAATGCATGAGAATTTGAAAATTATGTAAAAGTTAGATTGCCATTTTATTTCTCATTAATCTGTTCATTTGTCCATTATTCATTTATTCATTTTTTCTCTTGTTCAACATATTTCCTTAGAGGGTTGAGTTGTTGGGAATACAAAACTAAGCAAGGGATTTATAGCCTGGTAAAAGAGATTGAAAATAAGGCAAAAACAAAACTTTGAATAATTCAATAAATATATATCTAATTTGTGTTCTACTTATTTGTATTATAATGATTTGACAAATGTTTATCCAATAGCTCCCATACATCCAGGCGCCATGTTAGGCATTATGGGTCTAATAGGGAATAAGACAAATACAAATTCCTGCTCTTACCGAGACTGCATACTAGTCGAGGAAACAAACATTAAATGATTAGGAATATGCTGCAATGGAAAAGTGTGGGAATGCTAACTTGCCTAGGCAATAAGGGAAGCTTCCTCGAGAAGTGATATTTGAGTTGAACTCTGAAGGCTAAATAAAAACGAACAAGCTAAAGAGAAGTGGAGATGGGGAAGAGAAGTCTAGGTAGAGGGAATAGTATGTATGGGGGCCCAAGGACAAAAAGGGTGTGTCTCATTAAAAGAAGGCCAGTGTAGATAGTGAGCAGCAAGGGGAAAGACTAGAGCAGTGTACAAAGACCATATCATGTCGAATGCTATAAACCACATCAAGGATTTGATTTGTCTTCCCCAGAGCAATGGAAAGTTAATAAAGGTTATTGACAAGAAAGTAATGCTAAAATCTGAAATTTGGAAACTGAATTAGAGTGAGGCAAAAGTAGATGGAATGGAAAAAAATATGTATCATGATAGAGATATATAAATGTTACAATAAAAATTTAGAAGTCTAAGAAGATTACTTCCTTGTAGAATGTTGAAGAAATATTAATGGAAGAGGTGGTTTTGGACCTGGATTTTGAAGAAAGAACAGGATTCAGGGAGGTAGGAGTGGAAGCTGTGCATTATCAAGGGCATTTTCAACAGAAGGTCAATGTGGAAGGTAAGGGAGGTATGAAAGCATAAGTGATGTATGAGGAACAGCAAGCGATAATGCTAGCTGGAGCATAAGATAAACATCTGAATTACATGACTGAAAAGTAGATTGAAATGTAGAAGAAAGGGGGTAGGGTTTGGGTATTATGCTATTTGAATTTTATTATGTAAGCAAACGAGAGTCATTCAAAGATTCTGAGCCCACAAGTGCATACTCAAATTTGTTTTCAGGGAGATTAATCACATAGCAAAGTGTAAGAAGGATTGGAAAGAATAGGGATTGGAGGGAATGAGAACAGTTGGGAGTCTAGCACAAAAGACTTGGCTGCAGACAATCAAAGCTTGCATGAGGGGGGTGGCAGAGGGAATGGAAATGAAGCAAAAGATATTATGGAGATAAAATGAATGGGAGTAGGCAAATGATTAGCTGCCAGAGAATATGGAAGAGATTTAAATACTTGATAGCATTGTCGATACTTCATTTTACTTATTCTTCAGTACAAACTTTTGAGGTAGGTTACAAATTGGGTGCCCTGGAATGCAGACTGATAACCACACGATATCTTGCCCACATGTCACAAATAGCTGTGTCACTACTTGTAGCAGTTTTTGGGTAACACCCAAATGGACTGGGTTTGAAATGTTAACCTATTAACAGTTATCTCCATATCCTATTAGCAATTAACTGAACCATCTGTTCCTACTAATAGACAATATCTTCTGGAAAATGAATTCAAGAAGGGTAAAATATGTCTCTCTCTCTCTATATATAGACATTATATATACATACACACACACACACATATATATATATATATATATATATATATATATATATATATATATATATATACAGACTGAGAAGATTATTTTATAGCGCTGCATATTCTGGAGGGGAAAAGAAAGAGTTTGCATAAGAAGGGATTTCTCATTTTCTGTTATATAAAGCTGACACTAAGATACATTAAAAAAATAATGATTTCCATGACTTAATTCTTTACCTTAATACCTTTTTAAGTGAAAGACCAACCATGAAATGATTTGAATGGGAAGGCAGTGCCACTCGTGGAAAAAGCTCTTGGTATACAAAAACAAAACTTGAATTTATCTTTGTTGTTTATTAGTGATATAATCTATGTTTCACTTAGTATTACTCAGCCTTAGATTTCCCACCTTTAAAATGAAGATACTAGTACCTGTCTTGCCTACATTATAGAATTTTCATGAGGACCGAGTGAGTTGATGCAGGGGAAAGTGATGTCGAAATATTATATCATTAGACCTAAAAGATACTTCATTGTAAAAGTCCAAACTGTTATTGAACCGGATCTGTAAACCTCTAAGTATGTCCTTGGCCAAAAGGGGCATGGTGTCTTATGGCAACAAAAGTTGATACATAAAAAGGCTTCATTACAGATTTATGAGTTCTTCATTAGAATTCCAAAATTATTGGTCATGGTATGCGTTATGTCACCAAAAGGGTGTTATATCTGCACATGTAGAGCAATGGCTTTTAGGAGTGGTCCCTGGACTAACGGCATTAGCAATACTAGGATTTTGTTAAAATGCAAATGACGGGCCTCCTAGAAGTCCTACACGGACTCAGAAACTTCTTGGGTGGTGCTCATTTTGTGACTTAAAAGTCCCTCCAGGTAATTTCAATATCCACTAAAGTTTGAAAACCACTGTTATATAGAGGAAAGAACCCAGGCTCTGTAGTTAAACCTGGAGTCAAATACTAGCTCAGCTCTTTAATCACACAGTGACCTTGGACTTATTCTTTAAAAATAACTGTCCCAGGGTTTCCCCACTGTGGTAGAAAATTAAAAGAGACAATGTACATATATTTTACCTCTCATAAAATACTAGACTACTACTGGGCTGACATAATATTTGTTAGCTCTTCCTTTAGTTTCCCCACTCCCTTTACTCATTTTTGCAAAATTTCTTTGGGTGGAAATAATTTTCAAAGGATTGGTGTTTTGCTTAAGCTTTTAGACAGCAACGAGGAATGACTATCTGAAAGCTCCGAAATACTAGGAAAAACAAGACCAGGTTTTATTTTTGACAATAAAAATTTAATTTTCAAAATATGTAGGCTACTCCATAGAAAAGTATGACTTCTACTATTAAAATTTATATGTGTCTATAACTTATAAAATTTCCCTGCTTCACACATACCAAACATGCAGAGAAAAGATAGCTGCTATAATGATGACTTCATTTGCTTCAAAAGTGTATCCGTAGCTAGAGTATAGTACTTAAAGTCATCACCCAAAATGACTATGTAGCTAAGCACAAAGTTTAAGGCACAAGACCAAATCTGGGAACAGTATACTTTTTTCTTTTGTTAGAAATGAGAACCATAGATATTTACACTGAGTTCTAATATATTAATAGCACCAAAGAGGTCCTTAATGCAGCCCTTAGACAATGAGGCCAGAGGAGATTCATCTATTCAATGACTATTTATAGCATACCTACCATGGATGAGGCACTCTGCTGGGCACTGGGCAAACAGAAGTAAGCAAAGCACAACAGTTGTTGTCCTCATTGAAGTAACAGCATATGGGAAGAAAGATATTAAGCAAATGATCACTAACATAAGTGCATAATTATAAATTGTGATAAGTTCTATGAAAAAAAATGTAGAGTGTTTTGAACAGATGTAAAGAGGATCTGTAAGTCTCCACTCTTGAAGAACTTACAGTCTTCTTTAATATGCTTCGCATCTTCTCTGCTCAAAGCTGTTCTGTGTAAACCTTTTAGGTCTTTACTGCTACTCATAGGACAGAATGACGAGAGTTTTACCTGCCAAATAACGTTCTTGCCGTTTGGCCTTAGGAAAATTAATCTCACTAGAGTTCAATTTTCTCAACCATAGAATGTAACATAAATACCAACCTGGTAGGGTTGTTATGAGGATTGAATGAATAAGCAGAGAACTGTGTGTGCTTGGCACATGGCAAGTGCTCAATGAATGTTAAGGATGCTAGCCAAGAGGAGACTGAGGAGGAGGAAGGGGAAGAAAGGGAGGGGAGGAGGAGGAGGAGGGTGATGATTTTGTAGTATCTGGAGCAAAGGCAAAGTTAGAAATTCAAAATTCTGTACTCTTGATACTAAGGCTAATATCCGTTCCTTAGGAAAAGACAGATACATATGGACTATAACCAAAATATTAGAGAAAATCCTTAAACACACAGAAAAACAATCTCTAAAATCTGCTACTTAGTATATTTTTTGAATATGTGCTAACAGGGTCCAGAGAATTTTAACAAGAAAGGGTGATGGGAAGAGACTTAGTTTCAAGTTTCGGTCTACATTTTTGGTGACACTCATTTCTAAGAAAGAACAGAAATATCATCATGTCTCTTAGCCTGAAAGAGCCCACCGCCTAATGGAAGAGGAGAAAAACATGCATATAGTACAATTTGAGATGCCCTGTTATGTAAGTATCTACAGAAGGGCAATGAGATTAAAAAGAAGCCCCTGGGGAGGCCAGGGATCGTTTCTCAGGAAGGATGAGGCTTGAGCTTAGAAGGAGGAGCACCAGCAGGGCACTGAAGGGGACAAGCAGAGAAAGGCATCCCAGGCATTTTCAGTCCCTATTCTCATGTGGTGATTTGTCTAAGGAAGGCTCAGGTTCTTGTTTAAGCTAAGAGATGTGTCCCCTCATGAGAGAGATAATTAGGATCTCAATTAATGAATTTGTTGGTGAGTCCTCCCTTTTTATGCACACCAGCCCTAATTTATTTTTTATCTGTAATATACATATTAAAAGATGAAAATATGAAGCTGTAACTGAGAAAATGTCATAGAGTTTTGAAAATGAATTCACTGTAGGAGTCTAAATAGAAAATAAGAATCAGCTCTTTAAGCTGCTTTTTCACTAAGAGTCTTTTGAGTCAGCAGTAATTCTGGCTATAGAACACATATTATGTTTTATCAATTGGGCTGACCCAGAATATTTCAGCTGATGTTATAGCATAAATTATATAATTTATATAATTATATATTATTTTACACAGTAAGAATTGTGTAACCCACTACCAATACTGTCTCTCACTGAAATGTGAATGATACTTGTGGGTTATTTTGTTTGTACCTTTGTCCTCACCTAAAACTTTGGAGAATATCAGTCACACTGGACTGTTTAACACATCCTTAAAATGAAGGCATAAAATGAGGCTTTTATCAACAGAAAGGTATTCAGATATATAAAGTATCTTATACATATAAAACTATACATATAAATAAAATACTTTATATAAAACACTATAAAAACACTATATATGTATGTGTATATATATGATTTATATATATGTGTGTGTGTGTGTGTGTGTGTGTATGTGTGTGTGTGTGTGTGTGTGTGTGTGTGTGTGTGTGTGTGTATGTATGTATATTTGCAAATCTGTATTCAAGTTAGGGCCTTTTAAAATTTGTATTCCTACTGGGTACCCAGTCTGAAGATTGAGCATGGAAAAAAAAACAGCAGTCGTTCCTGGGCCTGCGGGTCATTATGAATCCTTCTGTAGCTTATTCCAAAGCACCCTAGATTGCTAGCATGCACTCCACTCTTTTTCCTTATAGTATCAGTAGTCTTTTCCTTCTCCTATTTCTTGACACTTCTGCCCTCTGGCTTTCTCTGTATCCTTCCAGTACCTCCGATTCTGTCCACTTACTTCTTTTTAAAGAGCCTTCAAATTTAACATTTAGTCATCATGCCCTCTATGGGTGATCTGGTAAATCTACTACAATTACAGCAAAATTATATTTCTTCCAATTCTTGTTATATGTTGCCAAAACTCTGTGTATCATCTGCAAAAGAACTATAGCAAAAGTGCAATGAAACCTTTCAGATTGGGGAGCCATTTTAAGGAACACTATCACTTTGATTCCCTAGATGGAATTCATTGTTATAAAAATAAAGCACTGTGAAGAAAGAGTTTATGTATAATCGATTTTTTTTTTGTCAAAGAAAATTATGGTTTATATGTCCCAGATAAAAACAGAGCCATCGTTAATTTCCATAGGCTTACAAAAGCATTTTCTTCTAAACTAGAATTTGTAAAATCTAGTAATAAGCACGTGTCCTTAAAAGTAGAGAAGAAATTGAAAATGTCAGCATGACATCAGTGGCTTCATTGAATATCCCTTGTCTTGGTTCAAAGGGAGTGTGTGCAAGGTGTTGCAGGCTTACTGTAACAAACAATGGTGACTTAATGGAGTAAGGACCTATGGCTCTTACATCAGTGTCCAATGCAGGTGGTAATAGGTCTCTGGATCACAGAACCCTGCTCCTTATACCTTTGTCACTGCCACTTTCATCACTTGACTTCCAAGACTGTCAAATAATAGAAAAAGGGGGTTTGGAGAGTTATATAAGGGATTTCATAACAAGACCTGGACATGGCCCACATCTCCCCCCATTCCATCAGAACACAGTCGATGGTGCCAATTTAACTGCAAACGAGGCTGGGAAAGTCATTATCTTATGGGGCCAGGAGAAAAGTAAACAATTTGGTCAACACTTAGCAGTGTCTTAGGCAGAATTTTGTAATTTGTAATTAAATGATTATTTTATAATTCCTCAATATAACTTCAATTCCTTCTTCCTTTTTCAAAAATAAATCTCTCTCACAACACTTTAATAAACAGAGGCAGCATATATAATAGTTGAAAGCAAGGACTTTGGAGTCATATCAATCTTAATTCAATTTCTTTTTTTACCTTTTTCTAGCCTTTTGCCATTTTTGAGGTCTTTTTCTTTATTAAATATTTTCACTCATCAGTGGGGAAGTGAAGTACATAACAAAGAATATTATGATGATAGAATGTGGTAATGTATACAACATAGGAAATAGTAAAAGATAACTGTCATTATGTGTATGATTAGTAAAGAACAATGTGAAAGGTGTTAATACAAGTGATTTATAAATAAATAAATTTCAGTTCCTTACATTTTGAATATTTTTCTTTTATTCCAATGACCATTTTGCTCCTAAACCCTTAAGCTATTTTCAGAAAAGGTGTTTTGAAGTCCTGAAATAAAGGAATTGGGTGAGAAGAACATTTCTGGTTGTGGTAGTGAACAGAAATTTATAGTCGCCATTTTGTGGGGTTAGGGGTTGATAGCTGCCCAGTCTGCTGGAATGCGATTCCAATGGCATTAAGGATGACTCACCAGAGAACCTGTTTTCGCCAACTCTCTCATCTCATTTGTACTGGGGAGGAGGCAAAGCTGTACCTCTTAGGCAACATGGCTTACTGAGGTTTTTCACTCCCTCATTTCTGTAAAGTGTGCTTTTTCCTTGATGTATGCACGTAAATCACAGACATTTGCAAAATAAGTAAAATACTAAGTCTAGGGCTCAAGTGTATTTATCACAATTAAGTAGAAGAGTTCTCAGTCAGTGCCCATGCAGGAAAGCAATTGTGCCGTCTGGAACAGAATGTTTCTTTCCTTGTGGATAAAAACAAAACAAAACAAAACAAAACAAAAAACAGTACAATTCCAAAATTTATTTATTTTTTCTAATGTATCTTTTATTAAAATTTTCTCAAAAAATATAGGATTAAGAACTAAAGTTCTTTTGTTTTTAATGTTTCTCATTTTTGCAATGAAAACCAACTATAAAGATATTTAGCTCATATAAACCTAGTACACTGAAGTTATCAATTATCTTTAAAGTCATTCCTGGGAACTATTGTTTATTTATGAAAAATATGAAGCTGTAATAAAAATATATTTTCATTCTGATTTACAAGTGGGAATATTAAAGCAATAAATCATTTAAATATGTCACTAACATCCCATGGTAGAATGTTAATGGCCAGAAAGAAAACTCAGGTTTCTTAATTTCTAGGCCCACATACTCATATGAGGACAGTTTGCCTTTTATCAGCCCTTGTATTGTTTGATGCTCATAATAATTCTATAAACATTACATGAAAAGACATGTGAAAGATTTAGTCTACTACCCTTGGGCAGCTAAATGATTAAATAATTCAATATGAATATTTTCGTTTCTGGTAATATGTTGATTTGGTTATTTAGGACATCTCTCCTTCTGACTACAACTGAAATTATTGGATATAATATATTAAAACAAAACAACATTTTTAAAAGTACCAGACAACTGATAAGACAGTAAAGATTTATCAGTCAGAAACCTAAATGCAGGTGGGAATGTAAAGAGTTAGTGTTGCACTAAAACTTTTTCTTCCATGATGGCATTTGCTAAACCAAGAGAATTTAAACTTTGCAACTGATCAGCAAAGACTTCAGAATGGAATTATGAGATATAAATTATAAAATACTAATCTTTTCTGTTTAAATTAATTAAAGACTAGCTTAAGTAAGTAGTACAAGAAACTATTAAAACTGTTCTAACAAATTTGAAAAAAAAATTAAAGAGAATTTCAATGAAACATACACAATTGAAATTAAAGACGAAGTTGAGATCTCTAACAGCTGCTTAGTCAAAGCTGAAGAGACAAAGATTAAACTAGGAGATAGTTCAGAATAAATTATCTGGAATGCAGAAACAAAAAGTTGGGAAATATAAAATACTAAGAGACACTGAAGATACGTGAGAAGGACTGGTAAGTATCTAAAAGGAGTTGCAGAAAGGGAGGTTATACAGAATGTAGCAGAGACAATAGGTGAAAAGATAATGGCCAAGAAGTTTCTGGAATTGATAAAATGTACAAATGCACAGATTCAAGGAGATTTATGAATTCCAAATAGATTTTTTTAAAGTCCACACCAAGATATAGCATGGTGAAAATGCAGAACACCAAAGACAAAGGACTATCTTAATAATAGCAGGGAAGAAAGGCAGTGTATATCCAAGCATATGTTGGGAAAATAACTTTTATCTTGGAATTTATCTTTAAAAAATGAGGGCTAAATAAAAAAAAAATTCAGAAAAGCAAAACCTAGAAGAGTTTGTCATCAACAGATTCTCATTGAAGAACTTCCAAAAAATTCCTCCTAGGCAGAAGGAATGTGATCCTAGGATGAAAATCTGAGCTACTAAAAGAAGAACAAAGTGCTGCATAAGCGAATCAATCTAAATGAAATACATTTTATATAACAGTAATGATACTTCATGAGATTGAAAAATAAGAGTCAAAATACAAGCAATAATAATATAGTAATAATATGTATAAATAGTATATTCATAGAAGGTTAAAAGTATTGACTAGGTTTATACTCTAAGTATGTTGGAAAGTCAAATATGTCACTCATTATGTCAAATGTTAACGAAACCACTGCTGCATGAAACCATACAAGTGAATCTCACAATATAATAGTAAGAATAATAATATATTTTATGTGATTCTGTTTCCAGATAGTTCCAAATAGGTAAGACTATACTATTTTGTCAAAGGATATATAGAATGATAAAATCTTTAAAAAAAATAAGAGAAAAATTACAAAGTCAGAGTAGTGGTTACCCACAAACAGATAGAAGGGAGAATATTTGGGAGTGGCTTTTCATAATTTTTTAAAACTGTGCAGATATGTTCCATGTGCTTTTCTACACATATATTTTCTAAACATATTTTTCAATAGGAATGTTTCTAAAAGATAACCAAATAAATACGTTGATGATGTTTGCTTACATCTTTGTTATATAAGCATTTTTTTTTATGTTTCGTGTTATTTCTTCAGAGCAGACTCCAAAGCTAGAGATCAATGGATCAAAGATATTAATATTCTTAGCACCCTAATAACAGTGACTCAAAGCCAACCCTACCTGATGTCTAGGCTATTTTCTTGCAGAGCATGCATCACATCTCACATATTGTTGGTTTTTACCAAAAAAATTTTGTCACCTTATATTGCTACCAGAAATGCATGAGTACCAAAATCTGTTTACACCGACACTATCATTTAAAATACCATTTTTCAAGTTAATAGTATGTTTTCCAGTGTATTTACATTATGTTAAAAATAATTTTTCCTTATAAGGAAACATAGTAGAGGATTAAGAATGTAGCTTCTGAACCCCGGCTACTCTAATCATTGTTCTAGCACTGCCAACAGTAGCTATTTAAACTTGGGAAAGATATTGTACCTGTTCCTCAATTTCTTCATCTGTAAATAAAGGACAATAACAGAATCGATCTCATCAGGTCATTAAGAAGATTAAATGTAAATTGCCTAAAACGATGTCTGACATGTAGCAGATATTCAATACTCGTTTGCAAATACTTTATTATTATAAGAATAGACAAAAAATGGATTTGACCATAACACAAATCACATCCATTGTAACATCATACTTATAATCAGTAAAATATGATATGGCCATACTAAAGGACAAATACTAATCTAGTCCTCCAGGACCATTGGCTGACTAATCCAGGACCAGTGGCTAACTAATCTCTTCTGCCCTGAGGAGTTCTAGCACTTAGTGCTGACCTTGAAGAAAGAGTATACATCAGAGAGAGGATCAAGGTTGCCTATAATTACTCATTTAATTCAATAATGAATTATTGAGCCACATGTTTGGCTTTCCAGGAGACGTTCGGAATATGATAGTATGCAAGGCACTGCACACCAGCAGGGGAAAGAAGAAACAAACACCTAGGTATTGGAACAAGAGGCACAAGGTGCAATGGGACAGGTTAACAGGAGGTCTTAGTCTCATTTAAGGCATCAAGGAAAGCTTCCCAGACGTATAGCACTTACCAGTGTGCAAACACTGACAGATGTAGTATCTTATCATTGATTCTTCACAAAGACACCATTAGGTAGATATCCAAACAATTTTAGAGGGAGCAAGCTGAGATTTAGACAGGATGATTGGGTTGATGCGGTTGTTTCATTTCCAGAATTACACTGGATTTCCCACGAAATGAAAAACCTACTTAGGTGGCACTTAAGATTCTTTTTGTCTTCCTTCACCAGGCAAAATCTAGAATCCACGGTGAGCCAAATTCTAGCACACTAAACTATAAACAGCAAACAGCTGCTTTTACTTTTTTTTTAAGCGTTAACAGGAAATCCCAAGCCAAATTTAAAGTGAGATTTTAGGAAGAAATAATTCAAGGAAAAATAATCAGAATCTAGTTTTGTTTGGACTCCATTAAGAAGTCCCAGAATGCAAATCAACTGTAGTGTCAATAGTAAATGCTCAGAAAGTATCCAGACAAATTTCCACCTCTGCTGGCATTCTACCCTTGGTTTGTCTGGTAGTTTGTTACCTTGCAATTATGCTTGAATTGACTGCTGATTAGATTATATTGAGAGATCTATTACTTGATATTTATTGTTAAAATGTAATATAAACACTAATTTTTAGAAAGATAAAATATCAAAACCATTCTTTAGAGCTGGGTAATAGGTAAAAATAAATTAGGCTGCCTCGAAGTGTATCCTGTTTCATTCAACCCCTTCCCCAAATAGTTAACCATTGTCATTGATTGCTTATGTATCTCTTCTGAGTTTCTTTATAATTCGGTCAAATATTTCAGAATTGCTCCTTTTCGCATAGGAGTTTACATAATAGACAATACATGTCTGTACTTCAGTTTTTTTCACTTAATCTTACACCTTTAAGATGTTACTATATCAAAACATGTTTTTAGAGTTTTCCACTATATGAGTGTAGCATAACTTATTCAACTTGTTCCCAGTTGAGTCTATGTGTCTGGATAGTAGCCAGTGAGATAAAGGTAAAATTAATATATTATTTCCAGGACAGACCCATAAAACTATTCTCTACAACCCTCCAATACTTTCTTTTCCTGTAAGGACCCTTTAGAAACCATACGTTCCAGATACTGTAGTTACAAGCTGAAGAAGGGTTGTCACACTATATCATTTGACTGTGCTGTATTAGGCCTCAGAGGCCATTGTATTAGGCCTCTGAGATTTTGTGGTTAGTGCAGCATCATCTATTATTCCTGATTAATACAAACCTATCACTTTACATGTGTACAAATAAATTTGTGAAATAAATTTCCCGAAGTGTAATTTCAGCTTTAGCTTTAACATCTCCTTCTCACAATCTCTAAGACGAAGTTTTCATCAGACCCTCTAATTTTTCCCAGTGCTGCTGATCTCCAACCATGGCTTCGCATTCCATTGACATTGCCCTAGTTTCGTTCCTTCCTGTTTACCACCTGGCAGTTCCCTTACCAAATAATCTTGAGCTCTGTTAACAGTCCATGCACATTGCTGCCAGATTAATCTTTCTCTTCTCTGTTCTCAAAATTCATGCAATTTTTCATGACACCCTAAAAAAAATGTTTAAAGGTTGCCAGCTGCCTAAAGGAGCAGTTCTAACTTTTCAAGCCTGCCATTCAAGCCTGCCCACACTAAGCTATAGGAGAGAATTGCCCAGTGTTGTATCTGGCATTGAGTAGGTACTCAATAAATGGCAGTAGCTATTATATTTTATAGTGTACAGCAAAACAATGCTTTGTGTATAGCTACATTCAATAAATAATTCCTGGCTAGTGGACTTCATTAGGAAGAATTCATGATTCAGTGTTATATTACTATAGGATTCCTTGATTTTTTTCTTTCTCACAACTTTGTTTTAAGGTTAATCTTTCTTAGAGTATTGAGTGTTCAAAAAATTGGGTGTCAAGGCTACAGAAAAGTAACTCAGATAATTCTCAGTTAAACATCTAGGGAAACATTACTTCGTAACTGGGATGGATTATGCAATAGGACATATGGCATCCGTGGATGATTGTACCACTTAAGGCAATATTAAAAACAATGTATCACACTGAATATTCATATCAAGCATCTATACCTAAATGATGCTGCTAACTCATAATGAAGTTGGAATAGTTGTTTTTAGCATTTTTGAACCATAACATTCCAAGACATAATTATTTGCATGTTGTTATCTCATGAATTTGAATTGAGCCCATACATAATCTAAAATGCTTAAAAATGTTCATGGGTTGAATGTGATGTTGTTTCCATAGCTAGCTGCAGTTCTGTAACACAGAAATTTGAAGCAGAATTTTAGTTCTCTTGACAGAGGCTAGATGTTTGTCGATTCAAAAAAGAAATAAGTATTTTAAAATGTTGGTTATTTTTTTACATTGATTTAACTGATTTAAATGAAGAAAATGTGTGAAATTATTCTAGAGGATAAATCTAGTTGTCCTGGAAACTTTGAAAAGATAAAAAATGAAAACAAGCTATTTTCATGATTAAACTTCAAGAGCTATGAATATAAATCAACTCTAAATTTCTTTAAATTTTGTTCCAGTGTGAACAAAACCCTTTTTTTTAAGACCAAAGAAATATTAAAGACTTGATGAATATAAAACAATACAAATTATGTGATGTATTTTTATTTATATTACATGTTCATAAAATCCGAATCTGGCATTTTGTTATAGATTTGGGACAGATTTTCTTTATAGAGGTTCAGTTGAAGAACAGGAATTTTTAAAAAGTCAGTCTCTTGCTCTTTCTCTCACTTCTTTTCTTGCTTGTTAGTATTTCACCTTTGTTTATGCTGTACAAAATTGTAAAGTACTCAAGTCCTGAAATCTCATTTAACGTTTAATCAGGTTACTAACTTTAAGTGACACAAGTAAATAATATACAATGGGATACTATTTGCATTGTGTTTTACTGAGAAAAAACTCAAACATATTAACAAGTTCTTATCAAATTAATTCTGCCAGCAACATTAACTATAGAGATACCCATGGCGCTCTAATACTCTATAGAAAATAAAATGCAAGTAGAGAGTAGATATATTATTTCACAAGGGCTTTTAGAAGCAACAACCTAGACTATGCAAAAGCCATAGAAATTAGAGCACGTCCTTTAGTACAGGGGTTCCCAACCCCTGGGCCATGGACCAGTACCAGTCCATTGCCTGTTAGGAATCAGGCCACACAGCAGGAGGAGAGCAGCAGGCCAGTGAATGAAATTTCATCTGTATTTGCAGCTGCTCCCAGCACTAGCATCACTACCTCAGCTCCACCTTGGATCATCAGGCATGAGATTGTCATAGGAGCACCAGTTCCTGGTGCTGAAAAGGTTAGGGACTTGCTGGTTTAGTTTAGAAAACCTCTAAACTAAATATTTAAAGGAAAAAAGTGGACTCCCTGAGAGTCAAAGAGTGACCTACAAGAATTTTGATATAGTTAATATAAAGAGGGATACACATTATACGCATTTGAGCAGATGCAACAATGACTTATTTATTATGATCATTAATAATGATGTCTAATTACAAAACAAATGGTTTCTGCATCTCTCTCTTCCCAATCCCTCACATCTACTTTTTATTTTTTCAATTACTTTTTTCTCTGTCCTCCTTTCTTTTTTTCCCTCACATCACACTCTCCTCTGTTGCGAGATTTTCTTTGCTTTTTCTAGTAGCCAGACTTAGGTTCTTCTAAATCATGACATTTCTGGAAACACAGGGTATTGAAATAATTGCAACCTACAAAGTATACATTTTAAAGTTAAATAAATTCGGTAGCTATAAATTAAGAAGAAATAGATACCTTCCTTCTCATTACCAACTTCACACACACACACACACACACACACACACACCCCGAAGAACAATGGGAGATATTTCATTAGACCACATTTTTAGGTTTCCCTCTCAAACAACTGTGAAAATGGTGAGAGGTGCCAAGAGGTGTTTCTTATTTAGATGGGTGGTTTGGTATTGATAGTTTTTAAAGGAATCATTTAGTTCAGACAATAGGATCTGTAGCCTCTTGGTAATTAATGACATGGCTATCGAAACCATTTTTGCTACTTCTCTCGCAGGCCCTGTTCCTATTGGAATTCTGTATCTCTGTAGGATAAATTGATTGTATGTTTGGCAGCAAGGCTGTTTTTCATTACATGGCCCCAGTGCATGACTGCACCTATGATGTGGTGTTTGACCATGGCAGGAAAGAAAAGTTTAACATGGATGGACCAATGGACAAAGAGTCTGGTGTGAAAATAAACTTTTTTCTGATTACAGCCATTTCTGGTTAAGAGTTGGGAGTTAGTGGTAGCTTAGTTCTAAATCTCTAAGGTGGGATCAAATGAAGCCATCTTGAGAACACTAGCTATGAGAAGTATACAAGCCACAAATCTGAGTTTTAGTCTTTCTTCCCTAGAAGGGCTGAATAGTAAAGGAATATAACACACAAGGTCCAAAATACTTCATGTAAATTTGGAAAATTGAGAATCAAAAGTTTTTGTTTGTTTGTTTGTTTGTTTGTTTGTTTTCTGTGTGTAGTAATAGCAGTAAGGGATTGCTGAAGAGGGTGGCAACTGCCCCTTGAGTTCTTGGGAACTCGGGAAACACATGAGACATGTTGGCTGGAAGAGAAGAAGAGAGCACTTCAACACTAAAGATGATTGCCCTGGAATTCATATGTGAATTTGTATGGGGGCAGTGGCAAGACTTCAGTCACACTATCAGCCAGTCTTTCTCATTGTGTTGAGGCTTCATCAGAGTGAAGAAGAACAGCCTCAGAAGGACTATAAGTGTAGCTTGCTTTGCTTTTAGATAACATAGATCCTTTGTTCTTATGAGTAAAGTTAAACAATGAAAAGACGTTTGACGTGTAGGCAAAGGGATATTGTATATATAAAATAATCTGGCATGCAAAAGTAATTTGTTTTTCACAGCACTTGTGGGCTTTGAACTTCTTGAGACAGGAATAGGGTCTTTTTCTTATCTTTTGCATGCTACACCACACCTAATGGAGGGCCTGTCATATTTTAGACATGGTTCTTTGTCAAAGATGCTTTAGTGCCTAGTGAATAAAGTAAATCATTGGCCCGTATCTGACTATTTATTTTCTTATAGTGGTGGTGGGGGGGCTGGAGTATTTTTCTTTTATTGTATAACCAATTGTTGCTTTTCAAATTTAGGTAATATTGACAACAGCATTATGTGTTTCAACTATACAACATTAAAATTCATTACCTGTATACACTACAGTGTACCCACCACCAAAAGTCTAGTTTCCATCTATCAGCATACCTTTGACTCTTGTTGTCCATTTTGCCCTTTCTTCATCTGCTTCCCCTCTGGTTACTACCAATTTGTCATCTGTATATATGGGTTTGTTTTCATTTTCTTCTGTTTATTTTTTCCTTTTTTGTTTTATATTTCACCTATTAATGAAATCACAAGGTTTTTGTCCTTTTCTGTTTGACTTATTTCACTTAGCATGCTATCCCCAAGGTCCATCCATATTGTTGCAAATGGCAATATTTCCTCTTTTTTTATATACTGTATCTTATTTATCCTTAGACTGTTTCATATCTTGGCTATTGTAATAATGCTGCAATGAACATAGGAGGCAGCTTGGATAAATACCTGGAATGGAAATTAGTAGATCATGTGGTAGTTCTATTTTTATTTTTTTGAGGAAACTTCATAGTGTATAGTGGCTGCACCAATTTACAATTCCACCAACAGTGTATGAGGGTTACCTTTCTCCACATTCTCATCAACACTTGTTATTCCTTGTCTCTTTAATAATAGCCATTCTAAGAGATATGAGGTAATATCTCACTGTGGTTTTGACTTCCATTTCCCTAATAATTACTGATATGGAACACTTTTTCCTATACCTGTTGGCCATCTGTATGTCTTCCTTGAAAGAAATGTCTATTCAGAACTTTTATCTATTGTTAAATCAGGTTGTTTATTGATGATGAGTAGTATGATATTTTTAAATATATTTTAGATATTAACCTCTTTCAGAAATACAATTTACAAATATCTTCTTCCATTTGGTTGGTCACCTTTTTGTTTATTGATAATTTCCTATGCCGTGAAGAAGCATTTTAGTGATGTAATTTCATTTCGTTATTTTTGTTTTTAGTTCCCTTGCCAATGGAATTAAATCCACAAACACATCAATAAGACTGATGTTTAGAAGCTTAGTGCCTATGTTTTCTTCCATGTATTTTATGGTTGCAGGTCTTACATTTAAGCCTTTAATTCATTTTGAGTTGATTTTTGTGCATAGTGTAAAACAGTGGTCTAATTTCATTCTTTTGTATGTAGCAGTCTAGATTCTTTGTTGAATTTTTTACACTTTTGGTGTAAATGGAAAGTATCTCAAGAAAAGGGATTTTTGTATGCATTGCTTGAAATATTTAGACAATCTGAAAATAAATAAAAAGTTATATCATCATATCATGTCACAGTCTATTAGATTTAATTCTTTAAAAGAAATTTGCAAATAATAACTTTATTTCCTATATTATGCATACTTTTCATTATCTATATGTTTTTCATATTAAATAGATAAAGTGCACTTTTCTAAGTACCCTTGATTTTATGTTGAAAATGAAATTTTAGACTAAGAAGGAAACTCCTCAATTCTTGTGTGAATTGAAAGTTACCACTAAGATATTATCACGATTAAGATGCTTCCAATGAGATTTTATTTATAGTTTTGTAATTTTTCTTTTGATGTACATACTGGTAATACTTAAGCAAAAACATAATTCTTGTCTTTGGAAACTTTTTCATATTATTCTTATGCTAAATGTTTTCCAAGTTAATGGAGGTTGACAGGCAAAGATGTTCATTAGGTTCATAGTTAACATAGCAAAATGATTCATCATTTATAAAACATTTCTAGCAAAGGTTAGAGCTTAAGAAAGTAAACACTACACTCTCGAAAAGCTTAATTTTCATATTTACCTTTCTTTTCAGAAGAAATTAATTGTCCTAAACTCTAACAGTATTTAAAAATGAGTCTATAGAAATTAAAAAGCCTAAGTCAAATGGAGAGAAATACCTTGTACTAAGCATGTATATGTTTTTAACCTTGATTGAATTCTTAAATTAAAATGAAAACATTTTCAGAGTCAGATTGAGTGGGGCGTGTGTGTGTGTGTGCGCGCAAAAAAAAAAAAGTAGTGGAAAGGAAAAATGCAAATGAATGCATAGTTGAGAAAAATATTAATAATCCAGGAGTGCAATTATTATAGTAGCTTTTAACTGTGAAGGAAATTCCAGCAAGATAGTAATGATGTGATCATTGATAACATGTTTTTATTTTTGTATATGCTTATTTGCTATATTTCTAACATTATGGTTATATTATTTAAACATTTAAAAAATTTAAATTACATTAGAGCTAGCATTTACAATGTTAAGTTGATGCTACATATTAGGTCTATTATATTTATTCATTACATTTAATTCATATTTGGTACTTAAAGTTAAAAAACATCAACAATAACCGACCCTGTATTATAATCTTAAATGGAACATACTGAAAGCATATATTTGCTGATATACCTGTGCTAAGTTTTTACCTTTACTAGTGTTGCTTGTATTATGTTGCTTAATGCCATCTTATTTATATCTCAACTGACTTGAATGTTTAGTGGCTAGTTTGATATTTTTGTTTTAGAAGTTGATTGTTATTTAGCAAACTTTATTCTACTTAATCATGATGAATGAAATTCTTATCTGGATATATTTGTTCAATTTAATCATGTTAATATGAGATCAGTTATCTGAATAACAAAATAGATGAACTATGCAATGTGATCACCTTCATATAAGAAGTCACAATTTTAAGATGAAGACAGCAATAATACTTGCTTCCTAAGACAATTGGGAGGAATAAATGAGTCAGTACATGTATGTGACTAGAGCAGTGCATGCCATGTAGTAAGCATCCAATACTGTTTTTCTTAAATTATTGAGTTTATTATTATTATTGTTTTTTTTTTAATCTGGGCAGGACCACAGATTCTTAAGCTGGTTCGGAGATCACAGTGTTTGAACTGCTATAGATGTTAAGAGGAAAATTTTAATTCATATATCAACAGTGATTTTACTTCCTTAGAAAGGAAAACTACAAATTTGTGGTTTCATTGTAGAAATAGATTTTAGCAAGCCTGTTACATTCACGTGGGATGGCATAAAGTTAAAGGCAGTGTGATTGGTGCAGAAAGCAGGAAACTTAACACAGAATGGTTTTAGGTCTTAACTCGTTTACTATGTGTGATTTTAGGAATATTGCTTAGACCTTCTGAGCCAAGCCTTCGTTTCTGTATTTGTAAAATGAAGATCATTTTGCAGTCTACGAACTTGTTATGAGGTTCCATTACAGTATGTGAATATTTTAAGTATACTGTCTGACATATAATAAAGGTTCCCAAAGTAACTCATAGTTTTTTTGTTGTTGATGTTAACTTAAACTTGTAATGAATTACTATTTATTCTAACTGAAAGGGAATGCAGCACCAAGTTTTTTTTAAAAATATAAATTATATATATTGGTGATGGCCCTACATACAACCATTTGCTTGTAATTATATTTTTCTCTATCAGATTAAATTTAATATACGATGTTTTGTAAAACTTTTAGTTTTCATTGTAGATGATTTCATTGCTTTATATTCTATGTAGTATATTTTCTTTTTTAAATGTAATACTTTTTTAGTTTTCAGTTATAGTTGACACACAATGTTATATTAGTTTTAGGTGTACAACATAGTGATTAGACATATATGTACTTATGATTACCCCAATAAGTCTAATACCCATCTGACACCATATATAGTTATTACAATATAATTGACTGTATTCCTTATATTACACTTTTTATATCCCATGACTATTTTGTAACTACCAATTTGTACTTCTTAATTCCTTCCCCTTTTCACCCACTCGCACAATCTCTCCCATCTGGCAACCGTCAAAGTGTTCTCTGTATCTATGAGTTTGTTTCTGTTTTGTTTGTTTTGTTCTTTAGATTTCACATGTAAGTGTGAAATCATGTGGCATTTGTCTTTCTCTGTCTGACTTACTCCACTCAGCTCAATACCCTCTAGGTCCATCCATGTTGTTGCAAATGGCAAGATTTCATTCTTTTAATGAATCCATTTTTTATGGCTGAGTAATATTCCATCATATATGTGTACCACCTCTTCTTTATCCATTCATCCATTGATGAACACCCATATCTTGCCTCCATATCTTGGCTACTGTAAATAATGCTGCAATGAACATATAGGTGCACGTGTCCCTTCAAAGTAGTGTTTTGTTTTTTATGGGTAATTACCCAGAAGTGGGATTACTGAGTTCTTCTTCATCTCTTGTTATAACCCTTATTTTAAAGCCTATTGTGTCTCATATAAGTATTGTTACTGTATCTATATTTTTCATTTCATGAAATATATTTTTCCATCCCTTTATCCTCAGTCTATGTGTGTCTTTTGATCTGAAGTGAGTCTCTTGTACACAACATATATAAAAGTCTTGTTTTTTTTTTTTTATCCATTCATTTTTATCCAGTGGAGCATTTTATTTTTCTTTATTTGAGGTTCTTAATGATAGGTATGTAGTTATTGTCATTGTATTATGCATATTTTTAATACCTTTTTTTTCTTTTTCTTAATGAAGTCCCTCCAACATTTTCTGTAATACTGGCCTGGTGGTACTAAACTCCTTTAGCTTTTTCTTGTCTGGGAAACTTTTTATCTTCTCTTCATTTCTAAATAATAGCTGTGCTGGGTAGATTAATCCTGGTTGTAGGTCCTGGCTCTTCCTCACTTTGAATATTTTGTGCCAACCTCTTCTGGCCTGCAAAGTTTCCTTTCAGCTGACAGTGTTATGAGAACTCCCTTATAGGTACTAATTGCTTTTCTCTTGCTGCTTTAGAGATTGTTTCTTTGTATTTAAACTTTGACATTTTAATTATGATGTATCTTGATGTGGGCCTTTTTGGGTTCATCTTTCTTGAGACTCTCTGTGTGTCTTGGGCTTGTATGTCTATTTCCTTCGCTTGTATGTTTATTTCCTTTACCATATTAGGAAAATTTTCCATCTTTATTTCTTCAAATTGGTTTTCAATTTTTTGCTCTCCTCTTTCTGGCACCCCTATGATGCAAATATCGTTGCACTTGATGTTGTCCCAGAGGCCCCTTTAAACTATCCTCATTTTTGTAGATTCTTTTTTCTTATCATAATTCTGATTGGGTGTCCTCTGCTACCCCATCCTCTAAATCGCTGATCCGATCTTCAGCTTCATCCAAACTGTTGATTCCCTCTAATGAACTCTTCATCTCAGATATTGTATTCTTCATTTCACATGGGTTCCCTCTTAGGTTTTCTATCTTCATTTTTATGTTTTCTACCTCTTTGTTAAAGTTTTCACTAAGTTCATCTATACTTCCTCTAAGTTCATTGAGCATCTTATAACCAGGGTTCTAAACTCTGCATCTAGTAGATTGTTTACCTCCATTTTATTTGTTTGTTTGTTCGTTTGTTTGTTTGTTTAGGGGAGTTTTGTTCTGTTCTTTCAAGTGGGACATTTTTCCTTGTCTTCCCATTTTGGCTGCCTCTGTGTTTACTCCCATATATTACATAGGGCTACTGTTTTCCAGTCTTAGTAGAGTGGCCTTATTTAGTAGCTATACTGTGGGGCTCAGTGGCACAGTCTTCCATGAACACCTGAGCCAGGTGCTCAAGGTATGTCCCTTGTGTGGGTTGTGTGTGCACTCCTGTTGTAGGTGAGCTTTGTTATTTTCATGTCGATGGAGGGATTGCCTCTTAGACTGACTGATTGTGAATATTGACCAGTGAGGTACTATTCTACAGGGCAGGATTCACCATAGCAGGGCTCCGGTGCCTGCCCAGTCTGCCCTTTTGGTGTGTTCTCCTCAGATGCTGCCTTGGGTGCCTCCACTCTGGCACTGAGTGAAGCAGGCCACTTGGTATTCCAGCCCAAGGATTTAGGAGGAGCTCAGCTACAGACTAAGTTCAGCTGCAACCTGTGCACTTCTGGGGTCACCTAGTAAGAGTCATCAAACATTTCACAGATGGCTCTCTCTCTCTCATGCTGGGCTTAGAGGTGCCTCAAGAGGCCAAGCCAGGAATCAAAGCTGGTGCCACTAGTGCTGGGCTTAGGGCTGCTCAGCAAGAGGTATGGGGCATGCTGAGGCTAGATGCTGCTTCTTTGGGTTATTTGAGCCTTTGAGAGATTTTAGGAAAGTCTGCTGCATGAACCTAGACAATAGCAGCCCTATGTAATATATGGGAACCTAGACATTTGTATGGGAGGCAGCTTGGGTGGACCTTTAAGATAGGAGAGGTGGGGGTCTCAGGGAATCACTTACGTGGGGTAACCTGTCTTAACTAGGTTGATGGAGGCTCAGATATGGTGGCCACCTGTGTCCATACGCTGGGTCAGGAGAGGGCTCAACAAAGAAATAATAGGTACTGCCAGTACTTCTGTCTGGGAGAAAGCTGCCCCTCCAGCCGTCTCCCCAAAGCCCAAGAACACAGTGCCTCCTTGGAGCTCCTTGAACAGTTGCCCCAGTGCTGAAGCTCACAGTGAGTGAGTCTGTGTGCACACCCTTTACATGAAATGTCTACAACTCATATAAACTTCTGTGTCACTCAGCCACAATCTGTGCTAGATTTCACAGCCAGGGGTTGTAGAGACTTCTCTCCCTGGCACTGAAACCCTGGGCTGTGAGCCCAATATGGAACCAGGACCCCTAAATTCTCCAAGGGGGCCTCTGCAGCCAAGATAACCCTCTTGATTCTCGACCTCTACATGTGATTGTGGGACCTACCTGTTTCACACCTCTGGCCTCCTACTAGTCTTGATGTGACCTCTTATGTATGTCTGCAGCTGTAGGATTTCTGTTCATCCAGACCTCAGGTGACTCTCAGTAATGGTTGTTCTGTAGTTTTATCATAATTTTGACATGGTCATGAGTGGAGGTGAGCACGGCATCTACATTCTATGCCACCTTGACTAGAATCTCCTTGATGTAGTACATTTTCCTTCAAAGTAACTCCAATTTAAAAAGCATGTGTGTTTCTAGTCCCCCACCCACATTCCTTTTTCCTCCTCAAATGAGAGCTCCATCTGAACCTTGTCTCTACTTATATTAGAGAACATATTGTTTTAAGCAACACATTAATTTTAAAAGCTAATCAGTTAGGGCAAAATGATTGGTTTTCATGGTGTTAATGTCAATTTAAATTCACTTTCAAAATATCCCTTTATGATTTCCCAATTATCTCTTTACTTACAAATGTGAAGTAGTAACTAGACAAATATATCCAGAAGGTCTAAAGAGTCAGCTGAGCTTAAATATAATTATGGCACCCTCCCCTGTGCCCTATACCACTCAAGTTGATAATGCTAATGTTTAATTTTAATATCTGTATTTTCAGAGATATGTAGCCACTGTAAGTTGATCAAAGTCAGAAATAAAAATTACCTTCTAAAAGAGCAAGGAAGTTTCTGGCCAGTTGTTAATTCTCCAATATTTGATGAGCTCTACTCTGTAAAGATAATAAAGCAACCCTTTCACAATTCTGAGCAAAACTTTTCTTTACCTAGAATCCTATACCTAGCCAAAATATCAGTCAAGTATGAGAATAAATTAAAAATATTGGAAAGTTTGTACCATGTATACTCATGCATTTGAAGTTTCAAGGAATATTGCAGTCATTAAGAAAGTAAATACAGAAGGAGGAAGCCACAGATATAGGAAACGATGGAGTCAACTCAAGAGAGCAAAGAGATAGTGCTGGGAGGTCCCAAAATGGCAGGCGTACAAATGGCCTGGAGAGGAATTTAGATTTAAAAAAAGTTTAGATGCTTCTGAAAATAGCTTAGGGAGACAGTGATTTGATAGATTAAGTTATATAATTAAGAATCTATAAATAACAAAATATAACAAAGACAAATAGTATAAGAATATAACAAAGGCCACTAGAAACTCTGGAGTGGAAGCCTGGGGAAGGATTATATTTTACAGGCCAACTCTAAGGTAAACTAAATAAGACAGTAGAAATAGAAAACAAATTTTGATGCATTTCTTTAAATGTATGGTTTATGAGAGAAAAAATTTTATTTGACTTTAACATAAGGAACATTCTCTCCTGAGTGACATGGAATCTGTAGAGAGAAAAAAAAAAGGATGAACAGACAGACAATGTTAACATATATTCTCTCTTGCCACTGAACAATAATTTACAGATTAATTGCAGTATAGAAGCCATTTATCAATTTTTAATTTTAAAAGATAACCTGTAACAAAATACGTAAGGCATTTTTATGACTGCATGACAAAATATATGTATCGACAATCTTGAACATACAGAAATAAAAGTTTAACTGACAGAAGAGAGGATGTTGAAGGAAGAATAGCGGCTATTATTGACATCTTACAAAGCATGGAGGTGAGAGAGCCCACTGAAAAGTAATGAAATAATAGATTTATAAGAAAATATTTGCAGTTATAAAGATAACTGATAAAAGGATAAAAATATTATAAACGTCAAACATCTGAAGGGGAATTGGGAGTAGAAGATTAATGTAAATGACTTAAGTCCTTATCTTTCATATAAGGAAGCCAATAGATATTAAAATTGACAAATCAAAAATTAGAGATGTTCATATTATATAGTAGTTCAGAAGTAACCTAGAGAAGAATTTAAAATAACAAGTTTAAATTCCTAGAAGAGTTTGAGAAGTTGAAGAATGGGTTAGAGTGGGAGATTCTGAGCTTTTCTAGACAGTTTGTATGGTAATGTAAACACATGCATTTGCATGCATTACTTTCAAAGCAATAAAAACAAATGTAAAATAATCTCTCAATTGGTTAAAGCAACATGCTGCTCTGATTTGATTGCTTATTATCTCCTCTGTTTTATCTCTGCCACGATTAATTCCTTGGGGGTAAGCACCAAATTTCTTGGGGCTTACTCATAGATTCAAACATAAGGTTGCTCAATAAAAACAAATAAATGCTTCTTGATCGATTGAGCTTATATCAACTTTCTTAATAGGAAACATAAATTTATGGGAGGCTGTAATTCTGCTTATTGTAGTTTATTTCTCAGTAAACTACATTTACTGAGAAACTACTATTTGTAGGTCATGATTATGGTCTCTTCATGGACTCAAAGTACAGAATTCTTCTAGTTTGAAGTTTATTGTTTGATCAACATATTTTGAGTGTCTATTATGTGCCAGGCACTGTCTAGGCCTTGGAGATGCAATGGTTACTACAGCAGATTCCTCATTCTCTTAGATTTAGTCTACTGTTTTCCCCAAAAAAGGTTCTACATACCTATTGAATACTATTTGGTTAACTGATGTGACATAACTCTAAATATCTGTAGAATGTTGCAGTTTAGATACTATCAAAGCATTTATGAACACTGGAGAAGACTCCATTTTTCAGAAGATGAGAAATGAGTTTAATGGAAGTGGGTCACATAATGGAAAATTTTTAAAAGTCTCTTATTCTTGTTGTTAGCAAAACAGTATTCATTTGTGCCTGTGATCTGTGCAGCGTAGGGGAATAAGCACAAGAGTATGCATCTTTGATTTTTAAAATCGTATTAACAGGTCAAGTATTTTTTGATATGTAGATGACTTAGGAATCTAAAGGGGAGTTGTGTATTTGTGAATTTATACCAGTTTATGTGTGGGAGGGTGAAAATTACAGGAATGATTGGATAAGTCAGTGATCAGGGTGGGTTATGGTAATTTAGAGGTCACATGCAAATTGGGAGTTGTAGCCTTAAATAGCTTTTCTTTAAATATACATGATTTTATATCCATGATTTTATATCCTGTCGTCTCTCTTTCCAAGAGTCTCCAAATATACATTTTGGTTCCTCCATCTAGTTCCTGCACCTGGCACAATGGAAACAGATGGAAGAATTCGAAGTCTTAATTAAAGCTGTCTTTGAATGTATAACAAATTCCTGTTTTGAAGTCTTATGAATTCAAAACACTGTGCCAGCATTCTGCCATCTTGTGGCTTCTGAAGTCATTGCAGGACATACAGAACTCAAAATCAGCACCCAGTTCCAGAACTTTAACTGGGCCTGTATGTGTTAGGTTTTATGGGCAGACACTTTATTTTAAAGGATATAGTTGTCCAGGGTTAATAAGGATGTATTTAGGACTTAGTTTTTCAATACATTTTTTCGCAATATAGATACCATCTCATTGGCTGTAATTCTTTAGGCTACTACACACACACACACACACACACACACACACACACACAAAGATTTCCAAACTGCAACTTTAAGTATCATGGAATTTTAGAACTATAAGGGACCACAGAGATCATCCAAGCCAATATTAGAATCCCTTTTATTATATTTCTAATAGAAGGGCCTGCAGTCTCAGCTTAGATATCTCTAGAGGCAGCTTGTTTAATTTTGCAAAAATGACTGTCCTAATCATCTTTGACAATATTCTTCTAAAGAAGTACAAATTCAACTAATGCTGCTTGCATACAGCTCATATTTTTCCATATAAACCACACAAAAATTTATAAAAGATCTTCTCTTGATCACATTTTCAGAATTTATTAGAACAGCATCAAGTACATAATAGACATTTCATAAATAACAGCCCTATTCAGTTTTACCATAGTGCATTAAGATGTAGGCTTATGGATTATTAGATTGTAAGGAAACTGTGTGCTCAATGACAAATTCTCCCAATAGTTTATCTAATATCTTTCATTTTTCACATTTACTTTTGTCCTTTCATTTCTTTATTTGTTACAACTAAGAGTCATTGAGTACCTCCTAGCTTGTATTGGAGATGCAAAATTAAAAAGATGTAGTAAGTGTTATTAATTTTTTAAATCTATTGGGAAATAATTTACTTGAATATAAAAAATTAAGTTGCTTGATGGCAGTATGTGAAAAATGTAATAGGACCCCAATGAAAAGTATCTTGAGTCACTGTGCTACACAGTATAATCAATTACCGCAAATTTAGTAGCTTAAAGTATACACCTTTATTACCTTATAGTTTCCATTGGTCAAATGCCTAAGAACACCTTAGCCAAGATTCTCTGCTTTAGGGTCTCATTGACTTCAATTCAAGTGTCCTTTAGGACTGAAGTCTCACCAGGGGCCAACTAGAAAAAGATCCACTTCCAACATTCCTAAGTTGTTGACAGAATTTATTTCCTTGTGCTTGTATGATTGAGGGCCCCAACTTCTTCCTATTGGCTGTTGGTTGGAGGCCACCTTAGACCTTATGCGTGGCCTATAGTTCCCTGCCATATAGGCCTCTCCATAGGCAGTTTATAACATGGCTGTTTGCTTCCTCAAGGCCAGCATGAGAAAATCCCTCCTCCCCTCTCCTTGTCTCCTCCTCCTCCTCCTCCTCCTCCTCCTCCTCCTCCTCCTCCTCCTTCTTCTTCTCTCTCGCTCTCGCTCTCTCTCTTTCTCTCTCTCTCTCTCTCTCTCTCTCTCATCTAAGAGAGTCTTATATGACTTAAGGTAATCACACACATACATAATATCCCATCATCTTTGCCATTTAATGTAACCTAATCAAAACAACATCCCATCACTTTCACCATATTCTATTGGTTAGATACCAGTCACCACTGGTTCCTGTGAACTCAAGGGGAGGGTATTACAGAAAAACATGGACACCAGAAGGCAGGAATTATTTGGTGGTCATTTTACCTTAAGTCTATCAGAGCTAAAGAATATTAGACAGCTGGCAAGGCTTCTCATGGGAAGTGCACATTGTGATGAAAGTAATATTTCCATGTACATAAGAAATAGGAAAATAAACCTAGCTGAGTAAATAGCTTTCCTGAAATATAGGAAAGTAAGGAAGATCAAACAAGTGGGTCAGAGTCAGATCATAAATGGCCTTGTTTTTTAATTAAATAGTACACGAAAAGTCAAGGAGAAAATGTGTAAGTATCAGGTAAGAAGTACCATGGTCAGAGGTCCATGGTATAAATGCCATTTTGGCAGCAATATGTAGGACAAATTGGGGGAGTATAAAATAACAGACGGGGGAACAAATGAGATGCTACAGTCCTAGTGTCATGTGGCAGACAACTCAGGCGGTAGAGTAACATCTAGATACAGAAAATATTTAAGAGGCATAGTCACAATATATGGTATCAGTCACAAAAGATTAGTGAGAGAAGGTTATGGATATTTTTGCATGTGTATTTAAAGCATTAGACTTCTTTCAGGTGACATATGACTTTTAATTTGTAATGGTGTCATAACTGAAGGACACTGATGTTTCTGTAAATGTGCTAAATCCCTTGTATATAAAACCAGATTGATCTTTGAGTACAAGTGGCTATGATAAAACAAAATCTTTAGGATGAATTCTCACTCCTATAGCCAAGTGCAGGGCCTACAATAGTTAACCAATTCCTACCTTGAGTGAGTAGAGGAAGACTGGAAAGCTTTATAACACTTTATCATTTAATGTCTTATTTGAAAGGAGCCTCTTGATGACTTTTGTTTTAGTCCAATTTTGAAATGAGGACATAATCTTGGGTCATTTTATTGTTAGCAATAAGTAAAGATTATGTTCTGGCACAGAATTGGGAAGGCAGCTGGAAAAAGATTTCCATTAGCAGAGACTGGCCCGATACCTATTTGATCATCTCTAAGAGGAGTTTGATGAGAGCTAGTGGTTTTACTATATCTCAAAGGACTGAGAAAGGCCTAGTCTAAGGTGTGGAAGAACTGGCACCCTATAAACATCTATCTAATTGGAAAGAGCTTGATTATGAAGGGTTAAATTCATTGCTAGCAGAAAAGCCAATTTGTGGGAGCCCGTTTGCTCTGCTTCACAGTAGGCCCACTTCTAGCTTAACATGTTTGAGTAGATATTTTTTGTTTTTTTGTCTGCCCGACATTCGTTATTCTCTTCCTACTTACACTTCATTTTCTTCTGAGGAATCACCTCTCTCTCAGTACAGGCAATTTTGATGAGATGGTAAATAAAGAAATATACCACCATACTCCAGAAGCTGAAAGAATCATCTTCATTCCAGATGTTTCTCTCACAGGAGGCAGATAAATGATCTAAATTTTATTGGAGTTTAATCATTCCAGCAGCAGCTACCTTTTTTATGTCAAGTTCTTTTATCCTATGAGCTTTCCCACATCTTTCTAATAAATTTTCTTTCTTACTAAGTTTGTCAGAACTGTTTTTTTTTTTTAACAACCAAAGACAATGATACACTGGCTCATTAGCATTTTAGAAGTGAAGAGGAAAGTAGTGCTTATTGAGGTTTATCAGCAGTCAGACATTCTGTTAGATGTTTTATATAATAACTTACCACTAAATTGCCATGAAGTAAAAATTTATCTTAATATTAATGGGTTGAATTATATTAATACATTTTCTAATATAAAATCTAATTCACAATTCTGAAATAAAGTCAACTTGGTCATGATGACAGTATATGTTAAAATCTAGACATACATATTGCTAGATCCAACATGGTCAGATTTATATAAGGGGTTCGTGTGTGTGTGTGTGTGTGTGTGTGTGTGTGTGTGTGTGTATGTGTGTGGTGTGTGTGTGTGGCTATGATTACAGCAAGATTGCCTAATTTTTAGTATCTATTAGTCTCAAGATTGAATTGGTCAGTGTATCTCTTTTCTTTATTCTATAAAAGACATTCCTTAGATTTGAAAATTTTCACCTCTTAATGGGTTGATACTAGGTTGTAGGTAACTCACCTGCAAAACTGTCTGAGCCTTGTATGTTCTTCATAGGCATATTTAAAAATTTTCGTTCACTATCTTTACTAGTTATAGGATTACTGAGGCTTTCTATTTTTTGAGCCAATTTTAATAAGTTATACTTTCAAGGAATTTGTCCATTTCTTTAAGATTTTCAAATTTATTGGAGTTTTTTAAAGTAATATCTTCTTATTTTTTATATTTTATATGTTCTGCTGCATCTGTAGGGTCTCCCTTTGCATTCCTAAATTATTTATTTCTATATTTTCCAGAATTTACCTTCTGCAAAACTTTAAAGGACACCATTAACATTGTTGTTGTTCTATGTATATCAGATTCCTTGGCCCAAATCACGATTCCAGAAGGTAACATTTATGTAGAATATAATATAAATATGGTGCCTAGAGTTATGCAGAGTTATGTTCTGGTCTTCTCTTTCTTTTTCTGGAGATATCTTTCTAGAATTAATGGTTTTCAGAACTTTTTCTTTACTAATATAACTGTTTAGTGCTCTAAATCTTTCAATAATTTTAACAGCACTCTATACATTTTAGTATGTAGTAGTGTTATTGCTGTTGTCTTAAACGTCTAAGTTATTTAGAAATATGCTTTTAAAATATCCCAATATATGTGTTTTCAAAGCTGTTTTTTATTTCTGATTTCTAGTTATTTCATATTCAACTACATTTTCTTTATGGTACAAATTATTTGAAATTTGTTGAGATTTACTCTATGGCCTAATATGGGGCAAATTTTTATAAATGTTCCATATATTTGAAAAGAATGTGCATTCTCCTAACATATGTTTTCATGGTACAAAATTCTAGTTACTACTTTCTGTGTACCTTATAGATATAATTCTATTCTCTTACGGCTTCCATTTTATTCCCTTTAAGTTGTGTTTTTGTAGACTGATCTGTCTTTCCTCTCTAGCTTATTTTAAGACCTACTCTGTATATTTGGTATTCATTACTATGGTAAATTTAGGTTTGGTTTCTTTTCATAAGTTAGTTCCATTTGGCTTAGCATTCTACCAAAATCTGTGGACTTGTATATTTCAATTCTAGAAAACTCACAGCCAACCTTTATTGGAATGTCTCTCTCCTCTTCCATATTGGAACTCTCATTGTGTACTGGCAAGATGCTTTGAATGGTCATACAGGTTCTGCTTTACACAAAGAGCCCAGGTGAGGAAGAAATAAGGCCTGAACGTTAGCCCATGTTCTCCTTGTCAACTTGGATGCCTGAGTGGCTCTGTTTTTCCACCTATGTTGCCTCTTTTCTGATTTTCTCCAAAGTGTTTTATGGGCTCCCTGTGGTTCTATATGCTGAACCATTTTGTTCTATCCTCCACTTTCTTAACTTCTTTATCTCATTTCTATTTTTTTTTTATCCTTTTTGCTGTCTTCTAGAGAAATTTCCCTAAATCTATATTTTATTTCCTAATTCTCTATTCAGCTGAATCTAATCTATTGTCTATTCTTTAAAAATTTATTTTAAATGTTTTTTTTTTTTTAATATCTGGAAATGCTATATAGTTCTTTGAATCAGCTTGCTACTTTTAGTAGTCTTTTGTTATTAACTCATATCATTGATTTTCTCTTGTATGTCTTTGAACATGTTAAAAAATAGTTATTATATGTTATTAATTCCACAGTTTAAAGTATTTGTTAGTATTTTACTTTTATTTTTTTATACTAAGTTTTATTAAATACTATAATATTTTAAAGCTATAATATCACACTATTCTACCTTAAAATACTAAGGTACATACCTCTAAAAAGAAAAAAATAAATATATATTTTCTACATAATTACTGGGAAAATTTTCAAAAAAACTTTTAATATTATCCACTACTTGTTTTATATTCAAATGTTCCTTATTGTTTCAAAAATGTCATTTTACAGGTAGTTTTATTCAAATCTGGATCCAAACAAGGTATACATTTTGCCTTTTTGTTGGTTCTTTTATTTTTGTTTTTACTTTTAAATTCTCTTAAATCTGTAATGGTCTCCTTCTTTTTATATTTTAATTCCAAAGTAATTAAAATTTAAGTCAGTTGTCTTGGAAAATTGCTTCCTTATTGTGTATGGTTTCTCTATACCACATAATTCCTGTGAACTAGAAAAATGATATAAATTCTGTATTACACTTGGATTCAAACCCTTTAGCATGTATACCTCATAGGTAGTACTTATATTGCATAAAACAAAAGGCATATATGTCTGGTGATCATAATTTTTGCGATGTTGCCATTGATCAGTGGTGCAGGTTTTGTCAGTCTTACCCTCTCATTATGAAGATCCTCACTAACCTTTTACCTAAATCTTTACCAAGTACTGATGATTGTTACCTTCTTTAGTTTTTCCAACTGAGGTTTCCAATTGGTGATTTTCTAATTCAATCGTTTTCTCTACATTTAGTAGATGAAAACTTTCTGAAAAGATTTTTATTCTCACAAATGAAGGTTATTGGATATCTCTGAACTTTAGTTTGCTCTGCAGAGAGAGAATACATGTTTAATACTTTTTTTTAATTACCAAAGATCACAGTAAAATGGCTGCTACTCTAATGCCTCTAGTGCTGACCAATGAGTTTTTTTTTTTATTCTGTGTTAGGTTCGTGTCTTTTATAATGAAATATTTCAAGTTGTTTTTTATAAGAAGAGACAATATAAGTAGAAAGTCAATAATTAAGATTACTGACTAAATCACCACACATTAGATTAGCATCTCTTGGGGTCATGAAAAGTTGTTGGACATTGCATTTTCTAGGATATAAGCAAATATCTTCATATTAACATAATAATAGCTCTTCATTTGATGAGAATTCGAAATTAGATTTTTCATTGCTTTAAATCCTATACTATCCTTAGTGTTGTCATTCTTGTTTGCCTCTTAAGGTCAGTGTGATCTCATATTTCAATAATGAGTTTCCTAAAATTTGTTTCTAATATTTTATCTTCCTACTCCCCTTCCCTTCATCCTTAGAACTGGGATTGAAATAAATAAAATGCCTATTCTTAGTCTCATTTACTCAGAAAATGGTTAATATGAATAATAAAAAGTCATTTATTTTTTTTAAGTTATGCTAATAAGAATTAAGAGACAGAATTAAAGCTTAAGGAAGTGAATATCTTAGCCTCCAAAGAAAAGATAGATGGTATTTTAACCAAATTTAGAATTACTATTTTGTGAAAACATTCATTAATATGGCTATTTCAATAGATTTTTTTTTATCTTATTATATGGAGAAAATGGAGGCATCAACATAGTACAAAAGCTTATTTAAAAGGCAAATGAGTCAAGTTTGTATGAAATAGCAATTATGAAAATAATTGCAAACAAGTCACTGAATAAGATTTAACTAATTAGGTTATACCCAAAGAAAGGCTCTGCATTAATGTATTTAACAACCAAGAAGGGCACATTATGGTCACAAGCCATTTATGGTCATCTATAATATAATAAATACAAGTAACCTAGTGAAAAAGTGAATACATTATATAAATGAGAAACTAGGGGCAGAGATGTTGTTTTAGGTAGCAAGGATCTGTTCTCAGTAATTATTAGTATTAAAATATGGGTAGCTAAGACTATAATTTAAAAAACAAAGTACTGGTTCTTTCAAAGGCAACCTATAGTTTAATGTTAGAAAGATGAAGCTATGTGATAAAAATTTTAATATTCAATTTACAGACAGAAAGACATGTACTATAAAAAAAAACTTCTAAATAAATACTTTATTGAAAAAGGCTCCTTGTATATTTACATAAGATAAAAGATGTAAAAAATTAAATGCAATATGGTTATTGTAAGATGAGATTAACACAGCCTGTCATGTCATCAGACCAAGCAGCATTGTCACTTGAAAAGTTTTATATATACTGTTTCAAAGCAATTGGTAAAGAAAGGCAGCCTAATAAGTATAGTAGTCATTCACTCATTCATTTATTCAGCAAATATATGTCAAATATCAGGTGTCAGGTAGAGTTGCAAGTGCTAAAAAAAGGATTAATAAGAGAAGGACCCTGCATTTAAGGAGCTCACAGTCTCTTTGGAGAATTATACACAGAAACAGTTCATAGCAGTCTACTATGAAGAGTTTTACAATGGAAATATGGAAGATGTGCTGTGAGTGACTTGAAAAGACTTTTATTTTTTGGTCCAGGTAAGTAAGCTAGAAAGAGCTTTTCCAAGAAGATATCTTTAGCATGAGTTGAAGGTTGAATACCAGTCCATCCCTGGAGAAATGAAGAATCACAATTTAAAATTAGAGAATCACGCACATCGGTAAAGAAAGGAAATTATAAAACAGCGTGTGGTATTCTGGGATAATACACAGTTCTGTGTGATTGGAGTAGAGAACATGTGAAAGAAAAAAATGGCAGACTCCATGCCATGTTAGATACAGATGGAGATTGAGTGCCATGAGAAGAAGATTAGGTTTATAAACTCTAGTGTTTCTAGGTGTCCAGAAAAGGTTTTAATGTAGTTTTACATAGTTACCACTTCTGTGGTTTATGGAAGATAACATATAGAGATTGTAGGGAGAAAGATGGATTTGGAGAGTATTACCAGAGTTGATGGGTCATGAACCAAGAGAATGGTAGTAAGAATGCCCAAAAAAGATGACAATTTTAGAATTTCTTTAGAACATATAATCAACTACACTAGAGTAGTAGTTGAGCATCATGGGTTGAATGTCATAAGGAGAAATAATAAAAAATTATTCTAAAGTAGCTAAATTGGATAGATTACAATGACATTGAATCAGGGAGAACAGTGAGAAACAGATTTTAGGGAAAAGTTTCCTCACCTTGGTTTTGGGCATGTTGAAGTTTAGAAACCTGAAAAATACCCAGGAAGGACTATGAAGGGTAGAGGCCTGGATATATCCTCTTCATAAAACAAATAACATTAGAGGTGAAGTATCAAGCTATCCATTTTGAATTTGATTCAGCTTGGAGTGGACTTTTATTAAAGCCAAAAGATTAGTTTTTTGCCTATGGGAAAAAGAAGAGCAGACAAAACTTATGAATATGGTACAAATGTATTCATCTAAAGCATCAAGAAGCTCAGAGGACTTTTTGATGTAAAATTTTGATGTAAAGTTTCTCATATCTATGCAGATATGAGAAAATTTTTTATTATATTTCTGTTATAAATCCATATTCTGAGATTATGCCTGGGGTTATATTTGATCTTGATTGATAGACATTTAGTGGAAGGTAAATGCATTTGTTCAAACTTTATAGAAAGATAGAAGGTTGTTGTAAAGAATTTTTGGGATTTGGGGATTTTAAGCACTTTTAAAAAATAATCAACAACCTCTAGAAAACAAATGTTAAAAATAAATTTTTATGATTTATCAACAATGTAATGATGTAACTATCACTTATACTCTAACATTATTTCACAAGCAAGGTTTTTTCTCCTCCATTTATTATGTTAGAATTTTTCCTCACTAGCACTTAATAGGTATTTTTTTTTTAATTTTTCCTCTTTCTTAATTGGAAAAAACAAGAGCAGAGAAATTAAATAACATTGTTGAGAACATCAAATAGTGACCCAGAATTTGCACATTGCTCTTTAAGGAATCTGTTTCAGAAGCAATAAAAGTTCACTCCCCTCCCCTCCCCTCCCCTCCCCTCCCCTCCTCTCCCCTTCCCTCCCCTCCCCTCCCCTCCCCTCCCCTCCCCTCCTCTTCTCTCTCCCTGCACCCCCCACCCGCCCTTAGGCTATTTTTTGAAAGTATCTAGTATCTAACCAAGTGAAATCTGCACTTGTTAGCTAAGGTCATTTATTGTTCAAATATGCTAGTAACTCTGGTTTCATGTTTTGCTTTATTTCGGGGTATTTAGTAAGATTACTAATTATTTAGTAAAAGGCCAAAATTTCTCTCTCAATAAGCATTTGATAAATGAATGTGAATGATTTAGTGGTATCAAAAGTACTAAATCAAAAACTTAGTTGAAAACAAGTGAACTAAATCCTGTGGATGAATGACAGTAATAGCAGGAGTCATCAGCATTAAATTTACCTTCAGTTAAGGCAATGGCAGCTGAATAGAGAAAAGGTTTTGTTAGTAAGGAATAGATTCCCAAGATGCAGTACCAACAGAACTTGATTTGTGCATTTGTGACTTTCTAGAGAAACATGTATTTATAACACTATTAAACAGAATAGGCTTAAATCAAAAGCATAAAGTGTGGTTTGACTAGTAGCATCTGGAAAGAATCAATCCCTTTGCCTATAAAGTTTCTAAGCAACCACAAATTGGAGCAATGTAAGGCTAGTTCATGGGAAGTTAAAGTTATAATTTTTAGATTTCAACAGTTTTGGATCTGCTGTAGGGCAAAATTTCTGAAAGCTTGTTTACACATTCTGTCTTTATTTATTAAATACAAATTTCACGTAATATCAAATAATCACAGCTTTTTTTGGTAAGCAAATGGGCCTTTTGAGGAGGTCCAATTTTAGCCTGTCTTTGTTATGTATAATTCAAATCTGCATATGTAGTCCAGCATAATTATTTTGTAAAATGTAAAACAATATTGAAATTATGGTATTATTATTGTTAAGCTATGAATTTGCTAACATCAGATACTTTCTGAAATTTTAAATTTTAATTGGATTGAATCTAGTCATTATCAAACAATAATTCAATGTGCCTTCTTACAGTATGAATTTAAATGTAAGTCATTAATTTCCTCCTTTTTGCAATGCCCCCATTTGCATTTTATCAGATTGATTTAAATGTAAATATACTTTACACAATTTACTTCTTAAAATCCTTCAAGATAAATCTCAAAGATCTGCCACCTAACAAGAAGGCAGGAAAACAGACTTTTCTTATAGCATTATAAAATAAAGTCATTTCGGAATACTATAATTTCTCAAAAGGACTTCCTTTTTTGTATGAGGTATTTGTTTTTAACAATGTATTATCAGAGACTAGCATAGAGAAAATGAAATAAATCTTTCTCATATGTAAAGCAGGAAAGATTCTTTTCTCATAAATTTAGAGTATATCTATGAAAATTTTTCATATAATAGTAGAGAATTTTAATAGAGGCTATCAGGACTTTTATAATAGATAACCAGTCGAGCACACCATAAGAAAGATAGAAATAAAAAACTATTAATTGGTCTTAGTAGTATATCAGTTTTCACCAATAAAATAAGCAACATTTCTATGCTGGTATAAAAAATCTGAAATAATATCTATCTATCTCTATCTACCATCTATCTATTATCTATCTATCTATCACCTATCTATCACCTATTTATCTTTCTACATCTTGTTAGATATCTAGATATATAAATCTTTCTATCTCTCTAGTCTAGAAGGAATTTTTCATGTACAAATAGCAAAATAGTACCATATTATAAATGCAACACGATTTTTTTTTTCTTTTTAGTAGTATAAACCAAGGGCTGAGAGTGACCAGTAGAAATTCATTAGTCCCAGCTCACTAACCTCCTTAAATCTAAAGCCATAGACTTCGGTCCCTTAGACATAAATGGGCAAATGGATTTGTAAAACAGCCAAAATGGAAAATGTAAAGATTGACTGAGTATGCAGTGGGCACATTTCTCCATCAGCTAGCTTTCCATAAAATAGACCCCTACATACTCTCCTCCCACCACCTGCCCACACACATACAATTAAAGCAGACTCCATTGGCACTTACTAGTATGACAGAGTCCAATATTTCGCTCTAGGCTTTGTTTCCTTCATTTTGGCCCAGGAGCCTACTGCCTGTAATTTCAATTCACCAGTAATTTCTTGAACAGCTATAATGCACCTATAATGTAGAGACCTAACAGGTGATTAAGATTTAGACATTGCTTTTCGGAAACTGATACTCTTGTGGAGGTGGTTAGATACATATATTATTAATACTAATGGAAAAGAATCCTGACATTTGTTTATCATATGCTGCAAAGGGGAAGGTATTCTGTTCTAGAACCCTACTGTGTGCCAGACGCTGTGGTAGGCACTTTACCTTCATTATCATACCCAATTCTCTCAAAAGTCTATGTGGATAAGGATATCAGAATGATATATTTAGCCACTAGTGTGCCAGAAGTTAGACCCACGTCTGCCTCTGTCTGACTAGAAACCTTCTACTGCTTTGCTGCTTCCTATATTTTCAATGAAGGAAACAGGGAAGGTGCCTTAAGAGAGGGCGAATTATGAAGTTGTAATTACACAGCTTATTTTTTCTCTTTAAATGAATAACACAAGTTTTCATAAGGATTCAGAATACCTAATAATGTTGAAAAAATACATCGCCGCCATATGTCACTTTTATGTAGGTGAGAGGAAGCTCAGATCTGTGACACTGTTCAGTATTAAAGCCTGAGAATAGATTGTGTATGTCAAGCAACTGCAACATGCATAAGAGGAAGCACATTTTTTCCAGAAAAGAGCGGTTTCCTCTTCCTTGTAAGAGTTTACATTAGCACATAGATTCAAAAACTGGTCCTGTCATTCACCAGTGGAGGGACATAGACCAGTTAGATAGCTTCTCTGAATTTCAGTTCCACAGGGATCAGGTAAGGTGACAAAGTTTGCCTCACATGTTGTATAGATCAAATGTACCTGCATATACCTGGCACAAGGTAAACTTTCAGTGCATGTTCCATTTCTTTTCTCAGACAATTTAGAGTGTCTGGCTCTGAGATTTCTCTGTTCAGAGTTATATGCAGCTGTTCATCCAGCATTCTTTATGTGATATTATACAATTCAGGAAAAGCATGTTTCTAAGGCTTCGACTATGTCTTTGGCGTGAAGCTCTTTATTGCCTTTGTTAAGTGCCTGATTGAATGGAGAGCCAACTTGTTTCAGGGTCCAACTTTCAATAGAACAGTTAAAGTAAATGAAGCTGTTCTGTGTGTGTGTGTGTTTTATTCTCCTGAAGAAAGGCAATCTTTGACCTTAGGCAAGTTACTATGCCTAAATCCCAGTTTTATAGAAAAAATACAATGACCATTTCTGCCTCAAGATGTTGTCATGAGAACCAATCAATAAGGTGTTTTAGAGGGATGAGAAATATGAACTTTTTTGTCCTTTTCTTGTTGAGGTCATTGACAATTTGTAGGAAATTATACTTCTTATGAAAGGCAAAATAGCACAGTGGTTTAAAAAGTGAATTCGGAAACCCTATGTTTCAACCTAATTCTCCTGCATGGTAGCTTCAATAACTTCTATGGGACTCTCTTTTTTAAAAATTTTTAAGTTAGAAAAATAGTATGTAAACTTATGGTTTCGAATATATAATTAAACTTATGTAAGTTTATATATTAAAGATCTACCATATTATAGTATATAAATTTGAGGGCAATCAAATTAAGGCAAAGCCATTATAATTTGGAAAAAGATGTCCATATGTAGAGACTTAATTTTCTTCAATTTCAATAAACAATATTTGAGCACTTAGTGTTTATCAAGCCCTATACCGGACTCTAGAGATTTAAAAAAATTGGTAAAACATGAATTCTAGGTTATACACAATGTCATTTTTCTCTCTTACTTATTAAAAACTTATTGTGTTTCAAGCACATAAAAATAATATTTAACTTTTATAGAAAGCTCATTATTAGACTTCTTTATGAAAGTCTGGACTAAGCTTTTCATATATTATTTTATTTAATCTCATATAACTCCCAATGAAATACACCTTGTTTTCACATTTAATAGATAATTAAACAGTCTTAAAGGGTAAATAACTTGTCTAGGTTATACTGGAACTAACAAACAATCAGAATCTCAGTCTTGAATTCCTACTTTCTACCTTAGATAGGAATATTAACACCAAATGTATAATTTGCCTTTATGAATTATACTGTTTTTCCTGAATGAATAATTTGCCTTAAATTGAGTTTATGTTAGTCCTTTGATATAGTGCATGGTTTTGGCTGCATGCTTTTTTTAGGGACTCTTTATCTTGGACACTTAAGTCTGTATTTTAGAAGAATGTTTCCACAGAGAGCCATGAGGAGTAGGCAGACATAAAATTATTATTTCTTCTTATTAGTAGTAGTAATGATTATATTCTTATGTTCTTAGTATAATTATTATTCTTAATATTATAACTATAATATAATTATATTATATTATATTACATTATATATAATATATTATATATTTATTATAAATATAATTATACATTAAGACTATATTCTTAATATTATTCTTAATAATAAGAATAAAATCCTTATTATTAATAATTATTAAATGATCAAAAAGTTATAAAAATATTGGAAAGGAGGTCATGACATGCCATGTAAAAGACTAATATAAGGGATTTTGGAAAAGCAGATTGAGCAAAATTTTACAATGTATATTACAGGTCTCGAATATAATTGAGCAAACCTTTGATCCCACTGAAAATAAGAGCTGGCAATGGTAACATTGGGCACTTCTACAGTATAGGATTGTTTTCAAAGTCACTAGCTATATGGGCTGTGACAATGCAATAAAAGCATGAAACAGAATTGAAGAGCTTGGATTTAGGAAGTAAATTACCTGTCAGTATCTGAGATTTTGTCTTCTATTTGTATGAACCAAGATAAGTAGGTACAAGGTAAATATAAATAATGAAATGTGTGCATTTCCTACTGGCTCTAAACTAAGATTTTTAGAGTAATGATAAAATGTGCAATTCTAGGAATAATTAATATATAGCTACAGAGACTTTGCACAATTACCCTTTGCTTAGTATGAGGCTTAGCAAACTACACAGTACATGGTCCAATTCTGGCCTATCATGGGTTTTCATAAGTAAATTTTATTAGAACACAGCCATGCCATTCACTTAGGTACTGTCTATGGCTGTTTGTGCTAAAATGGTACAGTGACGACAAAAACATGGCTCTCAAATCCTGAAATATTTACTGTTGAACTCTTTACACAAAAATTTTGCTGACACCTGGCTTAGAAGATTATCTAAATTCTGGAGTTTTCCGATGAAGTAAATAAATTAGCATAAAACAAACAAAAAGAATTCATGTCTTCATAAAATAAGAGCTTGGTCTTTTTAAATACTTGTCATAAACCCCTTTTTATGCACCTATCTATTTGGAGAAAGTGATTAGTTCCTAGAATTTTTTTTACAAATCTTACGACTACAATATGATCATATTAAATATAATCACTCTGTCAACAAATATTTTTTAGTAGATTCTGAGTACTAGAACTCAACTGGGCACTAGAAATACAAGTTGTGTTAGATATAGCGCATGCCTTTCAATAATTCCCAGTGTATGTGGAGTTTATACTAAATCTTTTTATTTAAGTTCAGATTCTTATAGATATCATATAGTTAGATTTTCTTTATAATCCAATTCATTTATCTCTGCTTTTTAATGAAAGAGTTTAGACTATTTACATTTGATGTAGTTATTAATATGCTACAACTTAAATCTGATACCTTGCTGTTTGCTTTCTATTTTTACCCTCTGTTCTTTGCTCCATTTCCCCCTTATTCCTGCTGTTTTGTGGATTGATTTTGAGGTGAATCGATGTGGTTTTCTTTATGTTTATTCTACTTGAGGTTTTCTTAAATCTGTGGATTTATAGTTAAATTTGGAAAATTATTGGTCACTCTTCAAATATTTTTCTTCCCTTACCCACTTTCTGGGACTCCATTTGCACATACGTTAGAGTGCTTGATATCATGGATGGTCTGTTCTTTTTTTTAAATCTCTGTGTTTCATTTTGAAAATTGTTTTATCACTATTTCTTCAGGTTCACTTGTCTTCTGCAGCATCTTAATCTATGGTTGCTCTCAACCAGTGTGTTTTCACTTCATGTATCTATTTTTATCTTTATATATTCTGTCTCTTTCCTCATCTTCATCTTGCTCATGTTCTTCTATATATTCTTAAACACATAGAGCACATTTTCGAATTAGCATTTCAAGCATTCTTATTTGCTAATTTCATCATCTCTATAATTCCTGGCTCTGTATTATTTTCTAATCATGATTATGGTTCATATTTTTCTGCTTATTTGCATGTAATTATTATTTGGGGTGGGGATGCTACACATTGTGTACTTAGCACTGTTGGTGGCTGGGATTACTATATTCTCTTAGAGCATTAGACTTTCTCTGGCCCACCATTAAGTTGCACACAATTAGTTTAATATTTTTGAGGCTTGCTTTTAATCTTTTGTTAGTTAAAGCATCCCTAAATCTAGGGTTAATTAGGGTTATTTATCTCTAGAACTAAGGCAATATCCTTTTTAGTCCTTGACCTCCTGCTCAAATAACATGAAGTCTCTTTACTCTGGCCGGTGGAAATGTGAAATATTTCCAACTCTACATGAGCTATGGGAGTTGTACAGTTTTTTCTAATGAGTTTACCCCCAGCCTCATGGAGCCTCAACCCATGCATGCCTAGATAATTATACAACCAGAGAATTGATGGGAGTTGGGTGGGACTTCTATTTAGATCTCTAAGGGTGTCTCTGTCTCTGTCTGTCTGTGTCTGTCCATCTGTCTGTCTGTCCTTCCCTCCCTCCCTCCTTCCTTTCCTCCATCCTTTCCTCTCTCACTCCTTCTCTCCCTCCATCTTTCCCTTCCTCCCTTCCTCTTCCTCTCACTCTCTGACATTATGCATACAAATTCTACCTGTGTCTACCACCCTTGAACTCCAATTTCTTTCTTCTCAATGTATCGAAGAAACTAGGCTCCATTTAGGTCCCATATTTCATGCTGTCCCCTAAAAACTGCCTATGGGCAGGGCAATAAGCTGAGGCAATTGTCAAGTTCATCCTATTTATTTTTTTCCTCTCAGAGATCACAGGAATATCTATTACCAAATGACTGAAAACATTTGGTTCATATATTTTGTATGGTTTTCTAGTTACAATATTTATGATTGGAGGGTAATTTCCCTAGTGGCCAATTCTTCATGGATAGGAGTAGAAGTTGTAATTATGGTAAATGAATTGTGAGATATAATGGATAATTGTACAATATTTATTTAGTTTCTAGAGACACAAACTACTAATTACCCATAGAAGTTGGGGGAGAATTTATAAGGAATATGTGATATTTAAGTGAGGTTTGGAAGTTTTTTATTTGTTTGTATCTAGTCAAACTTATTTTTCATACCTTTTATTGATTGCTGCAAATCTTTACTTTTTAAGGTTCCTATCAAAATAATCACGCCTTATTCTTAAGAATTAGCTTCCTTTGAAACATTGAGGTAATTTGGCTTATAAGACATTTTCTCCCTCATATTCTCGCCTTTTCTTAATAAGTTATCTTCCTCTTTCTTCATGCCTAAAGCCCACCTGTTCACCTGTATCATTGATTCCATCCCATTATGTCTTTTGGGTGACAGAGAAAAATAATGCATTTAGAAACTAGAATAAATTATATTCCTGGGTTACCAATTGTATTTTCTTTGAATATGAGTTTAGAAACCCCAATTATTTTTCCTTAGTCTTAAGAATTAGCTGATCAAATATAGCTGAATATTTACTATAAAATATAAATCAACAGAATTCAATGGACTGAATATACAGATTTAAAATCAAACATTTAGTATGAATGAAGCCGATTAGGTTCTATGGTCCTATTGGGGTGGGAAGCTATAAGAAACCCTAATAGCCATAAGAAGGAAGGATGCCATTTTATTTCTCATTCAACCTTAGGGAAGGCTAGAGAAATTAGAGTAGAAAGCCAAAGTGTAATAAGCATATTTTAATACTTCTTTAAGAAAAGTTGTTTATAGGGTGCTTAGGGATTTCATCCTTTTTCTTTAGTTCCAAATGCTCTCCAGAAGTTATTGGACTTTCTCACATTTAAAAATAAATAAATTCCAGATGTCCTAGACAATCATTTTTAGGCAGTTTCACCTTACTACTACTAAGTATGTCTGGAAATGTATTAACTCTTTCCATCTCCAGGATACCCTTAATGAATCTTAAGTCAACATATTCCTTAATGATTCTGCAGCAGACTAAAAGCATTAACACGCATCACAGAGACAGGGTGTTTAGAACTAGTCCTTGAGTCTGCTGTTAAGACCTAGTCTTTGAGTTTGCATCATTGTGATTTACTAAACAATACAGCACAGTTAGGGGATTAACAAGTTAGAGCAGTGCATATTCATTCACTTCTGTTTACCATTGTTTTAGAATATATATAAACCTCGAACCAAATTTTTGGAAAAAAATTAATTATCGAAAAAAAAAGAATATTTTTAAAGGTTTATTCATTTTTGGGAAGCATAATTGTTATATTAAAAAGGGGTCATTTTGTTGGCAGTGGAAGGAATTTGCAATTTGGAGTTGGACACACCTGGATTTAAATTTCAATTCTATTTTTTATTATATCTACTCACATACCCATTTCTTCCCACAAAACTTCATATGATATATCTCTCCCTCAAGGAACTAACAAAACAGAAAGAACAATGTAAGAGAAATGGCCTGGGTTCAAATCTCAGATCTGCTATTTTCCAGCCATGTGGCCTTGAATAAGTTGCTTGATTTATCTGATCTTCAGTTTCTGTATGTGTATAGAAATGAGATTTAGGGGATAATATACATTTTATGGGTTGTTCTTAAGATTAAATTAGTTATTATATAGCAAAAACAAAGCCAGTTCTTGGGTGTAGTAGATGCCTACAATTTGTGTGTGTGTTTTAATAATATTAAATATCAATCATCCAGTTGTGAAACTGACTGTGTCCTATTTGTCAGGGCAGGAGTGGCACATTTGCTGTCCCTTTGTCTCATCTCTTTACTTGTGTCCTAGCAGCCATTCACGTGCGATAGCGTGATAATAGCAAAGCCTTTGTTTGTGGATGGTTGGTAGGGTTATTTTTCCAAACAGCCTAGAGAGAAGTTACCACTTCAGAATTATCACCAGCTTCCCCAGAGCTTAATTTCAGAGGTGTTAAAGTTGAGAACAGGGACTTATTTTATCTACTTAGTATAATGTGTAAAAAAAAAAAAAGAAAATGAAGGTGTGAAAATCGGTTTCATGTACCAATGAAAAGAAAAGCTTATTACCAGTTTCATCTGCAAAAAGGAAAAAACTGTACTTGCTGTTTGATGAAGACAGAACGAGCACCCTCACTGAGCTCAGCATCATCTGATAGTGCTTCAAACAATGCCAAGTCTTAATGGGGGCTGAATTTAATAAAATTCCACAGTCAGCTTTTATCAAGGCCACTGTGAAGGAGATCTCTGCAGAAATGATCCAGAAAGAGTGTGTGTGTGTGTGTGTGTGTGTGTGTGTGTGTGTGTGTGTGTGTTTAAATGTTGGAAGAAATGAACCTGCCGAATAAACAATATACAACTGTTATTTGTAGATTAGAAAGCACTATGCAAATTGTCACTACTAATATTATAATAGTAGTATTTAGAATTTGTTTTATTTTATTTGTTATCTGTTTCCGAGTCTGTATATATACAATAGTCTGAATTCTTTGGCATGGCCAACTGTTAGAAAATCATTAAAATAATGCTCCTATACATTAAGAAGTCTGAGAAAAGATCTACTGTTTTGTTTAATGCCCTGATTTTTTTTTTAAAAAGTTATTTTCAATCAGAGTTTTTGTCTTGAATAAGAAATATTTTTTTTTACTTTTACTAGTAATCATTTAAAAATAATGCCAAGATTAAAACAAAACAACAGATACTCCTGCATAGTGGATCTTTGTTGTTACTATGTTAAATTTAACTTCTTATTTCTTCATGTTATTACTGTATTTATTCACATGCTTTCCATTCTGCCACCTTCACTTTACCAGTACAATTTATCCATTCATTCAAAAGATAATTTCTGAGCACCTGCTTTATGTGCTAGATAGACCTTGAGGACACACTGCCACTGGTCTTAGACATGAAACAAGTAATCACCCAACTGATACAAAATCAAGCCATTAGGTGCTATGAAGGATAGGAATGTGCTACAGTGAGAACATGTAATAGACAATTTGAGCCAGTCAGGGAGACCTCGGAAGGCTTTTCTGTAGAGAGGAAAACACACATGGCCTTAGAGTCAAAACACCTTATGCCTTTTGATAAACTGATTCAGAGTCTCATGCTCCTTACTGTAAAATAGGAAGATTAATGTTTATCTCACATGCTCAATGTGTGGATTAAATGTACAACAAGAATAACCTGCTACTGCCCTCACTCTCTTGTAGTCCGTTCTCTATTCAGAATAATGATGTTTTTAAAAAGACATCCTGTCTACGGCCATGCCACCCTCAACAAGCCCAATCACATCTGATCGTGGAAGCTAAACATGGTCAGGTCTGGTTAGTACTTGGATGGGAGACCACCTAGGAAGACCAGGTGCTATAGGCATAAAAAATAAGAGATTGGTCCTTGCAATCTGTGAGGTTAACCAAGGGTTGCCTGACTTAAAAAATAAAAATAAATAAAATATAAAAAATATATCCAAATTATCCTGTATCTCTGCTCACAACCCCTTGGTGGCTCTCTCTCAATCTCAGGAAAAATTTAAAATCTTTATAGTGGCCCATAAGGCCTCAAATGAATTAGTCCTTTCTCATCTCTCCTACCCCTCACTTCATTCTCTCCCTTGCTCACACATTTATAGTCAGGGCAACTTTTTATTTTTTTATTTTTTATTTTTTAAATGTTTTACTATTATTTTAATCTCAGCAAGCTGAGCTGGTTCCACCCAACGGCCCTTATTTATTCTGTAGTTGCTCTTCTCTCTCTGGAATGCTCCCTCCAAATATTCACATGACTCACTGTCTCATTTATTTTAGGCCTTTTGCTGAAATGTCATCTGCTCAAAACTACTTTTTCTGATCCCTTTATCGATATTATCTCCTCCTGCTCCCATTTCCTACCCTGGTTCTCTTCTCTTTTACCTACTTCGAGTTTTCTTCATAGCACTTATTGATGATGTTAATTGTTATAAGAAAACCACGATAATATTTACTGCTCATATTTATTATTTGCCAGACTCTCTTCTAAAGTCTTTATACCTGTTAACTCAATTACTACTCCGTGTAACCCAAAGAGATAGATAATTACTATTAACCACATTTTACAGATTGAATAAGGCAGAGCAGTTAGGTGATTTACCAAGATCACAAAGCCATAGCCAAGTGATTAAGTAAGGATGCGGAATCTGGATTCCAAAAGTCATGCTCTTGACAATTAGGCTGTTTTCTCTCAGCTCGGGAGTGTGCCATATACTTTTATCCCTCCCTGTTTATTTTGTTTTCTAAGCCTCTAGTGTTACTACTGCTGACACATAAACACCGTGACACGGACTGAATTGGTAGGGCCTAGAACAATGCCTCACATTCATTCAGTGGATGCTCAGTAAATGTTTATGAATGAATAGCAGTCCCTGATAGGGCATAATGCAATGCCTAGCTAAATCTAGTCTTTATTATGTACATTTATGGTAATTATATTTTCCTGCTTTAGAAATTCACATGGGGATAAACAAACAAACAGAAATTGACACATGGAGATGGAAGTAACTGTCCCTAGAAGAATGATTGAGTCCAAACATCTATCTCAGGTTCCATCATCGTTCTATTTCAATGTCCTTACTTTCTTACCTTCTGCTTTTGCCTCCACTACCAGGTCTTCAGTGTCCTGTGCTCTCTTCTGTCCCCATTATCCTTATCTTTGAAAATGATCTGAACACTTTCGCCTGTGGTATAGATAACCGAGTGGTGACTTCGTACTACCTCAATGCAACATGATTCTAACTGATCTCATTGAGAAACAATATTCAATAATTATTTATCAAACACTAACTTATGTTTGGAACAATGTGAAAGATGCTGGGGATATAGAGTGAAAGTCATGTTCTTCCCCTTCTGGGCACCCTAACTCACTCTTCCAATCATCCCCCAGAATGATTTTCATAAAATGCTACGTTTGCTTCATTGTATGGCTTCAAGAAAATGACCCTTTGTGATATTTTTTCTGTTTCTTCATCCTTCTCCTTTCATGCTCCAATTATACTAGTAAGCCTCTAGTGTTACTACTGCAGGGGATGCCCTATGTGCTTTCACACAGCCTCTTTCTCTTACTGTGCTCCTGCATCACCTGATTCACTTGCTTGCCCTTCAAATCTCAGCTCAACTGTCACTACCTTCAAGAAGGTTTTGCAGATTAAATTTATCTGTTGCCAGAATACCTTGTTCATGCTTGTATCATCTTTTCTCATTCTATTTGCTAGGGGAACCTATAGACTAAGCACTAAAGCAGGGCCACTTAAATTGGTATTCTGAGAGGCAGTTTCTAACATGGGTTTTCCCCCCACAAACCAAGCAATATTGGACAAAAGCAGGGGCTGAGAATTCAGCTCAATTCTGACTATCTACCTGGAGATAGAATCAGATTCCACGGGGAAATGGTTCATGATAGCTTTTCATTTTAGACACCAGTTGCAAGTCCAGGTTGTTACCTGTATTTCTGACCAATCGGGTTCAATTAATTTGCTAGAATGGCTCACAGAACTCAAGAAAACCCATTTATTCGCTAGATTATTGATTTATTAAAAAGGATATTAAAGGATATGAATCAACAGCCAGATAATGAGATAGATACATAGAGTGAGATCTCAAAGGAAAGAGCTTCTGACCTTGTGGAGTTTGAGACCCAGCATGGTAATGTGTGGAAGCCTTCTAGTACCCCGACGTGGAAGCTCTCCAAAAAGAACCAATGAGCTATCTTTTGGGGGTTTTATAGAGGTTTTGTTTTGTGCTTATAATTGACTAAATCTTTGGCCATTGGCAATTGATGCAACTTTAAGCCCCTCTCCCCTACCCTGAAAATCAGAAGGTAGAACTGAAAGTTCTTTTGGCAGCCAGCCTCCACTCTTGGGTGGGGCCCAAAAGTCACCCCATTAACATAAAAAGAGACATCATCGTTGCTCTCATAATTTTGGAAATTCCAAGGTATTTGGGAGGTGTGAGCCAGGAACTATACCTGAAGACCAAACATTTCAGAAATATGTTTTTGCCATTTATATGACCAAATATTATATATTTCTTATAAATGACAATATCATATCACTCATTTCCATAAAACATTACTTTGCACAGTGCAGAATTCATACTTGCTATATAACAGATGCCCAAAAATTGTTTGTTAAAAGGAGGAAAAGAAAGTAAAACCTCATTTGAATCAAATCGATATAGGAAAACTAACTGTATAATCACCAGCTTCAGTGAAGTTGGTAGGAGTAGAACTTTTCAGAGTCTAGGAACTTTCCAGCCGACGGTAGGTGCTACTGGCTCCTGGGGATGACTGTGGGTTGCGGGGTGGGTGACATGACAGGAGGCGGTAAATTTGGGGATTGATTGTTCATTCTAAGGTCTGGAACTCGATTTTCTGCTCCTGGTCTTTTAAATACACTTCAAAAGTGTCAGTGAGAGCAATTTTACACAGTTTACTTACTTTAATAAGAAGAATTTTTTTTTCATTATTCCATCAAATAGCATTTTCTCATCCTGAAAACAAAGTTATTCTGCAAGGTAGAAAAAGTGCATTTTCTTCTTAACATTAGGGAAATATATAGACAAACATAGGAGGAGAGAAGGAGATCAATATACAAGGAAGTATGATTTCAGTTTAAATTTACTAATGCAAATTTATTGCTTAAAAAATTATAACTAGTCTAATTTACCTTTATAATCTACATTCTTAACAAATGTTTATTGAATACCTGTAATGTATTAGGTACTTGATTTTAATGAAAAGACTTGGCTACTTAAATCTTCTACCTTAATACATTTTTTTCTACTTGGGCTTTTATTTGATGTTAATTTTTTTTTACTTATATATTTAATAAGAAAACATTTATATTTAAATACTTTATTGAGGAGTTAGAAAAATGATGGAATCAGACTTTTATTAATTCAAAGATACATTGGGAACTTACATTGTGCTAAATGCTAACAATATAGTAGAAAACAAGCTGGATATAGCCTTTGACCTCCCAGAAGTTATATTTGTGCATTTAATTGTTTACCATTGTGATATGCTATAAAGGAGAAGTGCAATGAGTGCTAGGGAACTTTATATTAGGGATGTCTGACCTATGAGAGAGGTTGGGAAAGACTTAACAGAAGTTAAGTATGAGAGCTAAAGAATTAGTGGGATTTGGTTAGGTAAACTGAATGATAAAGTTATGGAAGAAAAGCTGTTACAGAGGAATCAGCCTTTGCAAGCTCTCTGAGGTAGGAAGGAATATGGCCAGAGCTGCAGGAAAACAGGGAGCCAAGAAGAGAGAAAAATGAAACATATCATACTCAATTCTGAAGGCTACATTAAAGATTTGAGATTTTATTCAAAGAGCAATAATTGGCATTTGAAAGTTATTAAGCAGATTGTGTTTCATAAAACTATAGCTGCTGTGTGGAGATTGGTTTGGAAGAAAAGTAAACTCTGTGGTCTATAGAGAAAGAAATATGGCCCATAGAAGAAGAGACCTTTAATTTCGATTGAAAGCTGTTGATATAGGCCAAGAAATGGAAACAGCAGATTTCTATCTTTCTCCCTCCCTCAGATTTCTAGTTTGTGTAGCTGGGGGACTATTGGTGTTGTTCGCTAAGAGAAGAAACACTGGGGAAATCAGGTTTAGGGAGAAAAATGTGAGTCGAGTTTGGGATATTTGAAGTGTGAGATATCTCTAAGGCTATATTGCTAAATAAATTCTATAACTATCCATTGAATTTAAGTACCATGGAAATCTTCTAAAGCCTTCAAGAAATGGTAGAAACCAGTTTGGAGTAAACTGAGAAGCAAGTGTGAGGTGACAAAATAGAGAGAGGGGAGATCATTGTTTTTCAGAAGTTTGGTTGTAAATAAAAGGAGGGAAACATAGTGATAGCAGGAGAAAGAATTATTTTTAAAGATGGGACTGAGATTTAGCAAATTTAAATCCTATGAAAAATATCTAGTATAATGGGAGAACTCGGACGTCTGAAGAGAGAAGGAATAATGTGTTTTATGAGGAAGAGTATAGGATCCAGGGTACAGGAGAAAGGAGTAAAACTATTCAGTATTTTCTCTTTAGTCATTTCTGAAATAAAAATGTGTTTTGAGCACCTACTATTTCCTAGCCATTTTTACAAATCCTTTGCCTTTTCTTTCATAAAGTTCCACATAATATGGTTTGATATATCATTCCCAGGTGGAATATTACCCCTTCCCAGCATTTCAGGGAGTATCTGAAGTACTATTATCGCAAGGTTATTTTAAGACACTAAAAATATCTTACTGCTTCGGTCTAGCTGCTGCCTATACCAATGAGGTGAGCCAGCAGATTTGTATACTACAAAATGGCTACTGCTTCACTTGCACCCTAAATCCCCCACAGGGAACACTCCTGTAGCTCACTCTAGCCAAAAATATACAAGAAATGGGATTCTGGGAAATGTAGTTCAGTCTAGAGAAGTTGATGTGTTACTAAGCCACTAAAACAACTTCATTATTTCACTTGGTTTTAGTATGTGATTTATTTTTCTGTCATTTCTTCCTTTACGTGTAAAGTCACTAGAGTACTATATGCCATACATTTTGCCAAGTGCTTGACTTCTATTACCTCATTTAATCTTCGCAGTTACCCTGTGGGGTGTATATATTATTATTCCTATTAATAGACTAGGAAACTTCCTGTCTTTCCCAGGGTCCCAGAGCTAGAAGATGGCAGAGTTCTAACTAATATCGAGGACTTCTAGTTTGGTGCTTTTTAAACTAATGGAAGAAAAACACGTGTACTTTATCCCATAGAAAAATACAGGTCTTTCTTTGGTTTGGTGGAATGCCCACTTCCATCTTTCTCAGACTGCATTACCTTATTTGTTTAAAAAGATTCTGTGAATCAATATACCTTTCCAAAGATAAAGTTTACAGGAGGATGTTATGAGACTTAGGCACAAAAATGTGTACTACCTGTCTCAAGCAATTTGTTTGATAAAACTTTATCTGAGTTCAGCAATTCTAATGTTTCAGCCCTAAAAACTTTCTGCCCAAGAGCTGTCATTACTGAGAACTATGACTATGTTTTAATTAATCTATGAATTTATATGTAGATCACACTGTGTTCATTCTATTCTTCCCCCATCGTAACAATCTGATCTAATTGCTGTCTCAACCTAAATCTGCTGAGGCAAGGCCCTTTTACATCTGTACCTCACGCCAAGAATCACCACTTTCCTAGGATTACTGGCAAATTAATATTTCTGCTGACTACTAATTTATCAAAATTGTAAGTCTTTTAGAAGGACAGTAAAGGAACAAATACTGATGAGTATCCACTCTGTTCCAGACACTCTATTAAAATGTATCAATAAATCAAATGTCATTATATTTATTACAGTTCCATGAAGTATATACCATTAACCTTTTTAAGTTTAAAAAAAAATAATATTCAGAGAGGTTAGTTACTTTGCCATAGTAGATGAGTTACATGCATTATTTATTTATGTACATATACTTTATGTATGTATACTCCTCTTATTCAAGAAGGATTTGAAATTGTTTTATAAATCTGAACATAACGAAGTAAAATGCAAATAGAATTAGAAGAAATAAGCAGAAATATGATAAAATATGGGTTTAAAATAGATGATGTCATTGATGGCATTGTATGTAACATATATTCCATGAGGGTCCTCTATATTTGCTAAAAATAAATAAAAAACTTGACTACGGGTCTTTTAGCAGCCAATGAAAAGGGAAAAAAAGTGGTAATGGTCTTTATTTACAATGACTTAAGATTTGAAACAAACTTTTTTCTTTTCCTAGAGAAACATATTTTTTTTTCTGGAACTGAAAGCAGAGAGGTATTTATTGTTGGTCCTCACAAAAAGAACTCTATATAATGGAATGTACAGAGCTCTCAAAAATATCTTTATAATAGACATAATAATGGAATTTCTAGGGCTTAAAAGAATAAAATCCTTTAATAAATGTAAATGGATTGATACCAAAGCCTGACTCTCTAAAAGCAATGTCTTATATATAGAATGAAGTAGGATGGGAACAGGAAAACATTGATCTAGACCAGATATATTGCTCAGTGATGGCCTTGATGATCTTGTAGATAGTTTTTTGTTTGTTTGTTTGTTTGTTTGTTTGCTTGCTTGTTTGTTTTTAAAGAGAATCTAGAAGACCAAATACAAAGAAAATTATTCAGGAAATTTTCCATAAATACGATTTTGTTTAATCAAATTTTGATAAGTATGAAATGGAACTAAATGAGAAAATATACCTGCAGTACAGGTATTTTGTATGGGTGCTAAAAAGTAGAGTTATATGCTATAGAGATCAGCCAAACTAGGGATAATAATACTAGGGAACATTTACCAAGTGATCGCTCTATGCTTGACTCTGGATTAAGTGTTCTACATGCATCATTTTGGTCAGTCCTCTCCAGTCTCTTAGGAGGGCTTAGGAACCCTGTCTTGACAAGGGCCCGAATGGAAGACCACTCCATCTCTGCATGGAGGTTGGCCGAAGGAGCATCTGTGGTCAGGGGAAAGTTCTCAGTAAGTCCTCCTAAGTGCACTCTCCCACATAGATATGAGTAAGTAAGGCCTCAAGTTTCTACACTGTAGCGCAATGGTTTTTAACCTCTTTTGTGATACATACCCCTTTGCATATCTGATGAAAGCAATGGAGCCCATCCCTGAAAACATGCAAATGTACACAGACAGTTTCCAAGTAATTTCAGGAGATTTAAGAAGTCCCTGGAACACACCCAAGAACCTCTTTAACTTAGAAAACTTAGAGCATGACCCTGGTAATTTTAGACTGTTTAGTTTTAAAGTCTGAATAACCAAAAATCTATCTAAGCTATATACGTATATATTTAAATAAAAATATATATTTAAAGAAAATATATGTTATATTAAAGTAAAGCATTCACAGAATGTAAAGTTACTTTAATAAAGCAACTACCTGATATCCCCACTGAGATAAAATAATGAGGAAATTCATATCTGGTTAAATAAATGAGAAGACATTTGAATGGTGAGGGATCTCTGCCAAAGGTGACCACATTGGCATATACTTATTAATATGAATACATTCTTCTTCAGCAATTACATAATAGGGCCTTTTGTCAGAATACATTTAGACAAAACCACATTAACTACCTGTGTGGGATATCCATATTTATGGTCAATATAGGTTGGGCCAAGTTAGAACTGCTATGCATGATTGTGCAGGTTGCACGGTATGCCTCAGCTTCACACCTAAAGGGGTATTACAATATAGATATCATAAATTGTTATATTTCTTATGACAGCTTTTCAGCAGCACATTCTTTTTCTAATGTTATATATGTATTCAGATAATTTTCCAAAGACTGAAATTAAAATATAAAAGTGTGCCTTATTAAAATTTCATAAGAAAATCCTTTATGGGAAGTAATGTCCCTAAACCTTACATATCTAGAACTTTATCTGGTCATTAAGGTTTGAATCAAAAAGAAGGAGACCTATAATACATCCTGTTTTATACACCACCCTCTTGGAAATTATTTCCGCATCTATATATTTAAATAAAAATATATATTTAATATATTTAATATATATTTAATATATTATTTATATTTATATATTTAACATACTAAATATATATTTAATATATCAATATTTTGTTTCCAACATCTCGATGCTGGCTTTATTAATAAAGTGAATATTCTGTTTATATATTAGTAACTTGAGGTTTATTGTGAACTCATGCACTTAGCTCATACCAGATAAGGAATGGTTAAAGGAATTTGGGTCAGCCAACCTGGACAAGAAAAACCAGGAGGAAATTTAATGAAGGAGCTTTTCCCAAAAAGTTTTTTTCCATATATATTCATTTCCTAGGCCTGCCATAACAATATATCACAAACCAGGTGGCTTAAGCAATAGTAATTTATTATTTCATAGTTCTGAAGGCTAGAAGTTCAAGATCAAGGTGTCCTCAGGGTGTTTCTTCCAAGAGCTGTAAGGGAAAATCTATTCTATCTTCCTCTCTAAGTTTATGGTGATTTGCTGGCAATCTTTGGCATTTCTTGGCTTATAGATAAATCACTTCAACCGTTTGTCTTTATCTTTACATAGTAAAGATATGTCTATCTTTGTGTTTAAATTTTTCCTTTTCATAAGAATACCAGTCATATTGTCTTAGGGCCCCTATTAATTATTTAATCTCAACTTGACTTCTTTACAAATAGACACTACTATTTCCAAACAAGGCCACATTCTAAAGTATCAGGGATTAGGACTTCAGCATGTCTGTTCATAGGGAACACAATTTAACGTGTAATGCCATTTGTGCCTTAAAAATGGGAAATACTCATTGTTCTCATTATTAGACTACCTTTTGAAGACTAACTACATGATTAAGCATATTAAAGATTTTGAGAATTCTTTGTTAAATCTGAGTTAGCTTTATCCCAGCATTCTCTAAATCTCACTCTCCCCAGCATACCTATGAACAGTGTCTGATGGAAGAAAAACACAGACATGGAAGAGAGAAAGTGTAGGATTTAGAGTGAGGGATGGGATAAAATTCCAATTCTATAATTCCTAGCTGTTTGATTTTTGGCAAATTACTTAACCTCTTTGAGCTTCAGTTTCTCACTAAATGGATGTAATTATTTTTACATTAAATAGATGTAATTATTTTTACTTAATAAGTTTTTTAAGGAGTATCAAGAAGGAAAAAATATTGAATTATTTATCTCATCATGTACAGAGCTTGGCATATAGCACAAATACTGCAACTAATAATAACAGTAATTACAACATGAGATATTTATTGACTATATACTATGTGTCACATACTTTCCATAATGCTTCCACCTTTGTTATGTGCTTTGATCCCCATAGCAGGCCTTTGAGTACTATTACTATTTCTATTTTCTAGATGAAAATACTCCATCTTAGAGAGGTATGATTACTTACCCAATTTCACACATTATCAGAATGGAGATTCAATTCCAAGTGTTTCTAGCTGCAAATTCTCATAAACAACATAAAATCTGTATCAGATAGGAAGAGATTTTGAAAGATATCTCATAGCACAACCACCTTATTTTATAGATAAAAACACCAGAATCTTTATTAGCAATAGCAGAATAAAAATGAAAACTCCAGTCTTCTGACTAGTTGTAGTAAAATAAATGGAAAGACTACTTGACTTGTTTACAGATCTAGGTTCAAATCCCAGCTTCATCAGATGCTGGCTTTGTGACCTTGAGCAAGTTAATGTCTCAAGACTTCTGCTTATCACTTTTTGTTTTTCAGCTAATGTCAACAAATGTTCACTGAGCAACCACTATACACTAGTCAGTAAGTTAGAGGTGAGATACAGAGATGATTGAGATACCATATTTAATTTGGAGGTCCTTACAGGTTGGGGGAAGGGCAGATATGTAAAGAAATGAGTGAAATACTCTTTAATACAGAAATAGATGTGAGTGAGACATAGAAAGGGAAGGTCAGATCCATTCGAAGGTATTGAAGAAGGCTTTGGAGAATGGAATATGACCGAGCTGGGAAACTTGAAGGAAAAAGTGTTGGAACTCACCTTGATAATTAGTGGTAATTAGTTTCAAAAACAAAATCCTAACCTGAGAAATAATATATAAAAAATTCAAGTTTCTATTTATAAAAAGAGAATACTGTAGATTTCCGAAGACCGCAGTGATAGATAACACCTAAAGAAATGTCATTTTTTACCACTGCTTTTTTCTCTGAACCAAAGGTCAACAAACTTTTTCTATAAAGGTTGAGATAGTAAGTAAATATTTATGATTTTGTAGATCAGACCATATCTGATATAACTACTCAACTCTTCCATTATAGGACAAAAGCGCTCATTGACAATGAATAAACAGATAGTTTGGCTGTTTTCTAATAAATCTTTATTTAGAAAAACAGAAGATGAGTCGGATTTTGCCCACAGATTGCAGTTTGCCATTTCTTGCTTTATACCATGAAGCTTGGGGGCAATTCATCTCTGCTAGCCCTGTGGATGACTCACTCATTACAGAGTAGCAGAGAAAGACTGTTAAACCTAAGGGAAAAAACAACAGAAATGTAAATTGTAACATCATCTTTACTTTCAACATATGATTCTCACTCTAGTAGATAATATTTGTGTGACTCTTGGGACATTATACAGTTATGATTAGTCCAAATTTTTTTTTTTAAAGAAGGTTTTTATTCCAGTTCTGTGGCCTGTTCCAAAATCTAAGAGGATTGAAAATAACTAATAGTTTAGGAGCTTAGAAATAGCCTCGATGGCCTAAAAAGCTTAAATATCACAACTTTGATAATAATCAGGCTTTGAAGAGCTTTGTTAAGACTTAGTCTTCACTTTTATTTAGAATTAGTTCTATATTTCAAAATGTAACTTTTATTTTCTCTAATACACTGGTTTCAAAATTTCTAAATTCATGTTTCACATACAATTTACTGCAGTAATTTCCCAAGGTCGGCAAAAAATTATTCCTGCTGGTCCACATTTGGAAAGATAATCTATGGAAAAGCAAATTATCTGGCCAACGTTTCTTTTTCTTTCCTTTTCCTTAATTGCATGAAGTTGCATTTGCTGCACCTCCTTCAAGGTGCTTTCTAATGTAATTAGACACCAGCCCAAGTGAACTCTGGTTAGGGATTTTATATATATATTTATGTGTGTGTGTGTGTGTGTGTGTGTGTGTGTACACACACACACATATATACACACACATATACATATATACATATATATGTGTATATGTGTGTGTGTATTTATGTATGTGCATGTGCATGTGTGCATGTGTGTGTCTGTGTATAGCTTTAGGATGTCTTTGCAAAGATTGAAAAGTAATATGATGAGGCTTGAGTCTATTCTCCCGCTTTGACTTTTATTAAATTTGCAAGATTGGACTATCATATATTTCCAAATATACAAGGTCTATTATGCTCTTTAATTCAAATAAAAGGCAGGATCTCCAGTCTTACCCAGTGAAAGAAATAATGAATAGAAGTAAAAATACAACAGAGTGTAATACTGCCTTCCTGCCATCAAGTCATTTTTAGCTCTAGAATTTTGCCAATCTGAGTACTAACCTGGATACTTCTATTCTACAGCCAGGTTACCTCAGGTGAACAGGAAACATGAGAAATGGGTGAGAGGACTTTGGGCAGATACATTACCATGATTACATTAGAATTTTTTTTCAGGTAAAAGAATGATTGAAATTGATGGATCTGTTTTATTTAAGAGGTGGAAAAGACAAGTTTGTCAATGTCTGATTGCACTTCACGGTCAGTATCTGCCATCTCCAGCAAGAAAGAAACATGAGCTTTGAGCTAGTTTCACTTTCTCTAGATGTTTTTCCCCCTATAGGAGAGGTGTAAGTTTAAGAATAATCATAATAGTTAAGAGTGGTAATGATAGATAATATGTCCTGAGCACCTAGACCATACCAGGAACTTCTCTAAAAGCTTTGCCTATTATGAATTCATTGCATCTTTCAAAAGCTCTCAAAATAAGTAGTATTACCACTCCAATTTTAGGAATGAGCAAAGATGAGTACAGACAATTTATGTAGTAACCCAGGGTCACATGGTTAATAAGCAGTAGAGGCAAGCTGCGGAGTCTCAGACAGACTGCCTCCAGCAGTTGGCTGTGCCCTTTGCCATTCCGTCTCTATGTTCAAAGAGGCTTCAAACTAGACTCTGTGTCGGTTTTTCTCTCCTAGATTGGCATTGTTGTTGTCTATCTTTATATTCTCTTCTGGCTTTAATGGAGAAATCTTGGATAAGTTGTACTTTTCAGGGTATAAAGTAGGAATCTTTGAATTCTGTCCTTACTCTCTGAGTGTGGGCATGTTGTATAGCACATAGCATTTATGTTTTTTTCTCTCTAAAAGGAAATAACTAGATAACACTACACATAATCATTATACTGATTTCTCCCAAACAATGTAAATAGTTGATGCTAAATACTTCTTGTGGATGGAATGATATTTCAAGACATAGCTTTCCATTGATAAATATCTGTCTATATTTAGGAAGAAATCTAAATTGTTGACAGTTTAAAATAAATATAATTAGGTGAATAAGAAGAGTGAAAACAATACTACCCCACCTTATATTTTTATACATGTTTACAGTTTCCAAAGTGTTATAATCTATACCAATTATCTTAGGAATTAGGTAAAATAATACTTACTGTCTTCATTTTTTGAGGCACAATGAAGTTATATATAAAAGCAGCTCCTGTCCTTCACCCATTGAACACTCTCAATACCTTGCACTGTTCCTCCAAACACTCTGGTACTCTCTAAACATCTGATTTGCCACTGGATTTCAAGCTCCAAGGAGGCAGGCCATGCTGCTGCTTTCTTTGATTGCATCCCCATCCCCTGACACAGTTCCTGATATAGATATTTAACAACTATATGTTCAACCAGTAAGTATCAGGTCAGGCTAGTGACCTGATCTTGATGAAAACAGCTCCTGGGGCACAATCCAGGGCTTTTCCTCAGGTTGGAAATATTAAAAACTTTGTAATAGATATAGTTAAGGTTGAAACCTTTTTTTACACATTGGTTCTAGTTAAGAATTTAATGTGATAAGGATTTATTTATCCTAATATTTTGCTCCATCCCTCTCTTCTCTTCCTGGTGAATGCCTATCAATCCTTCAGATTCCCAAATGAGTTACCATCTCTGTAAAGTTTTCTCTTCTCCAGACAGTTTGTTCCTCTCTCTACCTGAGCTTCCGCATTATTTTTCACTCACCGTTCTCATTGTTTTGTTGAAATGTATTGTCATTTCTTGGTAAGTCTATATCCCTTACAAGAGTAAAACATGCTGCAGGGCAGGGCTTTGCATTTGTGTTATATGTGTTAGCAGAAAGAAACCTGAATCAAATTCTACCTGAATAAATATATTCTAATTTATAAGATGGACCCAGGCTAAGCTTTTCATGTGATTTTGTTACTGTGGCATTACCAATAATGGTACCAAGTCCTATTATACTATTTTATACCAAATGAATATGTTTAGTGTTGGTGCTCCCAAATTTGTTTATGAGTTAAGTTTTCAAAGTAAGACTTTCACATAGGAACAGCTACATATATAAAGCAATTATTGACAGACATGGAGAGATCAATAGTAATACACTCATAGTAGGGGATTAACACCCCATTGATACCAATGGACAGATATTCCAGACAGAAAATCAACAAGGAAACAGTGGACTTAAATGACACATTAGACCAGATGAATTTAATCAATATTTTTAGAGCATTTTTGCCCACAGCAGCAGAATATACATTCTTCTCAAGGGCACATGCAACATTTTTCAGGATTAACCGCATATGAGGCCACGAAACAAGAATCAATAAATTTAAGAAGATGCAAATCGTATCAATCACAATGGTATGGAACTAGAAATCAACTACAAGAAAAAAACTCGAAAATACACAGACACATGGAGGCTAATTAACACGCTACTAAATAATGAATGGGTTAATGAGAGTAAGGAAGAAATAAAAACATACTTAGAGACAAATTGAAGTGAAAACATTATGACTCAAAATCTATGGGACACAGTGAAATCAGTCCTAAGAGGGAAATTCATAGCAATATAGGCTTAACCCAAGAAATAAGAAAAAGCTCAAATAAACTATCTAAACTTATACCTAAAAACTAGAGAAAGAACAGCAAGCAAACAAACCCCAAAGTGAGTAGAAGGAAGGAAATAATAAAGATCAGAGTAGAAATAAATGAAATAGAGTCTAGAAAAACAATATAAAAGATTAATGAAACCAACAGCTGATTCTTTGAAAAGATAAACAAAATTGATAAACCTTTAACAAGAATCATCAAAGAATGAAGAAAAAAGACTCAAATAAATAAAAACAGAAGAGGAGAAATAACCACAGAAATACAAAGGATCCTATGAAAATACTATGAGTAATTATGCACCACAAATTGGACAAGCTGGAAGACATGGATACATTCCTAGAAACATACAATCTCCCAAGACTGAGTCAAGAAGAAAAAGAAAATTTGACCAATTACCATTAAGAAATTGAACCAGTAATTTAAAAATTTCTAAAAAATGAAAGTCCTGGACTAGATGGCTTCATAGGCAAATTTTACCAAATATTCAAAAAATTAATACCTATTCTCAAATTATTCCAGAAAATTCAAGAAGAGGAAAGGCTTTCTATTTCCTTTAGGCCACCATTACCTTGATTCCAAAACCAGATAAAGACATTACAAAAAAGGAAACTATAGGTCAGTATCTCTGATGAATATTGATGTAAAAATCCTCAATAAAATATTAACAAACTGAATTCAGCAATACATTAAAAATATCATACACCATGATCAAGTTGGATTTATTTCTGAGATGCAAAGTTGGTACAATATCTGCAAATCAATTAATGTGATACACCACATTAACAAATTGAAAGATAGAAGTCATATGATCATCAGTAGGTGCAGAAAAAGTATTTGACAAATCCAGTATCTATTTATGATAAAAACTCCCAGCAAAGGAGGAATAGAGAGAACATACCTCAACATAATAAAGGTCATATATGACATACCTACAGCTAACATCATACTTGATGGGAAAGGCTAAAAATCCTTAAGATCAGGAACAAGACAAAGATGCCCACTTTCACCACTCCTTTTTTAACATTGTATTAGCAGTCCTAGTTACAGCAATCAGACAAGATAAATAAAAGTCATCTGAATTGGAAAGGAAGAAGTAAAACTGTTCTTATGTGTAGATGAAATGATACTATATGTAGAGAACCCTAAAGATTCCATCAAAAGACTATTAGAACTGATGGATGAATTCAGTAAAGTAGCAAGATACAAAATTAATACTCAGAAGTCGGTTGCATTTTTGTATACCAAAGATGAACTTTCAGGAAGAGAAATTAAGAAAACAATCCCGTTTACAACTGCATCAAAAACAATAAAATACCTAGGAATCAAATTAATCAAGGAAGTAAAAGACCTGTTCTCAGAAAATTATAAGTCATTGAAAAAGATACAAATAAATGGAAGCAAACACTGTCCACATGGGTAGGAAGAACCAATATCATTAAAATGGCCATACTACCCAAAGCAATCTGTAGATTCAATGCAATCCCTTTCAAAATACCAATGGCATTTTTTAGAGAACTAGAACAAATAATACAAAAATTAATATGGAACCATAAAAGATCCCAAATAGCCATGGCATTCTTGAGAAAAAAGAATAAAGTTGGTGGTATCACTACCTGATATTAAACTACACTACAAGGCTATAGTAATCAAAACTGGTACTGGCATAAAAACAGACACATGGATTAATGAAACAGAATAGAGAGTCCAGAAATAAATCCACATCTATACACTCATTTAATATATGACAAAGGAGGCAAGAACATACAATGAGATAAAGGCAGTCTGTTCAATAAATAGTGCTGGGAAAACTGGACAGATACATGTGAGAAATGAAACTAGACTGCCTTCTTACATGATACTCAAGAACAAAGTCAAAATGGATCAAACACTTAAATATAAAACCCAAAATCATAAAACTTATAGAAGAAAACATAGTAAACTCACTGATATTACTACTAGTAATTCTTGTCTGATATATCTTCGTAGTTGGGAAACAAAAGAAATGGGACTACTTCAAACTAAAAAAGTATTTGCACAGCAAAGGAAACCATCAACAAAATGAAAAGACAGTCTACTGAATGGGAGAAGATATTTGCCTAGGATACATCTGATAAGGGATTACTATCCAAAATTTATAAAGAACTCATAACAACAAAAAACAGACAATCTAATTAAAAAATGGGCAAAGGACCTGAATAGGCATTTCTCCAAAGAAGACATAGTTGGCCAATAGATGCATGAAAGATGCTCAATATCATTACTCAACAGAGAAATGCTAAAACCACAATGGAATATTATCTCACAACTGTCAGAATGGCTATCATCAATAAATCAAGAAACAAATGTTGGCGAGGATGAAAAGGGAACCCTCATACACTGATGGTGGGACTGCATATTGGTGCAGCCACAATGGAAAACTGTATGGGGGTTCCTCAGAAAATTAAAAATGGACCTACCTTTTGATCCAGCAATTGTATTTCTGGGTATTTATCCATCCAAAGAAAACCGTAACACTAATTTGTCAAGATCTAGGCACCTCTCTGCTCATAGCAGTGCTATTCAAAATAGCCCATCAACAGATGATTGGATAAAGAAGTTATGGTTCTTATATACGATGGAATATTATTCAGCCATTAAGAAAATGAAACCCTACCATTTGCAATGACATGGACAGACCTAGTGTGTATTATGCTGAGAGAAATGAGTCAGAGAGAGAAAAATAAATACCATATGATTTCACTTATATGTGGAATCTAAGGAACAAAAAGAACAAACTAAATGAAAAAAGACTCACAAATACAAAGGACAATCCGATGACTGCCAGAGGAGAGGGAAGTTTGGGGTCTGGGAGAAAGGAGTGAAGGGTTAAAGAGAAATATACTAGCAGTTGAAAGATGGTCATGAGGATGGGGAATGTGGTATAGAAAATGTAGTCAGTAGTAATGTAACAGCTATGAGATGTCATTTCATAAACTATATAAATGTCTAACCAACTTACTGTATACATAAAACTAATAATAAAAAAATATTTTTGAAGTAAGAATAATATAAGAAAAAAACAAAAATAAAAATAAAAGTATTTGTTTAAAAGCAATTATAAACCAATAGTGTCTATGGTTTCAGGTCATATATTGTGCTAAGTGCTTTATATACACTTCTATATATCTTTCCTTCACACTCACAGTCTTCTTTATAAATCTAAGAAGTAAAAATTATTTACTCCAAGGCTGATGTGAAAGGCTTCAGCTTGGGCTAAATCAGGTGTCCCCAATCCCCAGACCACAGACCGGTGCTGGTCCATAGCCTATTAGGAACCAGGCCGCCAAGTGGGAGATAAGCGGCGGGTGAGCGAGAAAACCTTCATCTGTATTTGCAGCCACCCCACAGTGCTATCATCACCCCCTCGGCTCCACCTCAGATCATCAGGCATTAGATTCTCATAGGAACAACGGTCCCTGGTGCTACAAAGCTTGGAGACCACTGGACTAAATGATTAAGGTGCCATTGTCCATTTCAACTAACAAGTACTCAAAAGACAGTCCACTTAATATTCTCTCCACCCTGCCTCTGTTTTACAAATTCTTAAAAGCCTAATACCCATATTTTATAAGAGTGGAAATAACAATTTCTAAAAAAAATAAGCCCAGCTGCAAACCATAGTTCCTTTCAACAGGGTCCCTAGATCACACCTATACTACATTATTACTAATTTAAAAATGAAATGTATATCTAATTCTAGCTGTGGTAAAATTGAAAGAACAAGTGCATATAATCTGCACTGCTTGCTAATTAGGGTCTAGAGCCTGATCATTAGTGGTGCTCATGGCACTGTCTCTAGAGTTAGCAGTTTGCTTGGTTTGCTCATAATAACAAAACAGACAGATAGTCCATCATGAATGCACCTGGCCTTTGGCCCAGCGGTGTTATTGGGAAGGTTCAGGATGGGATATCTGTATGTATTAGTATTTGGTAGAATGGAAGTGAACTAAGTAACGGAATGACCAAGCATGAACACAGGTCTTTGGACTCCAAATGGCACATCCCCACTAAAATGTTTTTTTTTTTCTTCAAAATCATGGCATGTTACTTATAAGAAATTGCTAATCCAATATAGTACTTTACTATAGTAGATCTAAACATACATTAATAAGGCAATCACTAGCCATTATTTTAAAAGGGCACAGAGAAGGAGCATGGAAGAGGGAATACAGTTAGCATTAATATGATGGCTAAGTGGAGGGCCAATGGAGGGAGGGGGCAATTGAGAGGAATCATTTTATGAACATTGTAGATATCTAACTAATGGACTGTATACTTGAAACTAATTTAAATAAATAAATTAATTTAATAAGAAAGGGGGACACAGAGAATATGTGGCTGTAACTCCAGACTGCCTGATGGGTACTCCACTACCGTTGCCCAAAGACAAAACACAAGGCCATGTGGAAATGGCTTTTTACTTTATCCCTTTACTCCTATATACCTCCCACTTCCTACTTCTCTCTGGTAACCAGTAATCTACTGTCTGTGTCCATGAGTCTCTGTTTGTTTGTCATGTTTGCTGCTTTAAGTTTTATATCCCACATATAAATGAAATCGTATGGTTCTCAATTTTTTCTGCCTGACTTATTTTGCTTAGCATGATTATCTCAAGATTTATCTATGTTGTTGTAAATGGTAGTATTTCATTTTTTCTTATGGCCGAGTAACAGTCCATTGTGTGTGTGTGTGTGTGTGTGTGTGTGTGTGTGTGTGTCTGTGTGCACGCGCATGCACAAATACCACATCTGTAAATATGTCACATTTTCCATACAACTGCTATAGAAAACAGTATGGAGATTCCTCAAAAAACTGAGACTAGAATTACCATATGACCCAGCAATCTCTCTTCTGGTCATTTACCCAAAAAACTTGAAAACATTTATCTGCAAAGATATATGCATCCTGATGTTCATAGCAGAATTAAATGTGGTGGCCAGGACATGGAAGCAACTGAAGTGTTCTATGATAGATGACTGGATAAAGAAGATGCATCTTTCAATCTTGTACCTATCTCTTAAAATATGCCAATTATCCAAAAGTCACCTTATATTCAGGCATCAGTCATTTTGCTACGTTGGAGGAAATAAGAATAACAGACATAAAGTCAAGAGATACCTGTTCAAGTCTCTATTCCACTATTTACTAGCTGTGTGTCCTTGTGATATTACTTAATTTCTCTGTTCCTGTGTCCTTGTTAATAACATGAATCTGTAAAATGGATCATAATACCTGCTTTTCTGGAGATACATGTCCATGTTTTCTGTCACATAGCCTGATTCATAGTAGGCTCTAGGTAAGTATTTATTTTTTTTTTCCTCCTTTCTATCTCTTACATCCAGATGTGAGCAGTCACAACTAACAACCACAACAAATGTTGCTGAGGTGTTGCAAAGCCACTAACATTTGTCTAGTGATCCACTTATTTCCCCAGAGGATCTTTGAATTTAATGTAAATCTATAGTGCATGTAGACCTAAGATTTATGTGTCTGTCCAGTAGAAGACTGCATCTCTCCCGAGGCAGTGAGGACAGTGGAATTTTGGAGATTAAGGCAACTGCTGGGATTTTATGTTAAAAGTAATTTTAGATTATGGCCTGAGAAATATTGCTAGTGTGCCTGCATTCTCTGATAGTACTTTCTTTGTTACTACCAATCAGCAAATAAACCAGACTCTCCTGAGAGATACCTCATTATTTTCTTTACTTTTTCTCTGTGACCATATTTCTGGCTGTGCTTACTGGGGGACTTCCTATAATTGGGTTCAAGCAGCTCAGTAAACATACTAGTCCCCATATACACACACAAACCTAATCTCTAAATAACCAGTGTTGCTCTTAGATAAATGTATGACCAGGAGATTTACTGATACTGAAGAAATTAAATTCCCTATAATTATTTTTCTATAATTCATTCCCCTGAGAACAAAAGCTAAACTACTCACATGTTGATAAGTTTCAGCTTATAATCTTTAGCTCCAAGAAGCACACGTACAATGCCATATACATAAAAATAAGACTCTTTTCTAAAGGAGATTGTTTTAATGAGGAACTTCTTTTTTGGAGAGACATTGGAACTCAGCCATCCAGAGTTCAGCTTTGCTTCCTTGAGGTGATCTTGATAAAGAGACTGAGCAAAGGACATCTCACTAGAGTCCAGACTCAGTCTTAAATTGAAAAAACTGTATATCTTTGCATCAAATGGAGGTGGGAGAAATAATGACATAAGACATGTGCAGTCAGCTGAAAGTAGGAGAGATCATCTTTTAAAATTTTCTGCCCCAGGATTTTCTTAAAAAGACAGAGAAACAAATATCCACATGCATTTATTATATGTTCACTGTGTCCACTATAGAGAACAAAATTCATAAGTAATTAACCTTTTTAGGTCTCAGTATGAGCTAGAAAATAGAAATGAGAAACAAGGTCTACTTCAAAATGTCATGTTAAGGATTTAATGAAATAATGGTTTTAATAATGGCTGACACATTAATGCTTCATAAACATAGATTCCTTTTATGCTATTAGTCTTGCTTTTAACACAGTCTCAAAACCTTTTATCATTTGGCTGTTGAGTCCAAAACCCTCCCTCCCCTCACGCTGATTGAAGTATGGAGAGAAAGCTGGGGAATTAAGTGACCACTGAAAAGACTGTGCTATAGAGGGGGAAAGAAATGTGAAAACTCTTCACAGTATGTGGATATGTGTGTTCAAAATGTCATAGCAATTTTGAAAATTTAACATAAGGGAAATAAGCCACTTTCATCTGTGTAGACAATACTGTAATGTAATCCATTCCGATAACAGATGTGTGTAATGAATGATCATAGTTAGCAAATCCACATTAATTAATAAACAATAGTGATACTTGCTATTATGTGTGAAGGACTGTGGTGGCTGCTATATATTTATGTAAAATCATATTGAAATCTCACATGAACACATTCAAGTATGTATTATTAACAGTTCATATATTAAAAACTGAGGTTCATAGTTGATAAGGAATTTGTTCAAGACTTTAAAAGGTATCACTAGAAAATTTTAAACTATCTTGAAAATTAAATTGTTGGAAACTCTTCTTTTTTTGATATCCCAGTGGAAAAAAAAATGAGTTGTGAAATATTAATGAGGTGTTTAAATTAATCATATATAAAAATCTTCAGAGAAGAGACTGTTCAGGTTGCTTCTGCACATTGCAGTTCATCAAGGATATAAGGCTTGACCTGATAAACTAAAGGTGAAGAAGGGAAAGGGTGTGTCAGGCAAACTGCAGACAGTTGTACCAAGGTGGGAATATAAGATTCATGTGGGTGGAGCTTTGACCTGTACAAATGTGAAACCTGGCTAGAACTATATTTTTAACAAATGACTCATGAAAATAAATGAATGTTCCTCTTGTTTACATTTTGGTACCCAGATCCATGCTGGGTACTGTGGTACTTTAGTAGACCTATCCATCCAGTGAGTACTCTAAACTCTGTTTTTATATTTCCAATATACTGATAAAGTTTACTTCTCTTCCTGCTTTATCTATTTGTCTTTTATTCATTGGAGTTCTTATATGGGTTTTGCTCCAGATGCTAGCTAAATTGCCAGCTCTTAGTGAAACCCATGATCAATGTCCTGTAATAATATTTTATGAAGTACTATTTCTTCTTTACTATTTGTGTGATGGAGAGAAAATTCCTTCTGTTTCTAAGGTCTTATATCTGCTGTGGCTTCTGTCAAGAAAGTTCTTTTGTGAGCCAGTGAACTAGAGAACTTGTCCATAAGCTTTTAGCAAAGCTTAGCAATAAAAGAGATATGAGTTTTAAGACCATTATCAGAGATGGGAGACCTGGTCAAGGCTAGCATTTTCCAGTCGCTTATACCAAATTATTTTCTTATTCTTTCTAAGAAGTACATTAAACATATATTAAACATAAAAACAGATTAAAAACAGTAAGCATAGTATGATACTACTTTTGGAGAAAAATTATATAGGAAAAAGTCTGGGAGGATAGTACCAAAATATTAAAAAATTGTTATCTATAAAAAAGAGACTGTGGGTAATTTTTCTCTTTGCTCATCTGCATTTTCTAATTGCTCTACTAGGAATGCAATAATTACAATAATAGTAGTAATGATAGCCAACTTTCATTAAGTACTAACAATAGTGAACTAACCACAGGTCGGGCCATATGGATTTGGATTCTGGGTTCTCTTTTTATTGCATCTCTATGGGGTTGATACTGCTATAAAGCCCAATTTTATACATAAATAAACTAAAGCTTATAGAGTTTTTAACACATTTGCCCATGTTCACATAAAATGTGCACATTGTATTTTAAACAATAGAATAAAGATGAAAGAAAATTGTCCCGATAAAGAATATTGGACTCAATCATGTTTATTATGGTGAAATCTCACAAACTGATTTTTTATCAAGATCACAAAAAGCTTAATACAGTATTTCTGTATGTATTATATATATATATATATGTACATATATATTACATACAAATAGGTATATCTGGTATGTATGTGTATGTGGAGGGGGAGAGAGAGAATATGCTTGTTTTCCCTTAGACTGAGTTTGGAAATTGAGAGATATGAGGATATAGTCAAGAATATTTAATTCATGGATATGCAGTTATACCTTCCCTCAGCAAATTCAGGCTTATCTTTTTCTTCTCCCCTCTTGCTATAGTCATCCATGCTCTGTATGTCTCCAACCCAGAAAAGCTGCATAGCCGTAGGCTTTCTTCAGGGTGAAATGACTGGCTGTCTTCCCAGACTTGACTCCTGGTGTATCATGCTGGTTATTTAATGTGGTTGCTGACTCGAGACTTAGCACTAGAAATGATGGCCCACCAGTGGGAAAGGCCTTATAAGAGCAAAGAAAATGGGTTAAAAATCAGAAGCTAGGAGAGGAAGTTGACTCATATGATTATCATGGGGCTTAGTGGTCTTGATAAGAGAAATCTATAAGGCCAAACTGTGAGTCTAACTATGTAAGGAAGCAAACTTCATAAATTTATGGTCATTACCTGTGTAGGCACTCTTTTGTGACAAGGTAAGCAGGCATGGGGTCAGGTGGGGGTCAGAACTGTTTGGGAAGAACTGATTGAATCAAGTACAATAGACACTGGACTTGCAGGGGAAATTGAGATAAAGAAATCATATAGATGTCTAACCAAAGTACTGTATACATGAAGCTAATTTAAATAAATAAATATATTAAAAAGAAATAAAGAAATCATATAGTTCTCCATTAAGGGGCTGCAACAGCTATCCTCCAATTGCTATAGTGTTTAGTCAGAGAAATCGCTTTCCTTGATCTTTTTTTCTTAATATCCCCCAGTCTTTATGTTGTACAATGTTGAACTACTAGAGAAGCAAACTAAGGATATTCTTAGAGAATTAGCAAAGCATGGGTATCAAAAATTGAGTAAAGGCCTTATTGGTAAACATATGTAAACTTTTGCAATAAGAAAGAATCTAGAAAGAAGCATTTTAATTGCAGCATAAATATGAATGACATTAATTCAAAGAGTAAAAATGTATTTTTAATTATATTGGTGGGGCTAGTAATCTTTTCAGGGCTTTGGGTTATTAAATGTCTTAATCCAGTCCTGTCATTGCAATAGGCTTCTTCATAGTCACCACTAAGAACTCTAAAATTTGATCCCTTACAGTGTACCAGATAGGCATGGTGCTATGTTCTTTACAAACATTACCTCACTGAATACTCAAAACAATTCTAAGAGATAAATGTCATCCTTATATATCACAGATGAGATGACTGAGGCTGAGAGGTGTTAAGTGACTTGTCTGAGAAACCATAACTGTTAGATGGTGGAGCTCAGATTTAAATATATTTCTTCCTTCTGAGCTTTTAAGTACTCTTAAGACAAAGATCACATGATGAGCAGTGTAGAGAGTTAGAAATGATAGGGAGTCACAAACTGGAGGATTAAAGGGTTTGAAATCTTCACTATACTCATATTGCTTTAAAAGAGTCATCTCAGCATAGATGTTTGGTCCAGAAGTCCTTAGATATCTATAAGAAATGCCAGGCTTTTACTCAAGAAGTATTTCAATAATTCTCACATGGGGTATGTCCTTGTTATCAAAATAAGAAAGGCCTGGATTTTTTTAATCCATAAAGCACAGTATCCCTACCCAGTGCAGTGGCCAGTAATGACATAAACTTCTCATATTATTTTGAAACCATGTTAAATTGTTGCACACTTTCTCCTCCCTTTCTCCTTTCCTTCCTTTCTTTTCCATCCTTTTTCTTGCTTGCGTGCTTGCTGTTTTGCTTTATTTATCTATTTACTTAAAATATAAGGCTATGACTTGATTCTGTCTGGCATCAATTTTAAATAATAAGGAAACAGGCATTTGGGCCTGGAAATTTTAGCTATTTGTATTTTGGAATGTGTGTGTGTGTGTGCATGTGCGCGCACTTGCATAGCTGTATACATTTCAGGTTGTGAGTTAATTTAATACATTCTGATTTTATTTGACAAGTTGACGAAGAGTGTAACAGATTTTACTTTCGTATATACCAGCTTCCTTGGTTGAAATGTTACTTCCTCAGGGAAGCTGTCCCTAAAACCTCTTTTAAATATTCTCATAGCCTCTAAACTTCTCCTTTATCACCATTATTAAAGTTGCAATTAAATGATTATGTGTCTAGTTATTTGTTCAAGGTCTTTACCATTATTCTGAAATCAACCCCAAGGAAGGGATAATATTTTGCTTATACATTGCTATAAACTGAATATCAGGAACAATGCTAGATTATAGTAGGCATGCAATTAATGTTTATTTAACAAAATTCTCTACCCCTAATTGTTTCCTATATTTAGTTCTTAATATTGTGGACAAACAAATAGGTTTCAACTATTTCAATATTACGTTGCCTTTGAGAATTAAAAATGTCAGCAGGCAATAGTACGCCTGAAAGCTAATAGAGACAGAAAACTGAGTCATGTGTCATTTCTCTCTGGTAAACTAATACCTCTGTATCTGCTCATGGGTAAGAATAGCAATAAATCATGTGAGAGAACTAGCAAAATTCACAGGAGTGTCCCCTAAGAACACCCTGCTTCTATAGTTGCTAATGCAGGGTTTATCTCTGGAAAAGTATGGGCATCATTTACATAAAAGCCAAACATTTCAGGATTTCAACAACGAAAACTTGTCTGTATCCTAACTTTGTGTGAGCTTCCAGAAAACTGAAAAATAAGATTGGCATAATATTAAGGAACGATGCTGTGAGAATAATTTCCAAAATACATATGGATGTAGTGAAGGTTCCAAAGGCTGTTGCTCTGGGAAACTCTGTTTAATATTTGGATATTATTGGGATATGCTAGTCTGCAGGGCATATGGAAATATCCCAACTGTAAGCAGATTTTATAGTTTGGTAGCAGATATCCCCAGCCATCACCTTCTTCTCTGCCCTCACTTCCACCCCCAACAACACATGCTCATGTACACAATTCAGCTGTTTCTCTGAACCCTACTATTCTTAAAAATGTCATTGTTTTTGTGACCATACTATTTCTAGGTGCTAGTAAACTTTAAATGATGTGTCTAAGACAGCATATGCTTAGAATAAGGTAATTCCCAGTATATGTGATACTATGATTAGAGGTCTAAACACTTAGGCTCATAGAACCAACTTCCAGAGAATTGAAATGTAAAGCTAAGCACTATGGATTTTAATGTTAAGATAATGATGGTATCCTTTCTATGTTTTTGTTTGTTTGAAGACAGATCTATTTCATTATGGATGCTATACTTGTGTGGATTTCTTCATTCTCACTTAAAAAGCTTGGCTTTAAGAAAAAAAGTGTTAATAGCCTTATACTTTCCTGTAACTTAATTGTACACATTAACTGCCTAAGTTATTAGGTACCAGAAGTAGGTACCAGATTGCTTTAGCTTATCTTTGAAAAGAGGCCAAATACTTTCTGGACCAGTAGAAGGATGTAGCAGAGATCAGCAGTGTCACAAAGAAGTAACAGCTGACTGAATGCCATGTAAGTCGTGGACCAAACCCAACAGTTGACATGGCCATAGGTTATAAGAGAACATACTTTAGTCAGAGCCTAATTTAAGTCAAAAGTGCTTGTTTTCACTAGTTGGGGAACCATGTGGAATGCAGATGCTTAACAGCATGATTTAACTTTTTTTTGCAGTTTTCCTTGGACCAAGATACCAGAGGAATATTAGTCCTTCCCATTTATCCTCATAGAGTTCTTTGTAGAGCAACAGGGATTTTGCAAGTGAGCAGCCAAAAGGTAGTTGATAGAGAAAGCCATAGAAATGTCTGAAAAGTGGGCAGAAGTGCAAATAGTAGCTGTAAATGATATTCAGGTGTGCAAAATTTCTACTAAGCCACTCACCTGGGCTCTGTTAGGTTTCATCAAGACCCTGAACTATAGCTCTATAATTGAGACTTCCTGTTGGATGCTCCCCTCTGGAAAGACTTGTCTCACTGGCCTTAATTCCCTTTCTTCTCAGCCTTGAATAAGGTTGATTTCTATCTCAAATGGTCTGGTGCTTTTTGGAGCTGAAAAGGGGCCTGCCCACTATGGCACAGTAACTGTATGGACTAGTTACTTGCTCCAGGTAGAATGAGATACCGTTTCTGATGTGCCACCTGCTTAATCGAAAAAAAAAGCACCTAGATGATTGGATACAATAAGTTCTCCCATTGTCCTCCAGACTGGCTACACATTACCTCCATAAAGAGGAAAAGCAATATTGTTGCCTTCAATGGGAAATTGTAAAAATAAGGAAGGAGAAATGTCAGATAATTGATTTTATTTTGAGAATCAAATAAATGACCTTTCTGCAGAAAATATTTTATTGTTAAACACTTGCTAATAAATTTGCATGAGGTGAATTCTCTCAAATGTGTTTTCAGTGTCAGTACTTGTACTCTAAGCAGGTGTCTTCGGCCCAATATCCATTCTTCAGAACCCAACCCACAGATAATTTGCATATATTATCTGCTTTGTTGGCTTATGAGTGAGATCTAGAATAAAGAATATTTGCTCAAAAGGTTTCACAGCGGGCACTTTGGCATTTGGGTGTACGACACCACATTTCATTTAGCCCAGCAGGCCTAAATGAATATTCACCGTTAGGGGGCAAAGAACTCCACCCCAAAGTAACTGATAACTCATTTCTGCTTGGGCTTCTCACCAACACAGGTTTTATATAATTAGAGTTTGAGTTGTTTTCCCAAAGCCTCCACAGCTTGACTCAGAGTTAAACATTTAAAGTACTTTTATCAGACAAAGGAAGGTAGAAGATTCGTATCACTTTGATTCACTGGTTTTTGTTTTGTTTTGTTTTGTTTTTTGAGGAAAGCAATGTGGTAGAGTAGGAAATATCAGAATTTAGAATCAGACTGATCTGGATTTGAATCATGACTTTTCCATTTAATAGCTGCATGACCTTGAGCGATTACTTATCTAAACCTCATTTTTTTTTTCATCTAGAAATGGGAATAATAACACTTCCTTTCAGGGCTGTCAAAAAGCTCTATTCTGTGTATTTCTTGGCACATTCATAGCAGCTAATCAATAAATGGTAATGCAGCTGCTGTGATTAAAGTTGTTCTACAGTCATAAGTGAAGTTTACATAAACTCAAACCTCTTTCTCATGACTGCAGCTGCTCCTGGACTTGAATGAGGAAATATAATTAAGATGAAACTTTATTTTTATTTCAGCCATTCAAGCTTAAGAAGACATTTTCTTCAGATCTCTCAAAATCCTGATTAATCCTTTCCATAGAATTATAAATAGGAACAGAGAAGGCAAATACAAATTATTTCACCAACACCAAACTTAAAACCTTAAATTCTAGATTTACTAAATGTTTCTTATCTTTTTACCCATTTTTGATGGCAAAGAGAGTGACAAGATGTCACGTTCATTCTAGAAAAGAAGTGTGGGATGGAAAAATGTTGGACTGAACACTAAACTTTGAATTCTGGTTCCAACAATTTCACTTGTCAGCTATCTAAGCCTAGACACATGATTTTACAACCATAAACTGCCGTTTTCCTTCCTTCCTGCCTATCATATACTGTCAAGGATATAATAGTATTTTCTAAAACCAAAGTCTTACATAACAATGAGATGCTATTTTGCACAGATTTTAATGCACAGGCTCCAGTGTTGTATAAACTTTGATTTAATTCCTGGTTCCACTTCTTACTAATGCTATGGCCATGGGAAATTATAGAATCTTTATTAGCCAGTATCTGTATCTTAGATTGACATCTCAGTATTTATTACATGAGGTTATTAGAATCAAATGAAATACTTGTGCTTAGGACACATTCTAAATACTCAGCATATTGTTAATGATAGTGTTATTTAGCATCTGGCCCAGGGAAAGAATGCCCAGTTCAAAAATATAAATTAGGAAGGTACATTTAGTCTCAATATGGAAATCTGAAATTCAGTGCAAATCAATTGATCTTTATCGAGTGTCTATAGATGGGCACTGTAGAATTTTTAAATATTAGCCTCTGGAATTTATAATTACAATAGGAAGGGTGATAATGATGAGAATGATGATGATGATGATGATGATGGTGGTGGTGGTGGTGTTGATGATGATGATGGATAAAGCTTGTCATACATTATTAAGCGACAGACACTATGCTAAGTAATTTATAGAAATTAACTCATGTTATTTTTACATCTATTCTATGAGGTAGAAACTATTATCAACCTTATCTATAGATGAGGAAACTGAGACACAAAGTGGTTATATAAACTCAGAAGTCTAATTCTACAGTTTATGCCTCATCTATTATGAACGGGAGAAAATAACTACATAAATGTACAAAGCTTTATATTATGCAAAAATATGTTTTAAATGTTTGAGTGGGAGAAATTGCATCAGACTTCAAATATTAATGCATCAATTAAAATGTTCTCAGCTCTTAGGTACAGTGAAGATCTATTAAGAAAGGGAAGAAGGTGCTTGTCTTAATCTTTAAGTAAGTGGTAGAAGTAGGATGCATTTCACAATGAGACTTCAGAGGCCATCTTTCTAACCATGATGTTATACTGTCTCCCTATTTAGCAAACTCTTATTGAAAGAATGTAAAATTGAGAATGGAAGCCAAAAAATTCACCATGCCATATTTTTTAACCATTTTGCTATGTGTTAATAATAAACCTAAATGTTTTTAATAAAAACAACATATTACATCTATCTTTCTGCAGTCATTTGGGAGGTATTGTGATTAAATGTAAAGATGTTGACAGGGCATTATTAGCTATGCCTGTCTTTCAGCAACCACTAAATATAACCTCATAGACTCTTTAGTCCACTTTAGTCCACTTCCTTAATTTTACAAATGAGGTCATTAAAATTTAGCGAGTTATAGTAACTTATCCAAGATGAGAGCTAGCTAGCAGCAGAGTTGGAACTAGAGCATGTTTCATAAACTCAAGTCCCATATTTTCCAGGTTTAATTTAACAAGTATTTACTGAGCAATAAGAATTATATTGTGGCAGGGACGGAGTGCATTTACAAATCAAAGATCATCCTTGGTCTTGAGAAACTTGTAACTTAGTAGAAAAGATAAACATGCCTTTATGTAATTATAAAACTCACCAAAATGGAACAAATTCGGGAGCAGGGGAGACCCCTCACAATGTGCCTGTATGTCTCCCTTTCATCACTCAGTAAACTTGTTTATTCAAGAAATTCTGCCCTGCTAAATTGCTATCCTGTCTACAGTTCACTACTCTATCACTAGCATACTTCCCGGTACAGAATAGGCAGTCAATAAATATTTATTGAATGAAATGAAAATCAGACAAGCAAAATAATGTGGACTCACAAAGGAGGTAATGATTAATTAAATGTGAATTTTAAATATACAGGTCAAAGCAAAGAAACTAGGTAAAACTTTACTAAAATGTCAGGTCTCCAAGGAAAGATCATTCAGCTAGAAGAGGACCTGTCATTTCTATTAATCCATATCCTTTCCTTTAGGCCAATCCACAGATGAATTACCTCTGACAAGTCAGAATTTGGCTTATTTTTAACTCGGAAGTTTTTTTAACCTTTTTGTTAAATTTAGAAAATATTTATTACAAGTCATAGTCATTCATCAGAAAAGTAAGACCATGTAAAACTTAGGTCAGAGAAAGATTGATTTCAGATCATGGCTGCCTCTCAAATTCTGGGTGTGAAATTTCAAAAAACCTAGGTAAACTCCTTCAAGGGGACTTTAGTGGTATGTGTCAGATTACCCCACAGAAAAGATAGTCCATTTATGTTTGTTCCAGTTAGTATTATTCAACCTGACTTTATGTTTTATCTTTTCTGAGAGATTTCTTTACTCAGTTGGCAACTGTTCTCCTTGCCTTGCCTTGCCTTTCCTTCCTTCCTTCCTTCCTTCCTTCCTTCCTTCCTTCCTTCCTTCCTTCCTTCCTTCCTTCCTTCCTTCTGTTCAACTTCTGCTCCCTCTCTCTTGCTTTTCTTCAGTTATGAGTCAATATTGTAATGTTATTTTTGCACATATTATTATTTATGTATTTTTCTCCCTCATGCAATTTAGCACAGGGGAGGGCATGGCTTGACCCTGCCCAGGGCCCCCCACACTCTCCCCTACTATTTTGTCTGCTTCTGGCACCCAGGAAAAAGTCAATAGAGTATCTAGCATTGGAAGATTGGGGAGATTGGCCTTTGGAAACCACATACTTAATATGCTACAAACATTAGGTTCCCAAGAGTCTGATCAAGAGCCAAGAGTCCCCTCCCACACTTAAATCAATATACTTTGAATATTTAAACTTACTTTCAAGTTGATTAAAGCTTGGACAAGAGCATATTGATACATGCACTAAGCTCAGTGTTTAGTGCTATAATTCCTGTATTAAGAACTAAAGAAGTTAAAAGACAAAAGCATAAAAAATAACTAGAACAACAAAAATACATTAATAGATATGCAATACAAAAATATGTAATTTTTAACATTAGTAACAAAGTGTGGGGAAAGTAAGTATAGAGTATATAATTGATATTAAATTGTTATTAGTCTATCAGCTTAAAGTAGATTGCTATAACTATAAGAAGTTTTATGTGACCACAGAGAAAACACCTATAGAAAATACACAAAGAAAATGAGAAAGGAATCAAATCATGTCACTACAAAAATATCAATGAAACACAAAGGTAAATAGCAAGAGTGGAGAGATACAAAAAAATTACAAAACAGAAAACAATGAAAAAAATAACAATAGTAAGTTCTTCCCTATCAATAATTACTTTAAATGTAAATGGGTTATATCCTACAATCAAAAAACATAGAGTGGCTGAATGGATAATTAAAACAAGATTAAACTATACAGTTTCTTTAAGAGACTCACTTTAGATTTAAGGACATTTGTAGGCTGAAAGCGAAAGGATGGAAAAAGGTATGTCATTCACATAGTAACCAAAAGGTAGTTGAAGTGACCATACTTGTATCAGGGAAATAAACTAAGCTAAAAACTGTCAAGAGAGACAAAGGAAGACATTACATATTGATAAAAGTATCAACTCACCAAGGAGATATAACTATTATAGATATATATGCACACAACATCAAAGCATACAAATACATGAAGCAAACATTGGCAGAACTGAAAGAAGAAATAGACAGTAACACAATAATAGTAGAGGGTTTTAATACCTGGCTTTCAATAATGGGTAGAACAGCCAGACAGAAGATCAATAAGGAAACAGCGGAGTTAAACAACCCTATAAATCAAAGGACCTCACTCATATGTTAGATTTAAAACTGAAAGCAACAAACAAACATGACAAACAAACAGAGACTCATGGATTTGGACAGTGGATTAGTGGTTACCAGAGGGAATGGGAGGAGGAGGAGGTAGATAGGTGACAGAAGGAAATTTAAGTTTGAGCGGTGAACACATAATGAAATATGCATATGATATATCGTTAAGTTGTATACTTGAAACTTATTTGATTTTGTTAATATCACCACAATAATTTTATTTTTTTTTTAAAAAAGGACTTAACAGACATATATAGAGTATTCCATCCAATGATAGCAGAATACACATTCTTCTCAAGTACACAAGGAGCATTTACAGGATAGATCACATGTTAGGTTACAAAACAAATCTTAAGAAAGAAGATTGAAATTATGCCAACTATATTTGCAACCACAATGGAATGAAACTAGAAATCAATGGTAGAAGAAAAACTGGAAAATTCACAGATATTTGGAAATTAAACAACACATTCTAGAACAACCAATTGTTTGGAGAAAAAAAAACAAATGGGAAATTCAAAATATGTTGAGATTAATAGAAACAAAAACAAATATACCAAAACATATGGGATATAGCCAAAACAGTATGAAAAGAGAAGTTTGTAGTAATAAATGCCTACATTAAAAAAGAAAAAAGATATAAAATAAACAACCTAACTTTATACTTCAAAGAACTAGAAAAATAAGAACAAACCAAACCCAGGGTTACCAGGAGGAAGGAAATAATGAGGATTAAAACAGAAAAAAAAAAAAAAAAAAAAAGGGAGTGCAGAATAGAAAAAAAATCAATGAAACAAAGAGCTGTTTTTTGCAAAAGTAAACTAAATTGACAATCCTTTAGCTACATTAACTAATAAAAAGGAGAAAAAACCTCAAATAAATGAAAACAACTGAAAGATGTTACAATTGATGCCACAGAAATGAAAAGGGTTAGTTTAAGACTACTATGAACAGTTATGCACCAACAAATTATATAACCTAAAAGAAATAAACAAATTCCTAGAAACTGAAAATCTATGAAGACTGGATCATGAAAAAAAAAAAAAATCTGAACAGACCTATAACTAGTAAGGAGATTGAAGCAATAACAAAAACCTCCCAACAGAAAAAGAGCCCAGGACAAGATGGATTCATTGGTGAAACCTACTAGATATTTAAAGAGGAATTAATGCCAATCCTTCTCAAACTCCCCCAAAATTAAAGAGGCAGGAGCACTTTCAGATTTATGAGGCCACATTACTATAATACCAAAGCTAGAAAAAAAGATATCATAAGAAAAGAAAAATCCAGGCCAATATTCTGAATAAACAAATGCAAAAATTTTACACAAAATACCAGCATACCGAATTCGACAGCACATTTAAAAGATCATGCACCACGACCAAGTGTGATTTATCCTCAAGATGCAAAGATGGTTCAAGATGAGAAAAACAATCAGTGTGATAGACTGCATTAACATAAAAGAATACAAATCACATGACCACCTCAACAGATGGGGGGGGCGGGGAAACATTGACAAATTTTAACATTCTTTCATAATAAAACACTCCCAAACTAGGAATGGAAGGAAATTACCTCAACATAAGAGAGGCTGTATATTAAAAGTAACATTATACTCAAAAACTCAAAGTTTTTTTCTTTAAAATTAGGAACAAGATAAGGATGTCCACTCTTGCTACTTCTATTCAGCGTTATACTGGAAGTCTTAGCCAGATGAGTTAGGCAAGAAAAACAAATAAAATGCTTTCAAATCAGAAAGGAAGAAGTAAAATTATTTCTATTCAAAGGTAACATGATTTTATACATAGAAAACCCTAAAGATTTCATACACTCGCACAACTGTTAGAATAATAAACAAATTCAGTAAAGTTGTAGGATATAAAATCAATATACAAAAATTTGTTTGTTTCTATACGCTAATGATTAACAATTTAAATAGTAAAGTAAGAAAACAATCTCATTTACTATAGCATCAAAAAGAATAAAAACATTGGAATAAATTTAACCAAAGGAATAAAAGACTTGTACACTAAAATCTACAAGATTTTGATGAAAGAAAAGACATAAATAAATGTTTATAGATTGAAAGACAACATTTTTAAAATGTCTATACTTATCAAAATAATCTGCAGATTCAATACAATTCGTGTAAATATTCCAATAGCATTATTTACAGAAATAGAAAAAAAATACTAAAATGCATGTGGAAACACAGAAGACCCTGAATAATCTTGAGAAAGAAGAACAAAGCTCAGACTTGTTAATTATAACCATTATAAAACAAAAACAAAATAAGTTTGTTGAGGATGTGGAGAAATTAGAACCCTTGTACACAGTTGGTGGGAATGTAAAATGGCTTAGCTGCTACGAAAAACAGAGGTTCCTCAAAAAAATTAAAGATAAAACTATCATATGACCCAGCAACCACACTTCTGTTTGTTTATCCAAAAGGATTGAAATTGAGATGTCAAAGAGATATTTGAATTCCTGTGTTCATTGAAGGATTATCACAATAGCCAACATGTTGAAACAACCTAAATATCCATTGACAGATGAATGATTAAAGAAAATGTGCTACATACATACAATTAAATGTTATTCATTAAAGCAAAGAAATTATGTCATATGCTATAACATGGATGAAACGGGAGGACATAATTCTAAAGTAAATAAGCAAGTCGCAGAAGGACAAAGCATCATTTTATTTATATTACATGAGGTTTCTAAAGTAATAAATTTATAGAAGCAGAAACTAGAATGGTGGTGGCCAGGGACTGGGAGGAGAGGAAAATGAGGAGTTTCTTTTCAAAAGGGAATAGAATTTTAGTTATACAAGATGAAAAGTTCTAGAGATTTGCTGTACAATGTTGTACTTATGGTTAACAGCAGTGTTCACTTAAAAATCATTAATTGGTAGATCTCATATATTTTTTAACCACAATTTTAAAAGATCTAAATAAGGTTATGAATAACAATACTCTTTAATTTTCTTTAACTTTCTGACTTGGTTGTTGAGAAAGAGGAGGCGTCATCTTGACTCGTTGCTGTCTAATATAGTCTAATATTCTGTGAAATCACTATGCCTTTTGAATTATATCATTCCAAGAAGATTGAGACTTGGGTGGTTGGAGTTTGGGATTCTCTCCCTGCTTTGCCACTGACTGGCTTTTGACTCGGGGAGCAACTCCCTGTTTCGCTCTATCTAGCTATAAAGGGAAAACAACTGGACAACACTTGAGAGAAAATTACAGCTGTCAGGAAGTTCAGCTTTTATGAATGAATATCTTACATAAAAAGAAGCTGTTTCTGTTTCTTAGTATTATAACACCACTAGCAAATTTCTTTAAGGAAAAAAAACAATGAGTTAATGCGCTTATACCACTCAGCCATACTGAATGTTTCACTTAAATGATGCCCTTAAGAGCACATTGTTATTTTGTGTTTAAATTCAAAAAACTTATTTATTTATTTTGCACTGAGAGGTAGAACACAGACCTGAATGCCTAAGTTCATATAACAACTGAAAGACAGTTTTCTGTTTTTTTCTCATTTGACGTATTTTATTAAATCCTAAACACTTACTTTGTGCTTGGCTCAGAGGATACAGTTACAAAAAGAGAGGCCTCTCCCTTCCTTAATGGTGATTACTTACATTCTGTTTGAGAAAAATGGCACAAAACAAGTGATAGTGTAATTCTCATTTTAAATACAGTTATCATAAGTGTTGAAATAGAGACACACAGGTGCTAAATGGGTATTTCCTGGGAGGGTGACGTGATCTGTTCTGGAAGGGGACAGGACACAGTGTCCAGGGAGTGCTTTTTTAAAAAGGTGATATTTAAGTTGAACTCTGGAAGACAAGATTCCAGAATTTCTGAATAGAAGAGGCTTTGGGATGGCAGTCTGGTTGGAAGGAAGGTCTGAGAGATTTGCTTTGAGGCTGCATTGCATAGTAAGTCCATTCTCGGGTGTATTGTATTATTACGTATGTTTCCTTGAGATGACTTTTGGGAAGCTATCCCTTTATGCACCATACAGGAGGGTGAGTGGGAGTGAATTATGTGAAGGTGTGGAGAGGGGAAGAGAGCATGTGCAATGACCACAGCTGAGATTAAACACAGGTATTCCAGACCTGTGTGGATGGAGGATAGAGCACAAGAGTGAGACACAGATGAGACTGGTAAAAGCAACAGAGGCCAGGTCACCTAGGACATGATTAAGGACCATGCAAGCCACTAAAGATTGTGCTGTCAGTGGGGATAAAGATCTGTGGAGAATGAGATTTTATTGATAGGTATCAAGCAGGATAGGGCCTGGTTGTATTCACATTTTAGAAGAAGTCACTCTGTCTACAGTGTGAGAATGAATTGGAATAAAGGTGGATGCCAGAGACCAGTTAGGAAGGTGTTTTAGCAGTTCGACTGAGAAATGATGTTAGCTCAGCCTAGAGGACATCATGGTGATTAAGAGAAACAGACAAATGTGAAAGGTATTTACACAGACAAGTATACAAATATTGTAGATGTAACTGGATATGCCAAGGGGGTCTGGAAAGCTTCGCAGAAGTGACATTAGTCTAATCTTGAAGGATGAGAACAAATTTCTTGTAGTAGTATAGTTTATCACTTAGATTCAATTGCTAAAATTTGTAAATTATAAATCATTATTACCTTTTTATTCACATCCCTTTCATACTCTCTAAGAAACATCACGTAACTTGTGTTCTTATTTCTCTAAGTGTTACTGTGTTAGACTATAATAAATCTGCATTTCCTGAAAGTTATTTTATAATTTAGCCTTATATTAATTAAGATTAATCTTCTCCCCCGTCAACACTCAGTGGAATACAAGGATATTAGTGAGAATTGGAGACATTTTAAAACTTTCTTTTCCTTTTTTTTTTTCCTTCCTATTAAATCTTCTGTCCAGACTAAATCTCTGTGGCAATTAGGCATATATCCTTTCACACTGTTTATTCCTACCATTTTGCCTCCTAATATTTATGATTAAATTTGTTTAAATCTTTTGGAGATAATTTCAGAGACCAAAATGCCTTAAATATTCTTCGTTCTCTCTTATTTAGAAAGGTAGATTGCATGGATCTGAAGATTTCCTAGGAAAGAGGTTATTAGGTATAGAAGAATATTAATTTGTTAGCATTTATAACATCTCTGGTCTTATAGTCATAGGAGTAAACTGTCTACACTTTTCAAATTAAGAGAAATTGCATGTAGTACTTTATACCATTTAATGATTATTTAACACATTACTTGTGTCTGTTAAAGGACTTCTACTACCCAGTCATCCCGGAGCAAGCACTTAGCTCTTCTTTTATAATTAATATTTTTATTTCCCATATGCAGAGAATGCCTGAAGGAAATTTTATCTGGAAAAAAAAGATCTGTGTAGTGTTTTGATGCAGTACACTTTATTTAGTAATTCATTTTTGCTATTTATTTTTTAGTAAATTGATCAAGCCAGGATATTCGTTTTAAGATCCCTCTATGGCGTCAGTGCCAGGTCAACGAGAGGACAGTAAGATATATCTCATATAGGCACCATCCTGTGCACCATCTGCCCATGGTAAATCACAATGATAAGTGGGACATGTACTTGTGCACCACTAATTCTTGTTTGACCAGAATTTCATGTCATCTCATGGTCATTACAATTGTCCAATTACAGTTGATCAAATTGAATTACCTTTAATTAGTAAGTCTGCCTCACAGTACAATGGGCTAGTTGGCCATATTTTTCTGTTTAAGTGGTCTGTCCTCAGACATGGAAAGCCAAATGCTATGTTTGAAAAGAAAAAAAAAATGTGGGGAGAGGAGAAAACATGAGACTAGAATTATTTTACATGTAATACAGTGAAAGAATAATTTTAATGTAGTCTTCTAATAAGTTTAATGAAAGTTTGCTATGCTCTTTAGGATCTTTGAAGGAAGGTAACATTAGTTATGCAACCTACTGCATTTATTTGTCTATATAGAAATGACATACTGAGATTATTAAAACAACTTCTATTGTCCTTGTGTTGGGAAGAAATAGATCATTATGAAGAACTCATTCACAGAAGATTTAGGTCCCTACAAAGATTTATAATATTTTGAGTAGTGCCCAGCCAGGAAATTTACTGTCTTGCTGCAAGCTGCACACTCCATTACAAAATTGTAATGGAGTCACACTGACTTACTCCTGTGCAGATTGATTCTTATATTTGAGAAGCAAATGGGTGAGAACAGGGCATGTATTTCCTGAAGATGCTAATGGGCCTTTGAGCAATGATATCTGCCTGAAATATTAGAGAAGTATCTATGGTTATATAAGATTTGAGAAAGCCAAACTTATCACTTTCTGACATTCTCATTTGAGGTTGATGGTATTGCCATATCACATCAAGTCCTGCTGTATAAACATGCACCAGGCATTATGGTGACACTAGACAAATATGAAGTTTTCTAGGGATTCATTTGACCTAGAAGTTATTTCAGGTATTATCCGTTGGTTCAGCCTAGAGAATAAGGGAGGGAGAGAGAGAAAGAAAAAAAGAGCAAGAGAGAGAGAGAAATGATTTTCTTCTCTTTTTATTTTTTCACTAAGTATCACATGATCTATTTGCCTCAATTTTATTGTTTTTAGGCATTGATCTTGACTCCTTGATTCTCTTTCAGGAAAAAGGCCACTAATGCCATTGTTATTTCTGCCCAACAGTTCAAGTATTCTTTTTTTTTTTTTGGCTAGTTTCCTTACATCAAAACCGGCACTGATGCTAACCCGAAAAAAAAAAATAACATGTTTCTGGAGCATTGCTGAATTAAATATTATTTTAAAAAAAATGTTGGTCAACTCCTTCATTTCTCTACTTATTCCTTCTATTTATATATCCCAAAACAAAAAGTATTTTTAAGACTATTATGTGCTGGTCAAGCAGTGGGCTAGATGTTTGGGGAAAATGTGGCCAATGACAGGCCAGGGCCTGCCTTTTGGACTTATACAATTGGTTGTGATTATTTAGCAAAGACATTTTATAAACCAGCTGTGCCAGGTAAAGTACTATCACCAACCCCTTGTGTAGAATTTGAAAAAGAACCCTCTCATGGAGATCCACAAACAGAGAAGATCCGCTTCTTTTGTTCTGGATTTTTATTTATACGATAATTTATCCAGTGGGTCCTAGTGTTGAAATGTTATAATCCTGGCTTTTGAAATAAGAATCTTGCTGACCCAGTCAGAAATAAGGTCTATACTGTCCCAACACCTGGTTAATCCACTGAGACGGTAGATCTAATAGAATCTGGTGGTTTGTAGGTAAAATTATTATATCATGGGATTTTGTCATTTTTATTTGGTGCTACATGGATGGCAGCTTCCTTTCCAATCAAACCAAAATTATTTCCTCAGGGATATGTGATAAAAATAGATATTTAGGCTATAGATGGAGAATGTTTCAAACAAAATAAAAATTCTAAATGCCTTGCCCTTTACTGGAAATACTGTATGTATGGCTTCTACAATCATACTAAAATTTTAAAACAGTAATGTCCTCTTTGGAAGGCAATTGCTTTAAATTGGATAGGATTCACTCATTTTTCAGTGAAAGAATTCGAAAATTCTGTCTTTGGAAACCAAAATACTGGATGGCAGAGTTGGATGTGTCTTTCACTTTAAAATGCAGACTCTCTCTGTGGTGAATGTATTTGTTGTGGTAAAGTATTTGAAAGAAAATCTTCAGAATAATTTGGGGTAAGGGAAAACAGTTAAAATAAGCCAACCCACCAGTTTTGAACTTTGAAAAATGCTTTATTTAGAATCAGAAAGAATTAATAATCATTCATAGCATAAAGAATCTATGTTACATTATAATCTAAATCAAGATTATAATATATAATCATTATTTAACACAAATTAGACTTGCAAATTTTAAAGAACTTTAGTATTGGGCTTGCTCTCAGTGATTTTCTAAATGAATTAATGTCCATGGAGTTCATTTTGATGCTCTTAGTTACCTCATTATTTGGTCTTTCTTGGCAGATATGTCTCTAGATAAGTGATTCCTGTAAATGTTGGAAATTCCTTGACAGGTTAACTTTCCCATCATTTTAAATTGCTTATGCTATATTGTTTCAGCCTAGATGCACCCTTTCCTGGAAGAAGGGTCCTGCTAGTCTGATAAGAAACTGTCTTTCCTAAGGTCTGTATTTTGTGTGGGGATCAGCTAGGAGAAGGAAAAGCTAGAATGCCAAATTGCAGAGAGTATTCCTTACTGTGGGGCTCCATCCAAAAAGGGTTTGTAACACAGTGTACAGTCTTGTAGCCCAGCTGTGTGGAGCATTGATTGCTTCTGCCTAGAGCAGGGATACTGTCAAGTTGCTCTGTGAGTTGAGTCATCTATTGACAAAGAGCTACCAGCCCGCAGATAATGCTGTGCGGAGCTGCTCTCACTGCTCCCACCGCTCCCACGATGCACTGCTTGTAGCAGCTGTCAAAGATACTGAGGGATCCACGGGAGAGGAAAAAAGACTTTTACAACTGCCTGGAAGAAAGGGGTGTGAGGGAGGAGACATTCCTGTGCAGAGCTGACCAAAGGAAAGAGTAGGCATCAGTGCAGTATGAATGCATACCTCACCAAGCAACACAGCTGCAGCCGGGGGTCCGATAGGATGGATGCTGGCAGGAGTGCACCCACACTGATCAGGGATGCCCACTGCGCTTGTGGCTGGCAGAGGAGCCCTCAGGGGCTCGGGTACAATTCTCAGACCATGCCTTCCTCAGGATCCGGGGGCCCAGCTTCAAACAGGACCAAGCTGGTCACCTTGTGGGACAGTGTGCGGAAAAGTCCCCACAAGACGAGCACCAAGGGCAAAGGGACTTGTGGGGAGCATTGTGCCTGCCCACATGGTTGGTTCAGCCCAGTACAGGTGAGCCTTTTCCTTATGAATTTCCCTTAAGAACTGGAAGAAACTGAGAGCAAATTGTGTAAGGTTAGCATGGTTTGGAAACTTTGCTGAGTCCTCTTTGCTGACTGAGTATGTCTGTTTGGAAAATGGTAGGCCAAGAAAATCTGTCATTTTCACAGATGTTTGTGAACCTCTGGGTGGCCTGCGAAAGTCCAAGGATGCTGTTCTCAGTTTCTTCAGTGACTTTTCTCCAAGTTCAACTTCTCTAGTCCTCAGATGATTTTACTATTCTGCATCACAGTCTTAGCAGCACTTTTTCTCCTAATCGTTGTTAACTTTTCTTTTCTGCCTAGCCTGGGTTTTTTTTTTGTTTGTTTGCTTTTATTTTAAAGAAGAGAAAAAGAACTTTAATCAGATACTTCCCATCTCTTTAAAGATAAAAGAATATTTATTCAGTTATGGAAAATAATGATTTGAAGTATACTGTTCTAATTTTATTCTTATAATGTTGTATAGCTTTGAAGTAATAGAGAATAAAATTTGTTTATACTAAATAATTCATTTTACAAACAAATGGAATAATTGGGAACAAGCTACAGGACGATTACACATAGAATAAAATAATCAAATATTTCATTTATTCATAGAAAAACAATAGGTTATTTATATTAAAAACTATAACTCTCTTCTAGAATGCATTCCTGAAGCAGATGTGCAGATTCCCTTAATTTGGTCCCAGCTTATTCTTGCCCCAAATTACTAGCATTTTACCCCAAATTAAATTGCTTCATTTTTTTCTGCTTCCATCCAGAGAGAGAAAACCACTTTCTGTAAAAGATATAAAAATAAGTAAAATGCACCTATAATCACTGTCATAAGTACAGAACAATGACTGTTCTTAAATATGCATTGAAAAGAGAAAAGCTGTGTTTATAGAAAAAAAAATCCTTTCTTGATTTTCATAGGCTTTTAGCATAATTGAGAAGTGAATATTGATCATGAGTAAAATGTTATAATCTGAGAGGTATAGAGAACATTCTAATTTTTATGTTAGTTTTATGAAAAGTACTTCCAAGAATATTGTATATCACTAGATCTTAATGATATATTTGCAGATACCTGGCTAAATATATGGCTTTTGATGCATTTATATCATGTATCTTAGCATCCTGATTTAAATAAAGAATATATTGTCATTTTAGTATTAAACTAGCTTGAAATGGAGCCTGACATTCGGAAACTCAGTTATTTTTTAATGTTAACACGAATCCCAAGCTGCATAACAAGTCTCAACAATTTTGAAGTCTCTATATATTTTTAATAAATGCACATGTTTAAATGCCTTTAACCTATATCTCTGTATAGATTATGTTCCCAAGGCTCACATAGGGAAAGAAGACAAACTCACATCTAGTTTATGGTTTCTGCACGGAGTAGAATAAGCAAATTCGTTTTATTGTTATAATCTTTTTATCCAATATGTAATACATTTTCAAAAATGATAGTTTCCCAAATCAAAATTTCTAATACTACATTATAATAACCATTTTCTAAAAATCTCGGCAGTGTTTTTTTTATCATCCAAGGGAAACTTTTCCCTTCTTTGGTTTTTAACAAAGTCAACCTCCTACTTATCTTAAATTTATAGTCATTTAATGTTTTAGATGATTAAAATAGACTCTCTGCACTTATAATTAAAGATCCAGTGACATATGAGAGACAATAATTTGAAGCAGCTACCTCCCGTTATTCTTTTGCATATACATTCCTGTACATTTTCTCTTTTATTCACATGTACACTTTATAATTGGCTATGAATAACAATGATTTTTAAATAATGGAGTTATAATACCATATTTTTAGGGTCTTCAATGTTGTGACACTTTTCTATCACCTGACCCTTTCACTTTTTTACCAGCTTATTCTCATAAAGGTACTAAGCTAGATTGATCAGTTTCTCTTTTCATCTCACTCCTGTACCCTTTTGAATATGTTATATGAATAATTTTTAGTATGTCTATATGTACATATATACATATAATTTAATATATGTACTTAAATACCTCTTTAATATCTAACTACTTGAATTGTGTATATTGACATTTTCATGTATTCTCACGTATATATACTTATACTTATGTACACATACATATACATACATTCAAATAAAAAATGAAGTTCTGTATTCTTTTCTCATTTAGAATGTACTAGCTTGTTCTTACAAACAACGTTTCATTCTCTCTGTATAAAGTATATTTCTTTTACTTCTGATAGATACTCAAAATGCTGATATATATACATACATATGTATGCATTTACAGATGTATCTACAGATTATATCTAATGTTTGAACTATACAGATATGTGTAAGTACTATATGCCCATGTAAACTGTCACAAAAACAAGAGAGTATAAGTGTATATGAATCTAAGTGTCCATTAAAACTAAGTCTGTTTTGAGAATTTTGTTATACTATTTATACCCTTTATTTTTTATTTAAAAGTTTTTAAGTTTATTGAGGTGACATTGGTTAATAAAATTGTGTAGGTTTCAAGTATATTTTTACCTTTTAAATTAACTAGAGATGTTGTATGAAACATTGTAAAACAAAGTATGGAGGCTGAGACTAAACAGAATCCTTGATAAAGCAGAGAGAATGGAAGTGCATGTTTTAGAATAGCTGAAGGACCCACATGTGGTACAGAACGTGCCTGAGGGCTAATAAGTGTCTGGGAGCTGGGATCCTGCCCTCTGAGATAGATATTTGCTGTATTACATGGAAATCGGCAGTGCGATTTCTGGCTGCTATAATAGAAGGCCATCGTAATGTCCTGAGTTCCCCCCAAGGCTCCTTCCCAGACTCCTGTTATTCGGGGTGCTGTGTACTAACAGGATTCTGTCATTATGTTGTTCCTCAGCAGTACTAAAAAACAGCTTCTCTCCCATCTCAAATAAGTTTTCATTCCATTTGGATATGTCAAATTAATATAGCCATAATAATAGGTAAGAAAATGGAAAATTATAGTGTGCAAAAGTGAGTTCTAGAATGCATGTCTAGGATAATAGTGTTGGCCTTGGGGAAAAATAAATCCCGTCATTGCTTATGTGGCATTTGCAGACTGACCCCGGGAAGGGGGGCGGCGAGGAGGGCAGCACAGAACAGTGAAGACTTGGAGAGCAGAAATCCATGCATTTTTTCTTCATTCATTTCTTCATTTCCTGAGTGCCTTCTACATGCCACTCTCTCAGGCCCTGTGGACATAATAGTGAACAAAGTAGATACTGCCTCTACCTACCATTGTGAAGCTCATGACCTTTAATAGTATATAATATTTAGCAAATATATCATTATATACACAGAATTATATCATCATAAATCACAGTTTGAAGTAAAACAAAGTTCCAGAAAATGCTACAAATTCTATAGTAAATATATATTTGGACACAGAGGTGAGAGGGCAAGATAATTTTCTTTTTTTTTTTTTTTTAAATGATACTGCATTTCTTCAGGCCTGGAATTTCTGTTATCTAAAATGAGAAAAAAAAATAGTACTGAATTCATATGATTGTAGTGAGGAATGATTAACATACATGTAAAGCACTTAGCACAGTGCTTACATATAGTAGAGGCTCAACAAATATTTACGGATGAATGAATAATAAGTCCACAGAAAGTTGGCTAATAACAATAACCTATTCCTTAATTCATTATACCTGATTTTCTGGGAAGAGAAGAGAGGTGAGTCAGTGAAGACTTCATAAAGGTAGTAATATACTTGCGCTCAATTGAATTGAATCTTGAACAAATTTGTGTTTATCAAGTAAGCAAAGAGACATATGCTTTGGGGACAAAAATAACAAAAACAGAAACACATGTCACACCCTGATGCCTGTGTGGAACTGCTCAGGGAGCCCATAAAACCATGAGGTGAGAGACTGATGGGCCTTGATGAGGATTCCATTGAGTCGGCAGCATGGAGTCACCCCAGATAACAGTGCCTGCTCTGCTACTCTCTATGTGCTAGGCTTCATGGTCAATAAAGCTTTTTGGGCTTTAGTTTTCCCTAAACGACCAATACTAATGTTTGGTGACTGTCAACAGACACCCATTCATTAATGGGAAGCACTTTGGAAAGAATGTATACTTTAGCACTAGATAATCCTAAATTTGAACCTGCTTGCTCTATGTGACCCCACTTCCTTAACCTTTTTAAGAGTAATTTGTTGCCGCTGTAAAAGTTAGGATAAAATCATGTACGGAAATATAACGAGAATTAAAAATAGTCTACCTAAAGAGTCCAGCATGGCATTTAGAAAGTAGGAAGTTTTCAATTTATAAAAAGGTATTTATGATTACCAGTAATATCCAAATTATGTTTTTTAACCTGAAAAACTTATTATCCATCAAATTAATTATCATTACTGTGATCTTTTGTTAAAACGTTTAGTTTGTCCACTGGATTTTCTGATGGTGAAGGTTAGGCTAGGCAACTATCCAGAAACATTTGGCATAGTACCACTTGATGATGGGGTGATATTTTGTCCTTCAGGATTTTTGGAGATTTGCAACAGTGCACGCGTGCATGTGCACACACACACGCGCACGCACGCGCGCGCACACACACACACACACACACACACACAGAAAAAGAAAGAAAACAAAGAAAAAAAGAATTGTATTGAAGAACTAACATTTCCATTAGCTTGTATTCAGAGGTAGATGATGATAGAAGATTTTCTCAGTAATATTCTGCTAGAACTGCATATGAAGTATTTAGCCAAACTCTAATAAATCTTCCCTAACAGTTCCTTTGCAGCTCCTCCAGAAACAGCAGTTTGCAGCAAATTGAGTGCAGAGGACTTTTTCATCCAAGAAGTAGGATTGCCCTATGCTGAAAGCTCAGGCTCAGCTTCTGTCCAGTCAGAAAGATCTGATAGCATGTTTTAACTCTGTGGCTGCTTCTACTGATGTCTTTAATAAAAAAAAAAAAAAAGCCTCTTACCAAGGTAGAGTAAGATTTTTTTAGCCTCTGGAAAACACCAGCAGCCCCAACACAAGGGAAACAATAGAAGAAGAGCTATCACCAAAGGAATTAACGCTCTAAGCATTCTGTGGGCAGAGCTGCAGCCACTTGGTCAACAATCCAAGTACTCCTGCTTCTGGGTGTTGACATCAGCAGAACATTCTCCGTAGGGCAGGACAAGGGGAAGCAAAGTACAGAGGGTAGAACAGAAAACCACATAGATAATATATATTGAATACTCACAACATCCACCATGTATGAAACACTCTGTTCAGGGCTTTACATTAGTCATTTCTTTGAATTCTCCCAACAACGCTAAAAGTGTGCTATTTGATTCCCATTTCACAGATGTGGAAACTGAGGTTAAGAGTAACTGCTGGTGGGACTGAAAACTGGTGCAGCTACTAAGGAGTATGGAGACTCCTTAGAAAACTAAAAATAGATTTACAACATGACCCAGCAATTATACATCTGGATGCTTATCCAAAGAAAAATGAAAACACGAATTCAAAAAGATACATGCACCTCTAGGTTCATTACAGCAACCTAGGTATCCATGGATAGATGAATGGATAAAAAAAGTTGCATATGTATATTCCATATATAGATATACAGCAGAATATTATGCAGCAATAAAAAAGAATGAAATCTTGCCATTTGCCACAACATTGCTAGATCTAGAGGGTATTATGCTAAGTGAAATAAGTCAGGCAGAGAAAGATGTGTGGTTTAATTTATATGTGGAATCTAAAAACAAAACAAACAAAATGAAACAAAAACAGACTCAAAGAAACAGACCAAAGAGATGGTTGCCAGAGGGAGGGCATGGGTAGATAGGGGAAGGGGAATGTAGTCAATAATATTGTGATAAGTTTACACGGTGACAGATGATTATTAGAATTAATGGGGTAATCACATTGTAAGGTATAAAAATGTCAAATCAATATATTATACACCTAAAACTAATATAACCAATATAAGACTGTATAACAGCTATACTTAAATTAAATATAAATTTAAAAGAGTAACTTGCTCATGATGGCTCAACAGATAGAGCAGAACTAGTATCAAATGTAGGTCTATCTGACCTCCCTTAAGCTTTCCGCCACGTCTTACAGAAAGGCCTGTTTGAGGTGCTCTGGAGGACAAAATATCCCCAGAGACCTCGTTCATTCTCTAATTTAGTAGGAAATCACTGTAAGGGATTGTAGTATTTTTCGTGGTTGGAAGGATTGGAACCCTCTAGTAGAATTCTAGATTTCCCCAATTCTACCTTATTTTCTGGTCCCAGGACCCCTGAGATGTTTGGACCCCTAAGGAGCTCTTTCCTTTCTGATCAAGGTTAAGAACTGTGCTGATCTGAAAATGAGGTGATCCCACACCACTGACACCAGAAAAAGATACTTCCTCTTAGAAAGACCTCATAATCTGTGGGTATTTGTAAATTGTATTCAATCTTGCATAATTTATGGTAAGGAATTAGGCACCATGTACTGTAAACTTACCAAATAAAAGTGCATATAGATATTGTCTGTCTTTGAAGTCAGAAAACATCATCTCGCATTACTGAATGTTTGGAGTCTCATTCAGCTACCAAATATCTCTCTTTAATAGCATCATCTCTATTGTCTGACCTATTCCTTTTTCTGATACTGTTTCATCTATTACAAATGTAGCCTCCCCTAATTTTATTCTCTATTCTGTACTCTACTTTGTTCCATTCTCTTAATTTCCCAAAGGCACATAATGTTTTATAATTATATCAGAGCTGAATGGGAATTTAGAGGTCATCTAGTATATCTGAAGCCTAGAAAAGTTAAAAGACTCGCTCAAGTTCATTCAAATCATGGCAGAATTGATCAATGTCTTTGAGCTCGGAATTGAGGGTTATTTTTACTGTTTCAAACTGCTTTTCTTCCCTCAGCCCTTATATGCTCATCTTCATGAAGTGTAATTATCAACAGAAAATTATTAAACATGCAATTTGTTGATATGCAGAAAATTATTAAGCATGCATTTTGTTGATAATGCATTAAAGTTACATAAACCTAAATTCCACTATTTCATAATTCAGACCAACAGTCTCCAAGGAGATAAGGTGAGAAAAAAAGCCACTATAAATTATTTTAGAAATGCATGGAGGTACTTATGTATGGATAATGATTGGGAGGTGATACAGGCATTTAGTAGAAGACCAAGGATGCTCAATGCACTATAATGTACAGACCAATCTCGCACAATAAAGAATTGTCTCATGTGCTGCACGATTGTCAACATTCCACTAGATATTCATAAAGATTTTTTTAAATTTTATAATTTTCTAAGCCTTCAAAATGAAATTTATTTTTATAAACAATAAAAATTATCGGAAATAATTCAATAATCATTAAATATTCTAGGAATGTAACTCCTGTGTAAATCAAGGAATAATTGTACTTTGTTCTGTAATTTTAACAGTAATTGAGTCCCATTTTTGAAAATCTCATTCTTACATCAATGCTGCTGCTTCTGATAGTTGTGTCACTGATACACCTCTCCTGTATCGGTCTACATGTGTAAATGTCATCTGCAAATATGAAATCGAAGAGACTTTAGGCTCCTTTTAATAGACATAGAACCAATGATTTTAAATTGATTGAAACACATGAAATATAATGATCTCACCAAATTTAATTAATAATGTTTTAAATATATTTTATTTGATTGTCATATCATAGATTTATTTTAAAAATCTTTTATTATACAAGAATCTATTTTGAGAAAATTATCCAAAGTTATTTTTTTTTAGAGTTTTCTGTTGTTCTTAGCATTACTCTGCTATTGCCCCAAAGGTCATCATCTATACTCAATTTTTCTATAAGCTTTAGGGTAGCTGGGTATTTTTAATATCTATTCCCTAGTCCTCCCTTTTTTTTTTAATCAAAGGTTAGCATTCTAAGGTCTTTTGAATTAGAAATTAAATATATACCTTTACATGAGGGGGAATTCCAAACAAAGGTAAATAGATAGGGGTAGAGATAATAAGTGAGATAGATAGACAGTTAGATAGATATAGATATTAGATATATAGATGATAGATAGACACATACATACATATATACATAGATGATAAATAGATGATAGATGATAGATAGATATAGATAGGTGATAAATAAATTTCCTCATTGGCCCGCCTAATATAAAATGAAAATATTTTGAGACTAAAGCTATAAGGAACAGTTCATTTGTAAAAAATAAGACATTTTTGCTTTCTCTATTTACATTTTTACTTTTAACTATATTATATGTATTATAAAGTTATTTATTATGATCTTTTACCACATACAAATGATCTATTATCATTTCTTCCAACACTACTTTTCAGTCTAGGATCTATCATGTCTGGTCCTTCACTTTTCCTCTCTTTCTTTTAAGAAATGGTATCTTGTCTCACAAATTACCATATTGAAACATTATTTTAATATATTTTTTTATATTTCTTTTACTTCAATTTAGGCATTATATAAAAAATTATGTATAGACAGTTGTATTATCTATGAATTTCAGATGGAGAAAGGAGAATATTGCAAACATTTATTATAAAATGAAAAGGTTGGATTGGATAGAACTGGGAACCACTGGTTTAGATATTTGATATTATTATGTGTATTGTTATGTATTTGTGTTTAGCTTGCCTTCCAGCTAGACCAGAAGTCAGCAAATATAGCCCGTGTGTCAAATCAAACCTACTATGTGTTTTTATATAGCCCATGAGCTAAGAATGGTTTTATATTTTTTATTAGTTGAAGAAAATAATAAGACTATCTCATGACATGAGAAAATTATATGAAATTTCAATTATACTATCTATCTGTATATAAAGTTTTATTAGAACACAACCATGCTCATTTGTTTGCAAATTGTCTATGGTTACTTTTGTGCTGCGATGGCAAAGTTGAGTAGTTGCAATACAGATTCTAGGGCCAGGAAGTCCTAAAATATTTACAGTCTGGCTCTTTATAGAAAACGTTTGCCAGTCTCTCCACAAGACCAACAGGTTTCCATTTCCTACTGATAAAATGCCTACCAAAGCCTATACATTTTTTTTAAAGACCTGATTTAAGCACTTCTTTTTAATTGTTTCCAGTTCATTTTAGCTCTGTATTTAACATGGTGTCCTGAACAATTAGCCTATTACCTTACATTATGTTTAGTTGTTTCCTTCTCAGTCTTCTGATTACAGAGTAAGGGAGTCCTCACATGCTCATCATAGAACCTAATTCACAATAGCCATCTATTCAATCACCTCTTTGTGAAATTCTTGTAGAATTATTATTAAGCTGTGCATTTGGACCCAGACTTGTCAGCTGCATCATGGCTATGAAGAGGAGAGACTGTGTCTTCTATATCTTTATGTCTGTCTATCTCTTCACTAATCTGAATTTCAATAGAGCATAACCTGTTTATTTACTCTTGTTTCTCCCCAATACCCCCAGCATGTAGCGATAGGTCAGTAAGTTGTTCTTGATTTCTGAATGGATATTAGCACAGGGCCTTGAATATCAAGGTACTTATCAGTTTGGATTTGACTTAAAATTATTATTATTATTATTATTACAAATTTTGCAAGTGCCTTAAGATCAAGAGTGACATCTTCTGTCCTTACAGTTGTGCTATGTAATAACAATTGTAACAAAAAGTTGTTAACATAGGTATATCATTTTGTTAGTTTGTTATGTTTCTACTCAAATTTTTATTCTATTCTGTAGTGCGTCATAATATTGGAATCACTGTTCAAAAACGATGTTCTGCATTCAAGTGGGTCATGCTATTCAATGATGAAAACTATGGTACTGTAGCTTCAGAGGACAACCAAAAAAAAAAAAAATCTAATTCTGCACAGTTTCTTTGTCTACTTAAGGAGTCACTTGTTCTCTAGAAGATTGAAATAATGTCACGAAATACTATTTTATAATTAGTTTCTGTACAATTTATTGCAGAGTACATGACTTTTTCTCCATCATTTTCATCATTAAAAATAAGTGCTCAGGGTACAGTAGTTGGTACTGCCACGTCAAAAACCCATAACTGAACACATTTGCACTTTATTCTGAAAGGCTGTGCTATTTAGTTAATAGTCAACATTGATTGTTGTTATTTTTCAGTAAGTACTTCTTTCTTTAAAATTGGAACTAAATTTAAAACTACATAAATAAATCCTTGATTTATATTACATTTTAGAATAATTAGCAAACATCGACTTCTGACAGACTGGAAAGATAATCTTAAAAAACATCTGTTGATTTTGTTTGTGCAATGATCATTCATTTCTCTTACCTTTTTTTTGTTGTTGTTGTTTTCTACCAGACATATTATTGCACTTAATTCCAATGTTTTAGTTGTTTTTTTTTTACTTTATTTTTTTTTAGAGAAGTTTTAGGTTCACAGCAAACTTCAGAAGAAGGCACTTGCAATAAATTTTTAAAGTCACTGTTTTCGAATTTTTTTAATAAAAATAAATGAATAATCACAAATCCTCTTAGTTTAAAAATAAGCATTTATACTATTTTTAAAAAATAATTTTATTTGGTTCTGATGTAGAAATAATACAAATTCATGCTAATAAATATTATAAGCTAGTGATATGTTTGAAATAGTTAAAATACCTCTAATTATACCTAGAGGTAATCACAGTTAATATTTTGATACCTTTTTAGTTTTTTAAAAATTTTCTCTGCATATGTATCCTCATAAAATATATACAATATTTTTGTATTAATATGTTTACAATGTTCATATGTGTCTGTTAGTGAGAATTTAAGAATATAAAACAATATTGCTTTTTAAAATTAACATCATATTGTGAATATTTTCCTAAGTTAGTAAAATATTTTTCTTGTTATAATTTTTAATGACTGCCAAATATTCCCATTTTTACCAAATTCATATTGTTGGACATTTAGGCTTTCCTTTTTATTATTATTAATATAAACAACACTGAAATAAGCATTGGTGTATTTGAGCTTTTGAACTTTTGACTATCTTTCTCATGTAGATATATTTTCAAAAAAGAAATCACTGTGTCAAGAGAATACATTTTTTAAGGTTTATAAATTTTATCTAGTAATTCAGTTAATTTTTATTCAATAATTAATTATTGAACATTCCTACATGACAAAACACTGTGTCAATCATTAGGGATATAATAGAAAACAAAAGAAATTTATTCCTACCCCATACAGTTTAGTGTTAATTGCCAAATTGCTTCTAAGAGTGTTTTACAAATTTATAGTCCTCCCATTCCAGGAATGTATGAACATATCTTCATTCCTGTACATATGATGGTTTCATCTTGTAAAAAAATTCATGAATCTGGTAAGCTAAATTTGCATGCCATTGTTTTTTTTAATTTGTCCTTATTTGTTAATGATGATGAGTACCTTTCATGTTATTGTAATCAATTATGATACTATTATGGTATCTTCTATCATACCTAGCATAATAATAATACCCAGTTGACAATTTAATACATACTTTGTCGACAGGATAATGGTAGGAAGGATGGAAGGATAATGGTAGGAAGGAAAGAGGAAAGGAAGGAAGGAAGGAAGGAAGGAAGGAAGGAAGGAAGGAAGGAAGGAAAAAGACATACAAATAGGAGAATAGTTCCTGTTTAAAAGTCCTGGTGAAATAAATTTTTATGTACAGTATTTAGCAGGGTAGTTCTTAACCATCTTCATGAATGATCTATGCACCTGTCTCTTTTGTCATTGTAACTCCTTTACTTGTGTCTGTTCTCTGGAAGGAAAAGGGTTGAATGCTCTTATTTTTACACTGATATAAAAATGTGAACAAGATCGAATTGAGTGACAGATGAAAAAGTAATTAGTACAACAGACAGGAATAGACAGGCCATCTGACTGGGTCGATAGAGAGTTTGCTGAAGAGTGCAATATGAGCATTAAATTTGACAGTAAGGGGGCTTAAAGAGGAAAAGTGATCTAACTGATCAAATGGGGTAGGAAAGTATTCTGAAACTCTCCTGGCTATTTAATAGTATGTTTGTTTATATATAGATAAAAATTTTATTAAATTTGTATATAAACAAACATATTCAAGGATGAATTTGGGTATGCATGTCTTAAAATGCAGACAGTCTGTCCCTAAAACCCAAAACCATTATATCCTAGAATGATTGTATAAAATTTTACTCTCAAAAACACACTATTATTACAGTGCCAGTGCCAATATTTAGAATTAAACTTATATATGCAACAACTTTACAGACCCCTCTTATGAAGAAGGCTGGGCATGCTCTGGTTGTTTTGAAAAATAAATGAAGCCAATCTGTCAGTAATGTGAAAGTAGCTGTTTTTTGTTTTTTTTTTTAATATAGGCGAGAACATTATTTTCAAAGGACTGAATGGAAAGGTGACAGGTTTAGAATTGTAAGTAGATTGAGGACAGAAACTCTTCTGAGTTTATGAAAGAGCCCAGCATGATTGTTTGTTTCTTGCAAGCTTATAATTATTATTTTTTCAATAATTAAGGAAAAACAGATGGGTAACTCTTCACATTATTATCCCCACCCCTTTTTGTGCAGTTTACTATTTCCTACCCTGCACTACTCTCAAACCTGTTTTATAACTCATTCAGTTTACCGTGCCAGAAAATCAAGAAATAATGATCAGTGCAATCACCTGTCTACCCTCAAGCCTCTCACTAATTAAATGATGACTAGTTGATATAGAATTATATCTCATAGTGTGTAAAATATTATCCCTTTTCACATTCCCATTCTCTGTGATTGAATATAGATGGGCATTATCATTCACAAAAGGTGTTTGCAACAGCCTCCAAAATTCCTTGGTCCAATCAAAGTGTTTTTGTTGCCAAATTTATCTTAACATTCAGTTCTCTTTCTATCACTAGCTGATATAAATGAATTAACAACCCCAAATCATTTAAAGTAATGCTTCACTCTAAGTGTAATCCGACTTATGGAAAGGGCAAGTATGTCTGAAAATTTTAATGGATGGTCTCAGATTACACATGTTAAACAGTTGTTTATTTTTCAATTCTTTAAATTTTTTAAATTACTGTTGTCATATGATATTATATTAGTTTCGGGTATACAACTTAGTAATTAGACATTGTATAAATTACAGTGTGACCACCCCGATAAGTCTAGTATCCATCTGACACCATACATAGTTATTACAATATTATTAATTATATTCCTTATTCTATAATTTACATCCCCATGACTATTTTGTAACTACCAATGTATACTTCTTAATCCCTTCCCCTTTCTCACCCAATCCCTAATTTCCTCCCATCTGGCACCCATTAAAATGTACTCTGTATCTATGAGTTTATTTTTGTTTTGTTTCTTTATTTTCTTCTTTAGATTTCACTTGTAAGTGAAAGCATATGGCATTTGTCTTTCTCTGTCTGATTTACTCCACTCAGCACAATACCCTCTAGCTCTATCCATGTTATAGATGACAAGATTTCCTTCTTTTTTATGGCTAAGTAATATTTTATTTTATATACATGTACACATAATTATTATTTTATTATTATGTTATATTTTTATTTTATGATATTTTATTTTGTATTTATACACACACATACTTACTACCTCTTCTTTTTCTATTCATCCATTGATGGACACCTAGGTAGCCTCCATATCATGACTATTGTAAATAACGCTGCAATGAACATGTGGATTCACATGTCCCTTTGGGTTTCTTCGGATAAATACCTAGAAGTGAGATAACTGGGTCCTTCTTTGTCTCTTGTTATAGCCTTTGTTTTGAAGTCTATTTTGTCTGGCATAAGTATTGCTACCCGAGCTTTTTTTGTTTGTTTGTTACTATTTTGATGAAACATTTTTTTTTTCATTTTTTTACTTTCAGTCTGTGTCTTTTGATCTGAGGTGAGTCTCTTGTAGATAACATATATAAGGGTCTTATTTCTCATCCATTGAGTCACCCTATTTTTTGACTGGAGCATTTAATCCATATTTATTCAGAGTGATTGTTGATAGATATATAATTATTGCCATTTTATTATTCATATTTTCATTTATTTTTTCTTGAAAAAGTTCACCAACATTTCCTTTAACATTGCCTTAATGGTGATGAACTTCTTTAGCTTTTTCTCATCTGGGAATCTTTTTATCTGTCTTTCAATTCTAAATAATAGTTTTTTTCTGGGTAGAGTAATCTTGGTTGCAGGTCCTTGCTTTTCATCACTTTGAATATTTTGTACCAATCCCTTCTGGCCTGCAAAATTTCTGTTGAGAAATCAGCTAATAGTCTTATGTGAGCTTCCTTGTAGGTGACTGCTTTTCTTTTGCTTCTTTTAAGATTCTCTCTTTATCTTTAACCTTTGGCACTTGATTATAATGCATCCTGGTGCGGGCCTTTTTGGGTTCATCTTGTTTTGGATTCTCTGTGCTTCCTAGGGTTGTATGTCTATTTCTTTTACCAAGATTAGGAAAGTTTTCCATCATTATTGCTTCAAACAAGTTTTCATTTTTTTGCTCTCTCTCTTTCTCTCTTCTCCTTCTGTTATTTCTGTGGTGAGAATGTTTTTACATTTGATACTGTCCCGGAGGCCTCTTAAACTGTTCTCTTTTTTTTTTAAGATTTTTTTTCTTGTTTCCGTTCTGATTGGGTGTTTTCTGCTACCTTATCTTCTAAATCTCTGATTTGATCCTATGCTTCATCTAATCTACTGTCGATTCCTTCTAAGGTGTTCTTCACTTCAGTTATTGTATTCTTCATTTCTAACTGGTTACTTTTTACATTTTCTATCTCTACATTAAAGTTCTCACTGAGTTCAGCTATTTTCCTCCTAAATTCATTGAGAATTTTTATAACCAGTGTTTTGAACTCTGCATTTGGTAGATTATTTGTTTCCTTTTTGTTTTCTTCTTTATCTGAAGCTTTGTTCTGTTCTTTCATTTGACACATATTTCTTTGTCTCTCAATTTCGGCTGCCTTTCTGTGTTTGCTCCTATGTCTTAGACAGGGCTGCTATGTCTCCCAATCTTAGCAGAGTGGCCTTATGTGGTACTTGTGCCACAGGGCCCAGTGGCACAGTCTTTCCTGGCCATCTGAGCTGGGTTTTTCATGTATATCCCTTATATGAATTGTGTGTGCACTCCTATTGCAGTTGAGCCTTGGTTGCTGTTTCACGTCAGTTGGAGGAATCGATCCTATTGCTAACTGATTGTGAGAACTGGCCATAACCAGTGGAGGAGCTGTTGTGCAGAGGTTGCCCCTATGGAGCACAATTTGCTTTCGTAGGATTCTGGTGCCTGCCATGTTTGTCCATTGATTGTGTTGTCCTGGGATGTGACCCTGGGTGATGCTCCGCCTCAGACCAATGCTGGCCACTAGGCATGCAGGCCGGGGCCTCCTGAGAGGAAGCCTGTTGCAGGCCAAGTTCAGCTATAGCCCTTGCCCTGCCCAGGGCCACATGGCATGAGCCACCATGCAATCTGCTGGATTTAGATGTTCCTCAAGAGGTCAGCCTGCAAACTGAGCCTGGCTGCTGCTAGTGCTTGGCTTGGAGCTGCTCAGCAAAAGGTACAGGGCATATAGAGGCACGATGCTGCTTCTTTGAGTTTTGTGAGCCTTTGAGAGATTTTAAGAAAATCTGTCACATGAGCCAAGACAGGCTATTTGTATGGAGAGAAAAATGGAGGCAGCTTGGGTCAGCCCACAAGCTGGGAGAGATGGAGTCTCAGGGAATCATGTGTGTTATCCCGGTTGATGGAGACTCAGTTATGGCAGTCACCTTCATCTGAATGCTGGGACTGGGGAGGGCTGAACAAAGGAACAATGGATACTATCCAGAAGAAAGCCATCCCTTCAACCCTCACCCCAGTGCCAGACAATTTAATTCTTTTCTGCATGTCCCTGGCACTCTTCAAGCAGCTGTCCCACTGCTGGAGCTCAGAGTGAGTGAGTCTGTCAACAAGTAAGTCTGCACATGGGCCTCTTAAGAGGAACATCTGCAACTCTAGTGGCCCTTTGTCTCACTCAGCCACAATTTCTGCTGATTTTCACAGCCAGAGGTTGTGGGAACTTCTCTTCACAGGACTGGAACCCAGGGCTAGTGAGCCCAGTGTAAGGCTGGGATCTCTTGCTTCTCTGATGAGATCTCTGATTCTCATGCCACACGTGAGTGTGGGACCAGCCCATTTTGTGTCTCTGCCCCTCCTATCAGTCTTGGGGTGCCCTCTCCTATATGTCCCAAGTTGTAGGACTTCAGGTGACTCCCAATGATGACTATTCTGTAGTTTAGTTGTAATTTTGATGTGGTTGTTAGAGGAGGGAAAAACAGCATCTCATCAAACACAGTTTGCCAAATACTAGTTTACAAGGTGAAACTTGATTCCTTAGCAGGCCAAAGTTGTCTGTAATTTGGCCTCAGCCTGCATTTCCAACCCCGTCTTCAGCCATTCCTATTGTATTCTGGTCACACCCAATCATTCATTGTTTCCCTGATTTCCTGAACCCACCACATAGCCTCTTGCCAATTTTTTTTTTTAACGTACTCCTCTCTATATAATGACTCTTATTGTTTCTGTGTTTGATAAAATCATATCTACATCATTCGAGGATCATCTCAAATGTTATCTTCTGTAAGCTTTCCTTTCTCTGTACTTCCACAGAATGTTTTACATATACCTACTTTTCAGTTAACATTGTAGTTGCTCACATGTCTGCTTCATGCACCATGTTGGAAGTTTTGAGAGAACACAAACCACGGCTTATTTATTTCTGTATCTTTAGTGCAAGGATAGGGCCTGACATTTTATAAATTATTGAAAGAATAGTATCTTTAAAAATTGGTAGGGAGAGAATAATGTTGTGTTATGCAAGGCAAACTGAAGAGGTTGTTATTTAGATAATACTGTGATTAGGTCCCTGGGTCCCACATTTTGTGTCTTTAAAAGACAAGGTAACCTTTCTGATAAGTACAGCTGCTTGAAGAGTGCCAGAAATATCTGGAGGGGATTGGGACCATGAAACTGACCCACACCAGATAAAATGTATATCAAATTATGTAAGAATCATTTATTTCGGTATAAAGTATAATTGTAAGATGAATTGAAACACCCATGTACATAAAATTTATTTGTTTGTTCATTCACAAGGATTTATCGGTCATCTATTGTATGCCAAGCTTAGTTCTAGAAAATTGAGAATATGGCAATAAATAAAATAGACACAATTTGAAGCTTATATTCTAGTTGAGAAATACATAGAATTAACAAATAAACACATAAATAAGATTACTTCAGATGATGATATACTATTTAAAAATAAACTGGGGCAATGTGATGTGGAATAGTTTGGTGGAAGGGGGGTTACTTTGGATATGACAGTAAAGTAAGAAAAGGTCAAAAGAGGAAGCAATTGAGTTGATATTTGAAAGATAAAAGGTGAAAAGGGGAAACATTATGACAATTTTAAGGTGATGTCTCAAAATAATAGCATGTTCAAGGATAGGAACATGTTTAAATGTGTTTCCGTAACAGAAGGAAGCTCATGTGGAGGAGAGTGGGGGTGGGGAAGAAGGGCAGGAATGGAGGTTGGAGAGTTAGGTAAGGCCAGGTCATGTAGACTTTGGAGACCATGGGAGTGAGTCTGAATTTTAGTCAAAGCTCAGCAAGAAACCATCGACATCTCACTATGGACATCACCTAATGTCCATAGTGAGAATGAGCTGTGGGGAGACAAAAACATAAGGAGAGAAATTAGTTAGAATGCTATATAGGGATTGATAATTACGGCTGGACCCAGGGAGCAGCAACAGTGATAGAGATTCACTTGTATGGATTTAAGTTGGATATAAAGCAAAAAGATGGATTAAATCATGTAAGCTTATTTGAGGCAGAATGTGATGAAATGAGGCAGATAAGAAAAACCAAAGACGTTTAGGGTTACTTCCAGGTACTAGACTTCTCTTCTCAGAGTCAAAACATCTTCAGAATTTGTTAATTATTTGAACTCAAATGTTCAGACTTCTTCCCACCTAGTAAGTTCCTATATTGGTAGAAAAAGCTTGCCTCTCTGACTTTCCTTTTCCTTTGGTATTCTCCTTGACTCCTAACAGTCTCCCAAACTTCCAATTAAACCATTTTTATTTAGAAAGAATAATATTTTTTCAGTCCTGCTGGCTAGGTATTCTTTTCTTCCTTTAAGTTTACCTTGCATAGCTGAGTTTTGATCTCATAAGGGTAATCATAATTTACCTAATTTTTAAGTTGGAAATTGGGAGAGTATCTTAATGAAGACTCCAAATGCTGACCACAGGGCAGTGGATCGTGACCCATCAAATATCTGATGATGACCTTCCGCTTCCTTTTCAGCTCTGGCTTTGACTCCTCCCTCTAATTCTTTAATGGAAGGGTGTTTGTAATATCCCATTTAAATACATTGGATGGTGAATATTTTTTTTTATGTAGGAAAGTCTCTAGATAAAGAGAATTTGGGTGAGAAGATAAGAAGGAAATAAAGTAATCATCTGACCCTACTGAAAACTATTTTAATTTTTTAGAGCATGTGGTTCAAACAGATGGTCTCTCTCTCTCTCTTCTTTTCTTTTCTTTTTTTATTTTTTGGTTGAACTATGAAATTATGAGAACATCCCTGGAACATAATTTATTAGGTTTATTAGAAATTGCCCCAAATATGATGGTATAGGAAATTGAGACTATTTAAAATGGAATCCTGGCTCACTTCTTCCAATTAAGCTTAAAATAATAAAATGGTACCACAAGCATGTGTTCATTGTTCATTCTGAATCTTTTAAAAGTTGATACTGATTATTTTTCTGATTAAATTACAAGATTTTTAAAAAATAAACATTTTTTTCTAATATTTATTCCTCCTTTAATCTTCTGTTTGATTTCAAGACAGAAATAAGTGAGTTGTATTTTGGGGAATAAACTTCAGCCACTGGAAAGAGCTATTTTCTTTGTACATTCCAGATCAATTGACTAAATTGATACAGAAATTTATAAATAATGTTCTGTAGTATCCGAAAGTGTCCTCTCATCATTAGATGCCTTTAGCCAACATAGCAGAAGTTTGGCATACTGTCCATTCCCGCATCATTAACATTACTGTATTGTAGATTGTATTACAGCACTGGCCTTGAGAGAGTACATGAATTGTCTAAACAGTTTCTTGTTTCAGATCAGTCTATATCTGTATATTGCAAAGACAATGGTTTTAATTCATACCTCAGCAAAAATCAGTATCAGATATATCAGTAATCGTTTCTCCCAATTTGGACTCATGCTTGAATTTCACAACCCACAGGGGAGTGAGTGAATGTACTGCAGTGAGAAAATACAAAACCGGAAATTAGGAAACCTAGGTTCTAGTAGCTAGACTACTCTTAACTCTGTGAATCACCCTAGCCAACTCTTAGAATCTTAGTGTCTTCATATCAACTGCAGGAAGTTAAACTAGTTGAATGAAAAACATGATTAATATATTTCACTGTGATAACTCTGATTGATTCATGATGTTTGTATGGATCATAGTGCTAAGAAAGACGCTAAAAAATGCAGTTAAAATTACCATGGTAATCTATGAATAAGAAAAAAAAAAAACAGCAGGCTAGATCTCTAGAATTTTTTTTTTAATAGGCCTGATGCCAGGTGCTTTATGTGAACCACATACTTATAATAAATTATAATAATAGCCACCATTTCTGAAGTATTTCTTATACAGTAATATCTTAATTTAATGTTAAAAATCACAAGATGCGGGTCATCGCATCTACGTTTTATGGATAAGCAAAAAGACTTTTAGAAGCAAAGTAACTTGTCTTAGTTCACACCACTAACACAAAAGGGCAAGATTCATGGTTGGAACTCAGGTCTGACTGCATTGTGCTCTACTAGTTCATATGTAAGCCTGCATTTGTTGATGTTGACTTGATTTATGAGAGGGTGATAAACATGAAGTTGTCAGAAAACTAAACTTATTTGGTGACTGCATAGCTTAAAAAATAATGATTATAAATGAGACTTCTGCAAATTTAATAGGTTTGGGAGTGAAGTAGAAAAAATATAGTTTTAAAATTATTAAGCTCTTCTGGAAGTTCTATGAAATTTTTTTCTTCTGAAGTCTTCATCATTTTGTAATGTAAGAAATGTATCAAAAACTTGAATGTATCAAAAACCTCTTTTGACATTTGAAAGACAATTGAAGTATACCCCCACTCTCGAGCTCAGGGTCTAGTGTGGCCCCTGCAGTTCTATCTAAGGGATAAATCTATCGCTTACCTAACACAATAGATAACACTTAATAAATTCTTAATAAATAGTTGCTGAATGAAGAAATATAGTATTGCATCCCCAAGTCTCATCCGTTATTCTACAATAGAGAGCAAGAGGTGTTCTTCAAAAAGCTAACTAAATTTACTCTTTTGACTTATGAATAATAACTTTAAGATAAACCCATGCTATTCAGTAAATTAAAAACAGAGTGCTTATTTAGTAAAATGAACCTGGATCAGAGTATGGAGGGTTAGGTGGGCAGCTGTGATTTCCAGTGCTGCTCTCTGTCCATTAGAACTTGCCTCCAGGGTTACATCATTAGATGAGTCATATAATATATTATCTTCCCTGAACCCTTTATGCCCTGGTCTGTTATACAGGTGCTATTGCATGCATATTCTATTTCTGGTGGCGATAGTTCTGATGCAAGGAGGGAGAGAGAAAATAGTGTTAGCCATGAGGCTTGATACCCTTATTTTTCTGCTGAACATCTTGCTGTTGCATGGTTGGTAAAATTTGGCTTGTCTTAGAGACAATATTTTTTAAATTAGGTGTGATTGTGATAAGTTCTAGATTATCCATGTAATCCTCTCTTCATTTCAGCAATAATAGCTGAATTTAAGTGTATCCTTCTTATTGGAACTCATTATATGAAGCTTCCTTCCACCCTGGGCCTTTATGATATTTATAAATTGTGTTTTCAAAGTAAGGTAAGTTGGCCTTTTGTCTAATACTTCTTGGATTCTAAGGCGATTCAGAGATCAATAGTGAATCAATGACTAAATCTACTCAAAAGATCTTACCTGTACTATTGGAACAGTCTTTAAACTGGCCTTTTGCCTCAATGCACCACATAATCCATCTACCTCAAGCTGCCAGAAGTCTTCCAATACTCCTTCCTCCCATGAAATGCCATGTCATTCTCTTGCTTAAAGTCCCTCGATGGCTCCATACTACTTATGGGATACAGTATAATTCCTTAGAGTGACAGAGAAGCCCCTATAACTCATTCACTGACCAAATATAAACCTTAAAACCAGGTTCTCCTCCTTTCCCCTTCCTAACCATGTTACTCTTCTGGGGGCGGGGGGCGGGGGAAGTCTAGCATTATGAATACACTATGCACTCTTGTTTCTAAACTTTCACTCTCTATCAAATTTAAGGAGGCTCAATAAGTAGTACCTTTTCTTTATCTTCAGATTAAAACAAGATAAGATAGAGGTGTAAGATTCAGATAGATTTTTTTTTTTAAGTTGGATTTATTACTGATAAAACTAGATTGAAGGTAATGGCAACAGCAGCCACTCAAACAGGCTTACCGGCCTCCTTTGAACTCGATTTACTCTGCACCCCAAAAGACCAGCTTGGGCTGCAGAGGGACAGCCTGCCTTGCTAAGCATATAGTATAGTGGAGGGAGAATGCAAGGCTCAGGCAGACTGCCTGTCTCGCAAGAGGAAAGAGTAAACTGAGCATGCCGTTTCTTTTTCCAAACTTAGCCAGCATAAAACTTCCTGGTCTTTCTGGGGATGGGAAAAAAGACCTAGAGTATTACACTAGGGAAGTCTCCTCACTAAAAATCATAGGAGTGAAGAATAACCTACCTCACTGTAATTCTAAGTCCTGGAAATACTTTCCTCAGAACCTTATCTTTCTGAGAAATTTCAGCCATCCAAACATCCAGCCTCAATGATGTATCATTTCATATGTAGTTTTTCTTGTTCTACTTATTCCTCACCCTCCCTAGTATCCCCAGCCAATTTAATAATGTTGTTTCCCAATGCACTCCATATTCATTCCATCATAATATTTAATGTCAGTTTAGTGAAATTATTAGCTAATCTGTGAAATCCTCAAGGGGAGGAGTAATATTATGTTCTACCAATACCTAAGAATGAGTTTAGAACCTTGTAGGCATTTAATAAATAGACAAGATATTTTCCAAAATACTTGAGTAAAAGGAAATTAAGTAAAGGTAACTTACTTCAGTGACTGCCTACTAGGTGCTGAGAACTGGGATAGAATTGTATCCCAATTAACTCAGCTAGCCTGTACAACAACCCAGAGAGACTGAAGTATCACTCCTATTTTACAGATAGAGAGGCTCACAGAAGAATTTTGCCTAAATACCTGTGGGCTAATTAACATTCAAACCCAGTTGGCCTATTGTTCTTAGATGAACGCTGTACCTCCCTGGTCTTTGCATCACCTGTAGACTGACATTGTTTTTCAGGATATAAATCAAACAGATATAAATGTCATTACATGAGGAAGAAAAAGTCACACTCAAGTGTTTTTTAGCCTTGTTTAAAAAGCTTTTTATAGATAAGGGAGAGTATGAATTTAGAGGTTAGCATTTATATTAATATTGACTTTTTAATGTTTTCAATGAGAGGACCATATGTCTCATAGCATCTAGAATATATAATGTAAATTATACCACATATGAATGAGTAGCCCAGGAATTAGACTGTAAGTTATCTGTCAGTCAAGATATTTAATTTTATGATTTACGCATTGCTCATTCAGTCTAATTTGGCAATGTCCTTTCTTTTATTCCTGACCTTATTCATTTTGTATTGCCTTGACCATAACATTTCACCTTCTATCTGATTGGATTTATTTCTTTAATCTGGTATATCTGATTTCACATGGCTGACTTCTAATCATTTTAGCCAATGTGCAGTTATGCGATAAAATCTACCACATCTTCAAAATCCTTGGAGTAAATTATAAGGAATTACATGATTTCTCTGAATCTTTTACTGAGCTGCTTAATAATAGTTTTTTTTTTTTAAATGAAGCAATATTAACTGATACATATTGAATGCTGCGTGCCAAGTATCCTGCTAAGTGCTAAGTGTGCATTTTTTTCTAGAAATCTTCACAAGAACTATGTGGGTTAGTCACTTGTCTTCCCCATTTTTAGAAAAGACAACAAAACTTCAGAGAGCATTTAAGCAACTTACCCATGGCAACACTGAGAAAGTGGAGTGTTAGAATACAAACCTTTGCTGACTCACTCTCAAACCTTGCATTTTTACCACTGTGCTACCAAAAGAATAATTCCCACTTTCTGGAAGCTGAGCATTGTCTTTTGAGAGAAACAAAATTGAATTTAATTCTTTTTCTACAAATAACATGCTTTGAGACCCTCAATAGGTCACTCAATCTCTCCACCACTTTCTTTACTTGCCTGTTCAGTGAGGACAATGCCTATATCATGGGGTTACTTTATTAAAAGACTTCATACATAAGGAGCTTAGTGTTGTATGTCGTACTTGGTGGATGTTCAATAAATGTTAAATCCCCCTTTCTTTTTCTCATACAGAAAAATAATCACCCCTTATGTTTCCAGAGCTTTTCTACATTTTTTATTTGAGCCCCCAAGATCCCTTTGATGACAGGAATTATATTTCCTGATTTACAATAGAGAAAATAAAGGCTCAGAAAAGTCAAAAGGCTTAGTTTTAGTCATACATATCCTGTAAGGATCAGAACCAGGACCTCACATTTCTCACTCCTTTTCAGTACCCAATATTTGCTTCTCGGAAAAAGTAAAGTGAAGGAAGGCAGAAAGCAGAGGATGTCAATGAAATCTAAAAAGTTCCTCTATGAAAAAATTATTTTAAAAAAGTATTTGCTCATTAGTTTGTTTTTTTTTTCTTCCCTTCACCAATGGCAAATTGTGAGAACTCTGACAGGAAGGAAGAGTAGGATCCTTTAGGAAGACTGTTCCTTAGCTCAGTGAAGGCCCTGATCTGAGCGACATCTATTTTAATTTGCTTATTTCAGAGCTGCAGACACTCAGCCTTATATGAGAATTGTTCTGCAATAGGTTAGAAGCTGTACTGAGGATTATGAGAATGAGTAGATTTAGTTGTTGGTCCTTGTTAATGAAAAGCAAGAAGCTCTGTTATACAATGAATGGCTATATTTTGGATCTGATTACCATTTCCTGTTGGCCCTCTAGGAAAGGGCACCTTGAAAGAGACTTACTTGCTTTGATCACCACACAGTCCCCGAATATACTTAAAACACAGAGTCCAGAAGTAGAAATGGTTGATGCAACCCATTCATAACCCTACAGTTTCCATTTATGATCTCAGAATTATTCTCCTCCCCTGCTCACCATCAAGGTAAGGCAAACAGATGTAGATGAATTTTCTCCCATATTTGTCAAAGATCCTCTCCTTCCTTCTCCTTTAGGCTCCAGGAAGTTGGAGGATAACATTAAAAAGTTGTTTGTGAGTCCGAATCTTGGGGTAAAGCCTCACTTATTTAGAAGAATAACTTACTCCTAGCTTTCTTCCTGGACTAGAAAGTTTACTCTTACTCATGGTAAAAAGGTGAGCCATATCACCTTCCCCTATAGGCTGGAATACAGAGGCCTTCTAAACTTTCTCCTTCCTTAGAGCATTAATAATATTAATGATAATGATAATAATATTGATGATAGCCAATATTTATTTATTATTTATTTCAATGCCCTTTTATGTTCTAAGAAATGTTAAGTAAAAATAATTCATTCGATTCTTGCAATAACACTAGTAGATTGCTAACATTATTATTAATTGATATTAGTCACAATTTATAAGGGAGGAAACTGAGACGTGGTGATGTTAACTAATTTTTTCCAAATTCACACAGTAAATAATTAAAGTAGCAGTCATTCAGGCCTATTAATCTTCCCCCAGCAAGATTTGTTATTAATTGCTTTTGTTTCACTGCCTACAAGCTTTATTAGAATCAAGGGTTATCTCCCTTCCCTTTTCATGCTATTTTTATTTTAATCCAAACTCCATTTCTTTGCTTTTTTCATCTAGTAATTGCCTCTTGCCTACCCTAATACTCCAGGCTCATCTCTTATTGGCTCTCACCTGATTCCAGTCATCTTATCACATAAGTTGGAAACTTAAAGTCATTATTAATGCTGCCCTCACCCTCTTTTTTCCTGAGAAATAGATGTGTGTGTGTGTGTGTGTGTGTGTGTGCGCGCGAGAGAGACAGAGAGAGAGAGACAGAGAGAGAGAGAGAGAGAGAGAGAGAGAGAGAGAGAGAGAGAGAGAGAGAGAGAGGAGAGAAGAGAGAGAGAGAGAATGGAAAGACGGAAGAGGCAGGCAGAGAAAGAGACAGAAAGAGACAGACAATATGCAAACACTGACTAAACATGTAGTTGGTACCCAGTGGAGATGTGTTGATTAGAGGAAGGAAAAGGGAAGGCAAGCTCCCAGGGAATTTTATTTTAGGGCCATTTCAGTATTTTAAACAGTTAAGACATGAATTAAATCTGTGAAAATTCTATAACACAGAAAAAAATATTCCTAAGAAGAGCAATACTTTAGCCTCGGCCCTGCTAGTATCTAACTTTATAATCTTAGGCACATTCTAATCAGTCTAGGTCTAATTTCTTGTCTGTAAAATGGGCACAACCATTCCAGCCTCATAAGATTATCATCCTTGTAGAATGATAAAAATGCAGTGGAGATCAGATTCTTGAAGTGGTTATAAAGTAGTGAGATTATAAACATCTGACATATGGATAGAGCTTAGTGTTACACAGAAATAGAAATATGTATATAAGATAATAGCTAACAATTATTTGTCGTTGCTTATTTTTGCTGGCCACATGTAATGACTCATTTAATCCTAACAATAACTATATGACATAAATATCATTATCAAACCCAGGAAACTGAGGATTAGGTTATAGAGTAACATGATCAAGTTCATACAGTTACAAAGCAGTCTAGCTAGGGTTCTAGCCCAGGAAATCTGACTCTCAACCTTGTACTCTTAATTATCCTCACTGCCTCTGGATGGAAATGGAAAAACATAGGCATTGCTTATAGAGGAGAAGGTGCTTTAGCCTCTAACTCTTTACTGCTGGTAAGGAGATTTTATCATCACAAAGGCCACCAACACTGCTCCTCTCTATGGCTGCTAGGCACCTCTGTGTCTGGTTTAACCTCTCAACACTGTATCCTGCTTATTGGCCATAAAGGTACTTAAACTGTTTAAATATGTTTGTTTGGGAAAAAGAAATAAGTAACTGCTGTATATCTCTTGTGTTTCAAAACCTTGAAAAGCATAAGTGTATTAGATATGTTTAAACTGCCATTTAAAAGAATTTCTATTTCCAGTTGAGAGTATGGCTTGGGTCATACTCAGGCAGCATGGAAATAAAAGATAATTTTAATTGGGTGTCCTTAGAAGTCCTTTTATGTTTTAGTTAACAATTCTGCAATGCCTTCATTAAGATCAGATTATCTTAGTGTGTCATATGATTATTTTTCTCTGAGCTGTTTATTGTACTGTACCACAAGGCTATAGGTACCAGGAAAGCATATTCACTCAAGAGAGTTATTGATTTTTTTTTTCCTTCTTGAATTCCTATTATAGCATGGGAAGCCTTAACTACCTCCTTCCTATATTTAATATACTGTGAGTTTTCAAAAGCATCATAGTGGAGCATCATCAGAAGCCACTGTGAGGCCCTGAGCATTTCAGACCTTGAAATAGAGTTAGGTGTATATTATCGTTGCATAGACTGTGAGGAAAAAATACAATAATTTGGGAGGGAAGGAGTTAAGATAATCTGAGAAGGTTAAACAATGATAATGGTGGTAAAATTATACATGCTGATAAGAAGAACTGGGGATAAAACCTAAATTCAAGTCCTATACATTTCTACCATTAATGATAGTGTGATTGTGTGCCATTTTTAATTCTTTAGTGTATTCGTTACCTTTGTTTAAAAACGGGAGTGCTAATTCTGGATGTATATACTCCTTATGGTTTTTGCAATAATCAGATTCATTCATTTATTCAACAAATGTCCATTGAACACCTATCTTATGCTACACATTATGTATATACAGGATACAATGATAAACAAAAGAACTCTATCCATAATGAGATAGTCCAATGGGAAGTTCAACAATAATTTAAAAGTCACGAAAAAAGAGGTTTATAACCTAGGTTCTATGAAAAGCTATGACAGGATGTCCTGATCAAGGTCTAGTGATTCTCAACTGGATTTGGTTTTGTTTCCTTGGGTTCATTTGGCAATGTCTGGAGACCTATTTCATTGTCACAGCTGGAAAAAGGGAGTAATTCTGGCATCTATTAAGTAGAGAATAGGGATGGTACTAAGCCTCCAACAAAATGCAGTGGAACTGAGATTTGTAGGCTAAGTAGTAGAGAAGTACGGGAAAGAGGCAGAAGATTTGAGGCAGAATAACTAGCTTTTACATACAAACCTACATGCAAACAAGCTTTATCATATCCTAAGTGCTAGGAGCAGGCCTGTGGTGTTGGGGCAGAGAGAGTGGAGAGATGACACAAGACGATACTAGAGACGGACAAGGTGAGACCAGGCCAAGCCCAGAGGGTCATGGTGAAGCGAGTGCTGAGGCTTCCTGAGATGAAGGCATATGGCTTGAGCAACTAAGTGGAAAGAGCTGGGGCTTGCTGGATAAGGAAATGAAAAAGCAGATTTGAGAGGAAGGAAAGTGGATAAGAACTCAGATTTTGAAGGTGATTAGTCTGAGATGTCTGTGAGATACCTGAGTGGAGATGACCAGCAGGCAGTAGGATATCCAATTCAGGAGAAAAATCTGGGTCAAGAATATAAATAAAAGAGACATTAATATAGTTGAGATTTAAATGAGGGAACACAGAACAGTAAAAGAGAAGAAAATTCTTAATTGTGAAAGTGCTTTGTCAACTAAAATGTGCTTGACAAATATAAGGAATTCCTGTTATTATCCGTGTCAGTAGAGTACTTTTTCCATCCATCCATTTATTTTAAAACCATTTGCTGTCTCTCATGTGCTATACAATGTGCTAGGGCCTTTGGATAAACAGGATGAATAAGAATGACACCTGCCTTCAAAAAGAATCAAGAAAGAAAGTGGGGGAGTGATATATTAAATTCTTAATACTGTCCTATAAATGAGTTCATGTAATATTGCTTCTGTCAGGGGGTTCACAGGAGAAGGACTTAGGGTTTTGAAGGGGAAGACGATAAGGAAGACAGACTTGATCTGTCTCACAGTTCTCTCCGGGTTAGACCCAACCTTAACACTGGCCCAAGGATTTACCTGCTGTGATACCGTGTTGAGTAGGATGTGTTTAAACAAGACCTAGTGTCTTGCCAGCTTTGGTCAGCATCTCTGGGATAACTTGCTTTCTCTCATAGTACTGGATTTAGGATTGCAAAGATTGCAGAGTGTATGGAATAGGATTATACTACAATGCCTTTAATCACATGTGAAGTATGACTGACTGACTGTATAGCACAGTCCTCTCGTGTGAATCTTGCAATACCATAGGTCATTTCAGGCCAATGGAATACTACTGCATACAGTAAAGTTCATTTACCCTCTAACCCAGGTACAGTTACGTGAGTCTTGTCCAATGGAAAAAAAAAAAGTGTCATTCTTAAATAGAAAAAAATGGGTCAAATGTGAGTTTTTGATAAGAAACATGGCCACATTCACCATAGATCTTTGGAAATGCAGAATAACCTGGCTACTGTACTAACATATGCTTTTGAAGTTTTAATAAGCTTTTGTCTATTTTGGGCACCATTAATGCAATAATATTAAACAAACACTGAAAGTATATAATATTCTAAGCACTATGCTGGTGCCTATTGCACATTTGCTTCTCCCGAAGCTACAGTTTAGTGGGGGAGATTAGAGATAAAAAATAAATAAATAAAATTATATTTCAAATTGAAATGGGAACTATGAAAAAAACAAACAGGGTTAGAGGGAAAGTACATTAGACCAGGGTATGGTGGTAATCAGGAAAGTTGAATATTTACTGATTACTGGTCAAATCTATTTTGGCCCAAGAGCTTGTGAATTTATTTTATATCTCATTTATTGCTTACTTTAATATTTAATTTTTAAATATTAAATATATTGAAAAAGCAAATTGGGACAGAATAATTCCATAAAAAGTAATACTAGCACTGACTATGTATCAGGGTCTGCTATAAAATTTTACAAATATTAACTCATTTAATCCTGAACAATCTTTTGAGAGAAGTACTGTTATTATCTCCATTTTACAGACAAGAAACTGAAGAAAAGAGAAATTTAAAAAACTTGTCTAAGGGCACATGACGTTAGCCTCTACGGAACTGTTTGTCTGTAAATTGGGAGTAATGCCTTCATGGGGATGAGAAGGGTGTTGCATTGGGAAGCAGTTTTTAAGGAGTAAAAGGGTGGATTTCCATCCTTATAATTTTAATGCCAATTATAATGTCAATGTTACAATGATGCAGGTTCTGAACTTAAATGTGATGGGAAGCCAGGAATTTTAAGATGGAAGACCTTTCCCTCAAGAGAGTTTACTGTCTTACTAGACAGAGATTGCCATAATACATGACATAATACATAACTCAAAATTTTATGTGGGATATTTTTGCTAAATTTAAGGCCATGAGAGGAAAATAGAATTGCTGAGGATTAAAATTTATTCATAGATATTGAATTATAGCTCTGAAAGACACATGAGATGATTTAGTCTAACCTTTTCATTTTATAGATGAGTAATTGAATCTTGTCAAAGCAGATGACTGCACCAAGATCTTACAGCTAAGTAGAGAAAGAATCATAAGAGTAAGGCCCCTGGATATGAAATTCTGGCCCTTCCCTCTGGTTGAATTCATTCAAATCCCCTGCTTCCTTTCCTGGTAGAAAGTCAGTGCTATCTAATCCTCTTTCCACCCAAGGGAATTGGATCCAACTAAGATTATAACATTAAATGAAGACAGAGTTTGCCACTTTAGATAAAACGCAGGAGAGTGAGACTTGCTGATGGTTTTTCTAAGAACTTTTTAGGAAATTGTTAAAAGCTTCTAATGAGGTATAATTGATATTCCATAAGCTGCACATTTTTTAGATGTACAATGTGATGTTTTGACATATGAAATCATCCATTCAAGATAAAGAACATATCCATTGCCCTCAAAAGTTTCCTCATGCCCCTTTATAGTCCCTCCTTCCAACTCCCTCCACCCAGCCTTCTTATTTCCCAATTCCTAGATTTTCCTTTATGTTACTATGGATTTGTTTACAATTTTTAGTATTTTCTACAAATGAGATCTTACAATATATACTCTTCCTGTCTTCTTTTATTCAGCATGATTATTTTGAGATTCATTCATGTGTTGTGTGTATCAATAGTTCATTTCTTTTTATTCCTCAATAGTATCCCATTGTGTGGTTCTATCACAAATTGTTAAATCTGCTCACCTGTTGATGGTGTTCCAGTTTTTCACTATTACAAATAAAACTACTGTGCATATTTGTCTGTAATTCCTTGAATGGATATCTGCTTTTATTTGTCTTGAGTAAACACCTAGGAGTAGAATGGTTAAATCATATTGTAGGTACATGTTTACCTTTTGAAGAAACCACTGAACCATTATCAAAGAGGTTGTGCCATTGGCAATGTATGAGAGTTCCCATCTTCCACATTCTTATCAATCTTTAGTATAGTCAATCTTTTTCAATATTAGCTATTTGAATAGATGTGTAGTGGTATCACGTGATTTTAGTTTTCATTTCTCTAATAAATCGCGTTGGTCATCTTTTCACATGCTTATTTAATACAAGTATATTTTCATTGGTGAAGTGTCATCAAATGTTTGCTTGTTGCTACTTGGATTGTTTGTTTTTTTATTACTGAGTTTTGAGAGTTCTTTATATATTTTAGACACAAATTCTTCAGTAAATACATGGTTCGAAGTTTTGCTTCCCTTCTGTGGCTTGAGTCTTCCTTCCCTTAATGACATCTTTCTTACTCTCATGAAGGTATTATTCTCAAAGGTATTATTCTATTTTTCAAAGAACAGAAAATTTTAAGTTTAATGATGTCTAGTTTATCATCCAATTGTTGTTTTGCTCTTTTATATACAGTTTGTTCTTTTATGGTTGTGCTTTTCTTGTATCTAATCTAAGGTCACAAAGATTTTCTTCTATGTTTTGTTTTAGAAGTATGATATTTAGGTCTTTGATCTCTTTTGATTTAATATGTAGTGAGAAATGTACATCAAAAATTGTTATTTTGTATATGGATAGCCAATTGTTTCAACATCATTTGTTGAAAAGATTACCTTTTCTCCATTGATTTGTCCTCACGCCTTTATTAAAAATCAGTCATCTGTCATTGTGAATTGATTTCTAGAGTCTCTGTTTTATTCCATTGATCTATTTATCTGTCTTCACACCAGTGCCACACTGTTTTGATTATCTTTGCTTTATGATAAGTCTAGAAAATGATATTTTTCTCCATTTTTTTTAAAGTTTAATTTTGGCTATTCTATAATTTGCTAAATATTTATATATGATTTTAGAATCATCTTGTCAGTTTTTCTAAAACAGATAAGCAAACAAAGAACCTTGCTGGATTTTGATTGGGATTGCATTGCATTGAATCTATAAATCAATTTTCAGAGCGTGACATCTTAACAATAGTGAGTCATCTTACTCAGGAACATGGTATGTCTCTCCACTTACATGTCTTTAATTTCTCTCAGGAGAAGTTTGCAATGTAGATGGCTTTCACATGTTTTATAAAGTTTATTCCTAAGTATTTTATATTTGTATCTTATTGTAAATGGTATGATTTTTATTTCAAATTTCAGTTACCTATTGCTGTTATAGAGAAATACAAGAAATTTGTATGTTGATTTTGCATCCTACAACCTCACTAAACTTATTTATAAATTCTAAAGTTTGCTTTAGATTCCATGAGATTTTTTTACATTTGACAATTATGTAAAAAAAGATGCTTTTATTTCTTCCTTTACAATATTTACTTATTTATTTGTGAGTTATTGCACTCTCTAGTATATCCCAGAAAACGTCGACTAGAAGTTATGAGAAAGGGACATCCTATTCTTGCTCTGAGAGTGTTTCTTTTTTTCTTTCAACTAGAAATGAATATTAGATTTCATAAAATGTTCTTTCTGTGACTTTTATGTGGATCATAAAGTAGGCCAGTTATTTTTTTTAATTAAAACAATATATTGTCATTTTAAAATGTTAAATTTACGTGGTCTTGATTCATTTTCTTTTTTAATATTGTTGGATTTAATTTGCTAAAAATTTGTTTAGAATTTTTGAACATACATTCATGAAGTCATATAGGCTTTTACTTTCTTTCTAATATCTTCACCTGTTTTGGTAGCAGGGTAACACTGATCTCAAAAAACAAGTTGGAAAGTATTCATTCTTTCCTCTTCAGTTCTCTCTGGGGGAGTGTACATAGAATTATTACTACTTCTTACTTAAATGTTTGGTAGAATTCATCATTGAAGCCATCAGGCCTGGAGTTTATTGGTGGTAGGTTTTTAATTACAAATTCAATATATTTAAAAGCTATATGGAATGACTTTTTTTCTTGAGTGAGCTTTGGTAGCTTATATCTCTCAAGGAATCTATCCATTTCATCTAAGTTATTAAATTTATTAGAATAAAGCTGTTTTTAAGATTTTCTTATTAGCCCTTTAATGGCTATAGGGTCTATAGTGATATTACCTTTTTTATTCCTGATTTTGATAATTTATTTTATCGTTTTTTTGTCTTACTTAAGAGATTCATTTTATTGATAATCTCAAAGAATTAGCAGTGAGTTTTATTGACTTTTTCTATTTCCCATAAACTATAATTATGGATTTTTCTATATTTCCTTGTTGATTTGGTCTCTCCAGAAAACCAACTCTATCTCAATCAGCAAGTTCACTGGGTTCCAACTGGATCCTCCTTCTTTGCAATGTGGCCTGGACCTTTAAGATATTAAAATTAGCAATAATAGGGATTTATCTTATTTGTTTCCTGTATCTCAGAGTTCACCATTCTTTGTTGTTCGATGTCCATTCTTGAAATTCATTGTTTCATATATTTCATTTCGTTTTTTGTTTGTTTCAGATATGTGTATATCTATGCCCTGTTACTTCATTTTTACTTGAAGTAAAATTGCTAAACCAATCACCAGCAGAAAGTATTTAAATGTAAACCTGTTTGGGCACGACAATACCACCATACAAAAAGTACATTTAGACATTCTGAGGCCTATAATCTAATTTTGAGCATGGCAGTATATTTAGATATGATAGATATATGGCCTAGTGACTCAGTGTTTAACAACAACAACAACAAAAAATGGTAACCATTACATATCAGAGACTGTACTGACAGGAAGAATATCTGTACACTATACCCCATTACATGCAGGGTAAAATGCATTTTGAATGGTATTTGGAAAGAAACAGAGGATTGAAAGTATATTTATCTTTGTATTTTCTGTTTCTAGTACTGTGTTTAATACATAGTAGAGCTCAATAAATGTTTGTTAAACTAAGCCAAAATGAACTAAAAGTCAAGTATTTGATCAGATGAGATTCATGATGAACCCCATTTGAATGTTAAGGTAATAATAGATTTTAGAACTTATAAAAGTGATTGGGTGTGAATGCAAAACATGTTACACGTGCTTAATAAAAAACAAAGTAATTAACTAATTAATATGACCTAAATGATTGAGCTACCCCAAACCTCCAAAAATACATCAAATTTTCCTGGTTTAAAGAGTGGGGACAAATGCATGGAATTTACCACCTCACGAGGTTTGAGAAGAGTTTCATTGAATTTATGCACATTTATGCTCTAAGAATTAGTTAAAGCTAAATTGATTAGTATTAGGAATAAGAAGTTATTGAATCTTCATTCAAGAACAACTTTGACTCCAGTATAAATCTGAGTATTATGCATTCTTGGTGCCATGTTCCTTCCAAAAAAACTAGTAATGACCTCTACTTTCCCACTCTGTGCCTTTGTCTGTCTTTTCTTTATCAAGAATGTCCCTTACCTAGCTCTGCATATTTAAATTTTACTCCAACTTTAAGCTCTAGTCAAGTGATAAATCTTTCATGAGGCTGCCTTAATTTTTCAAAGGTGTATTTTTATTAATCATTTAGTAAAGAATTATACTACCTCTCTTGTGTCACTTATATTTTTTAACTTCTCTTTTTGTTATTTATGCCCATGCACCATCCCTTCAATTGGACCTTAAACTCCTGAAAGACAAAATGAACATCTGATATGTTCATTTGCCCGTAGAACTATTAAAAAGTATAACACATAAAAAATGCTTGATAGGTTTGTTGGATTAGTGGATAAATGAATGCATGCATGATTCCAAGGTCATTTTTTACATGCAGAGATTCTACATGTAGAGACTGTGGATTCTCTAACATGTTTGTCCCAAAGAAGAAGGAAAGGAGGATCTTTTAGGAGATGCAGTGAACAAGAGATAAACTAAGTATAAGGCATGACATGACAGAAGACCCCAGAGGTTGGGATCTAGACTAATGATGAACATTTGCTTAAGGAGTTCAAAAGAATTGGCTGGAATTTTGGAGGGTGACTTAGAAAACAACTTTTTGTTTCTCTCTTGTTTGCTGAGAAATACAGAACATTTACTAGTTAAGGAATATTTTCTGGAAGTTGTAGGCTGGCTGGTCGACAGCGCATGAGAAAGAAGCATGTGGCTCAGGCAGATGGGAGAGTATAAGGGCAGGAATGAAAGCAGAGGAGGAACTGTGGGTGTGAGCTGAACAGAACACCATGAATGAGAAAAAGAAAAGGTTCATTGAATTGAAATTGAAAAGCAGTCTAATGGCAATAGCCTTCTGGTATGTGCTCATGAAATATTAAGGAAAAACAATCTCCTTATACATTATCCCAGGTAGAAACTTTGAAATATGATTTCTACTTGCAATTCCTTCAACTCAAAATTCAAAAGTAATTGAGATAGGAGGAAAACTTTGCTGATATCAGCGTTTGAGACTTTCACAATACAAGGTCATTAGTAGGAACTAATCTACCATCATCAGGGTACAAATGCAGAAAAACTAGGTAACCCAAATCATGCAGTTCTAAAAATAATACAGGAAAAATCCTTCATTTATGTTATCAAACCGTTTTCTGCAACTTGTACCTTGTTTTATACTCCTTGGATTTTCTAGGTCAATTAAAAGAACAATTTATTTGTTATACTGTGCATTGCCCTCAGTTTAGCCCTTACCTTTAGAAATGCTTGAATAAATAACCCCATTGTTGGCTGTGTAACTAGCCCTGAGGGTATAGATTCCTTTGGAACTTCTAAGTACTCAGCACTTTATAAACTGTGTTATCTTTTACATCAACATCCCTTAGAGACTGTAGGTGGCTAATAGAGCCTCACCTTACTTTGTGGGCTCCTGACTTAGGTGAAGGAACACTCATTATATGTTGCTATGTTCTGTTAAGGCTTTATTTAGTGCTTATAGTAGTTTGTTGTTGATGTTTTATTGTTAAAATGTGTAAGCAATTTCTTTGGAGTTAACACATTCATATTATGTGCAGCTCGCTCTCAGGTCCCAAGAATATTTAAAGGCTCAATTCTCCTGGCATTATTTATGTAAATGATACCTAGAACAAGAAATAAATTTGACTTTTATTCAATACATAAGACAACAGAACGGTCTTCTAATTACTCTTAAATTTTAAGATAAATCAACTAACTGCACTTTATACTCAAGAACCTTCTGGCTAGAGTTTAGAGATACGCCCAAATAGAAAACTTTGTAGTTAATAGAGACAATAATATTCTATAGATGAAAAATATATCACATCTAGATCATAAAATAAATCGAGAAGAGAGTTGAACATATTTAGTGACACTGTGAGAATGCAGGTATAGAACTGTATTTCTCACATAGCAGACAAGTGTAGATACCTGCATATGTATGTAACCTACTCCTTTCAATCTACTTTGCACAAGCTACTCAAATTCTACCTCTGTGGCCTGCCACCCAAATCTTCTGGTGGAAATATTTTTTCACATCTCTCTCCCTCCTACTTCTCTCCCCCCACACACTTATGGTATGTGCAGTTTTGCCAGACCCATGTAAAGACAGGGGAACACTGATGGGATTGCTTTTCACAAGTGTGGGAACAAAAATCCTTCCCAATGAAAACATCTGTCTCTATTAGAGTCATGCCCAGTTATCCCCCAAAAGAAATGTTCTGATTAACTTTTTTTAAAAGTCTTAAGATAGCAGTTTGTGTAGCAGATCTAATTAAGAAGTTTATGTAACAGATCTGCAGGGTTTTTTCCTTGTTCAACTGGGTTCTTTGAGCTCAGTTTGAGTGTTACTAGCTCTCACCATGCAACGGCCAAGTGCTTCCCGGGCTGAAAATTATCAGCTTTTGTGGGATACTATTGCTTCCTTAAAACAATGTGAACAAGCTATGCAACATGCATTCATTCCGGTAAGAAAATTTTTTATTTTATTTTCCTGGGGATTTAAAATTTTTTCTTCTTTTTTTTTTCCTTTTAGCTATAGATAAATGGCATGTAGTCTATGCATTTAACAACATCGTCTCTATAGTTTTTGCCTGGTATAAATATATGTCTATTTTGTTTTGCATGAAATATGAATTCTTAATATAGTCTAACATTAATCAGTGAAAAAGAGTAAACAGTGGTCCAAGCAAATTCATCCCACCAAAGTTAGTAGGTTTTAGTTGTAGCAAGTATTAAAGAAAAGGCATAAGATGGATATTACTCATATTAAAATTTGAAACAGTATTTCCTGGTTGGTTCCCCCAAGGCTACTTAAAATAAATGACTATTTTGTAATGAGTTTCATAAATAGATCAAGAAGCCAAAAGTTAGTTTTTACATTTTGGGTTTTGCTTATCCAAATAAAAACCATCATAAAACTTCTCTTGAATAGTGTGATTGTTCCTTTAATAAATGGTCAGACACTACTTAGAGATTTGTAAAAATGGTGATAGAAATGTGTAGATATGTAAAGTGAATTAATGAGTTAGTGTTTTTATGTCTCATATTGTAGAAATATTGTTTGTGCTTATGAACAATGCCAGCTGTATTTGATAGGCTAAAATGAGGTAAATGAGACTTAAAGAAGAGGATTAAAATATCTGAATTTTTAATTAGATGGATTTTAAAAGATTGAGATAATCTATTAGGAATAAAAGAACATTATTAAAAATTAATTCCTACTACAAGTTATTTGGAATTCCTCAAGAGAAAACATTATTTCTGACATTGAAACTCAAAAGATAGGCTTCTGTCAATAGTTGGAATAAATCTTTGGAGTTCAAGTTATTTTCAAGTGACTCAGTTAGGTGCCCTTATATTTTTCTGTGTAACTTGGAATCACCTGTGTTTCAAAGACTATACTACATTTAAAGTTCTTTTCATTGAATACTATTTTCTAGCTGGATCTCTGTATGCTGATCTTGATTGTTAAAGACATAAAACATAATTTTTGTAAGAAGTTTAAAAAATGGTTATAATCTTTAAGTTATAATGATTCTACTTTGAACTGGAACCTGATGTGTAGTTTGTTCCTCCTACCTTTAGTAAACTCTTCTTCCTTTATTTTATCAAGGAGAGTATGATACTTCTTGTAAAGCTTAAGCATCTCCTCCTGCATGGAACTTCCTCTGGCCAGACAGAGTTATTTTCTCTCATCTCAGTTCCTTGCATGTACCTCTTTGATTTATCACCTAACAAATTTATTTTAAGTGTTTTCTTCACTTTCTATAATTATATGCTAACTTTTTGGAGTGAAAGAGAAAAGAAAAATAAGTTAGAAAAAAGAACTGACATTTATTTGTCTGTTCCTTATTTCCATGTCTTAAATTCCTTGAATATAAGGTGCATCTATTCCCAGGGTCTAGTACAGTGCCAGGAGCCACAAAGAATGCTTGGTGAGCATGTGAAGAATGAATAAAAGCAACAAATTAGAGTCTCCAATTTTAGCATTTCCAGTTAATACATGACAGTCTTCATCACCAGCTTTGCCTATATTGACCTCATAAAATTATTTCTATTCAATTTCATCTGGAGAAAACAATAAATTTCTACTAAGTCATCGCAATGGGGTGATGGTAGGAGGAGTAATGCATTAATGTATTAATGCATAAATGCAGAGATTAGACCCTGATGGAAAAAAAATATCCTTGGATTCAATTCCCCTAGTCAAAGGGCTATTCTTTATTCTATTTTAGTATCTGTTCCCAATTTCCCCTACTGGATACATATACAAATGCATATTCAAGTTTATTCACAATTCAAGTTTATTCACATATTTTGACTTCTGTAACTCTTTTTCAGTAGATAGTAAAAATTTGCCAGTCTCTCAAATATTCTCAATTTCTTTCAAATCTTACATTAAATGTATCATTATATCATAATTTTATGAAGTTCGATTTTAGAAAACATAGTTGTTAGTAAAATATTACTATCAGTTGAGCATAATTGTGTTTAAATTAAGTCTCCATTGTTTGTCAGAATATATATTTTAGATCTCAGAAAATGGACTCCATTTGCTTTTTATATTATGCAATTTTTAACCCAGTGATATGTATTTCATATATACACATATTTCTACACTCATGCATATACATACATGGGTATGGCATTTTTGCTTAATGATATCCTTCAATATTTAGAACATCCAAATAAATTCAAAAAATAAATCTTTTACCATGCTATATTAAGCATATTTTTAAAATGACAAATTATATTGACTCAATTGCCTCCTTAAAATAAACCTAGTTCTCTTTTAAATACTTGGAAATGAATTATGTGTAGAAGTAGACACACATTGATGCAGCTTAGGAAAACTGACCTGAAAACGTCACAAGTAGATAAATCTGTCTATACATCTCCTGTGAGTATAGATTCCAAACACATCATTAGAATGCAGAGTCCCCTAGTTCTGGACCATCTCTCACAAACACAATAAGCTATAGATCACAAATGGTATCTCAGTGCAATTCTGTGGACTACTAATAAATCTGACTAAAAACCTTCCATACAGGCCTAAAATTCACCCTAGTGAGAAGAAACTTAAAGCAACTCATACCTATATAGTGCACTGCCCAAATGGTCTGCAGAAAGAAGATTTTCAAAGTTTCATTATTTGATTTCACATTATATATCATGCCCTCTAGTGATGAGATGGAGGTCAAATCTGAAATCTCAAGTAGGTTAACCTATTTGACCAAAGAGCCTTGGGTATAAAACAGCAGCTCAGAATTTCTCAAATCCTTAGCATAAGTGCCAACCAATACAAAGCAAAATAAAACGTTATTTCCCAAATACTTTATAATCTTAAACTACATGTTAATTTCTTTAACAAGCAACTTGTACATCCTGTCTGACACTTTCTGGGTTTGGTACTTGTAGGATAAAAGTGATAGTATTTATTGAACACCTATTTTATGTCATGTGCTGTTCTAAGCACTTCCTATAGGTTTTCACTCAATTTTCTCAATAACTCTCTGATGTGGGCACTATCCGGGCACTATCATCTCCATAATAGCAAAGTCTGCACAGGTTAAGTAACTTTCCTATCATCACATAGCTAATAATTGGAAAGGTCAGATATTGAAACCAGTTATCTGACTCCAGAGCCCATTCTCTTAATGCAGTCACTAGAATAAGAAGAAAACCACTGAAACCAAAACAACTGCCACAGAGTATAATAGGATCATTAATCAAGGGGTGTAGAAACCACAGCAAGGTGGAAGTGGCCCATCTGCTTAGAAAGGAGGGGAAGGAAGATCAAGGAAGACCGAAAAGGGAAGAGAAGTCTCGAGATGATTTTAAAATAAGGGCTTATCAGGTAATAGAGGTGAGAGAGGATGAAATAGATACAAAAGCACTGAGGCATGAAAGAACAATATGAATTGAGGACTAGTTATTTACCTTCCCCAAATCCTGATCTTCCTCTTTGAGCAATAGGGAGGATGGTCAGGAACAGCAAGGATGACAGCCAGGTCATTCATTTAAGATCAGGAATCCTGCAGGTCAACCAGAAAAGAAGCACTGAACAATTGAGCCCCAGAATAAGACAATGGAGCCTTAGAAGAGAATCTCCAGTAGAGAAAGAGATGACTTTTAGACACCTGGCTTCATTAGCCCCACTCTATGTGGCCTGGCCCACAGATTAATACCTGTCTGTGATTTATTTTTTGAATTTATTTGGAATTGAGTACATATGCATAGAGAAGCAGAGAAATCTTGTAAACAAATATGAAAGATTGAAACAAATACAGAAAGAGAAAAGGAGATGAGAAACCACATGGTCCCTAAGAAAGATACTGAGAAAGATGAGTCTGACAAGAATAGCAAGAGACTAAGGGAGACAGAATTATGGCTTCCTCGGTCTTTCACAACTCTCAGCTCCAAGTTCCTGTTCATTAGATGATTAACCTATTGTGCATCCTGCTCTTTTAACCTGATAAGTTCAAATTTTGCTTAAGCTAATGCAAATGTTTTTCTATTCTCTGCAACCAGAGAATTTGAAGACAGGGGCTGATTTGTGACTAGTAGTCCAGGGACAGGATCCAGCTCCACAGGAAAGGGCAGGATGAGAGGTGGAGAGAAAGTGATCAAGTCAGCCTAGCATACAGAGCTTCAAGGTGAAGTTCCATCCTTTAAGTCTTAACTCACATCGCCTTCCACAAGACTTCCATCATACCTCATAACCAGAAGATACACCTCCATTGTTATTTCAACCCTGATTAAAACTCCCTGAAGAAAAAAAAAAAAAAAAGAATAGGGAATCTACTTAAACACTACTTTAGTCTAGACATTCTTATCGAATCATCCCAATACCAACATGAGATGGCCTCAATATTATCATCTCCATTTCAGAGGATCAGTTGGATCAAGTACCTTGTTTAAAGTCACATAGGTGGTAAGACCAGGAGAGAACTCAGGCCTTCTGGCCCTGATTCCACCTGCCTTCACAACCATCTTTGCCCCTATTTTCTCTTGTGATATTTCTCTGCTTTGTATTATAAGCATTTGGGAAATTTCTCTTTTGTGCACATGTCATTGTACAGCTTTCACAGGGAAAAACGTGCTTCCTCTTCCTACGTTTTGCAGTTCCAAGTCCCTTAAATATCATGTTTCCTAAATAAATCTGTATGGGCTGATTAATAGTTAAAATGTTAGAACTTAGGTAGAAATGAGACAATAATGAGGAATAATCTTTCTTGTCTCAAGTATATCCTTGAAACTTGTCTCTTCAGTTCCAGCATCGCTTCCAAAGACCCAGCCTCTGGTCTCTGGATGTCAAGTTTGAAACGTCGAATGCTTAGGTCAGCTGTAAATAGGATTTGTTCAATGACGAGATTCAGTTCCAGTTCATGGTGTTCCAAGTGTGTTTTGTCCTTTCTTGATTCTAAATATTACTTGACTCATCATCCTCAATCATGTTGGATTCATTTCTCTATTTTATTCCTCTTGGCTCAGTTTGCATTTCTGTTTAGTAATATTCCAGTTTTTAGTCAGTTTTCTTCTGAAGAATATGAACAAGGCTATTAATGGAATTTCTATTAGTAAAGAAATAAAAATGACACTTAATCTATAGAGATGTTCAACCTAATGAGGAAAAAATAACTACACTAGAAGCGACCTGGATAATTGCAACAGCCTAGAACTGCACGAACATTTGCAGATTTCTGGTAAAATGGAATAAAATTGTCACTTTAGTCTTTGAACAAAAGGCAAGAGCTTGTTTCTTTTTATCTTCCTCTCTTGTGCAATTTGCATTTTCTTTTGCTGCTGGTCTTGTGATTCCTGTGCATAGGCAGCTGGAGTCCATGAAAAATTACTGCCAGGTGCAGGATGCCTTCTCTTTATTTCAGTTTTGTTCATTGTAAAATATTTGTGTTGACTCATCAAAATGGTGTATTAGTGCAGATATACGTTACTATACAACAGAGTAAAGCCCATTCTCTGCCACTCCCATTTTTTTTTTACCCATTCTAGAAATTGCAAAAATAGGTCCAAATACATTTTTGTTTCAAAATAGAAAAATGGACAGTTGTTCGGAGTTAATAATAGCAATCCTCCTCCATATAGTAAAGCAAAATTAAGACACACACACACACACACGCACACCCAAGCCCAAACTCTCAAAACCTTTCATGAGCTAATACTAGATATGCTGTACTTATCAATGCTTCATTTAGATATTTTTATTTAGTAGAAAAATCTCTAAATAAAATGGAGTTTCTAATTTTTATCTTGTGTAGAGACAAAAAAAAAAAAACACAGTACAGATGCTTTTACTATAGCTGCTGTTTCTGAGACCACCACTATACTACTGCTACTACCTGTCTTCCTGATACTGATCTATTTTGCTCCAATTTCCAAAACAATGTCAACTAGATTCTTTATCATTACAATTTCACAAGGTAGGCGAGGCAGGTTTTGATATCTTCATATCATTTATAATAAAATTGAAGTTCAAAGGATCGGAGTGGCCAAGATCAAAAGTGGATAAGTAGTAAGATATTATCGAATAGGACTAGAATCAGTCTAGTGCACTTTTGCTCTAATTCAGAATTTCAGTTATTTGAAAAACCTGGATCTGAATCCTTGCTGTACCACTTCAAACCTTGATCAAATTGCCAACTTCTCCAAGCCTAAGTTTTATCCTCCGTAACGTTATATATTACACGCATCTTTTTAGAGTTGTTTGTGGTTTAAATAGGATAATGTGAATTAGACACTTAGCACAATGGCTCACCAAAGAAAGTACTCAGTAAGGGATGCCATTATTAATGTTGCTCATTTTTAATATGATTCAAAATGTGTCCTTTTACATATTGGATAGTGTTTTTATATATGATCTCAATTTGCTTATCAAAGAAGCACATGATGTGGACTAAATAATAATTCATAATCTTCATTTATACATGAATAGGAAGTTTCAGAGTGGTTACATTAATCAGCTAAGATCATTATATATCTGAGGAGAAATGTCTTAAACCCAGTCAGATGACCCAAATCCTAAATGCTATTACTACTTTTAGTATATCCAAAATTAGGTTAGTATTAAAATCAGGAATCATCTAGTCCTTCTTTATAGTTGGATATAACTTTAGAAATAATTTATGAGAGTAAGGTGACCTGACCAAGTTCTCCAGAAGTACAGCTAGCCCTGGAAGCCTCGTCTGCTGATTCCAAGTGCAGGGCCACGAGATGTACATCCTATAACATAAAAGCACAATGTACAAATGGTTTGTTGAGTTAGCAAGGGCAAGGAGGGATAATGAGATGTAAGATTGCAAACAACATATTCGTAAAGAAGTAATCATCTTCATTCTAGTTGGTTTATGAAATCCTTTATAAAACAAATAAAGGTTCCAGTATGTCTGAGTTTACAAATCCAGTGAAGAAGGCGTCTGAGAGAACAGAGGAGATTCAGCCTGGGAACCATCATTTTGCTCTCTAATTTGTGACAGAATCCCCATGTGCCAGAAGACAACATCCTCTCTGCCTTCTTTCTCTTCCTTTCATTCTTCTCTCTTACTGTTTACTGTCTCATATAGACCACAGCAACTGATAATATTCCTTCATCTTTATTCTGAAACACACAGTTGTAGCATTATCCCTAGCCTGGTAGGAGGTAAATCGGCCAGCAGGACCCTTGCTTTTCAGAATTACTGAGGGTAAGAAAGCTGTTAGAAAACTGGAAAACCAAGAGTAACATACACACTGCCACCCTGGGAAGCTATCGCTGCTGTGGGGCGAGGAACTGGTTGGCATTTTGGACCCAGAAATTTGTAGGCTCTTATCTTTGGAACAAATAATTCATTGCCTAATCAATGACAATGTAAAAACACATCTGCAGAATATATTCATTGGCACCAGCAAATGCTAGCAGTATTTGGCCAACTTGTATTTTTCTAGTCCCCATTCACTTTTCTTTTTAATTTTTTTTTCTCCATGCTTTTTTTAGCATTGAAAATAATTCCAAATGCAACATTAATTTTGAAGAAAAATGAGTAGAAGAGATATTGATAGACCTATAGATGTTCTCAGAATTTAAAATAAGGGAAATGGGACTATGATGTTTTTTACTCATTTCCTTCCTCAGCCTAGTCCAAGTGCCATATTTCAGAGGTAGGTAGTGAAACATCTTCTAGACCTAACATTGATATGAGCACATTATAGGTTACTAATGGTTAAAAAGTTAACTACATTCACATCCCCTCTTGATCTCTCCTTAATATTTCCTTTCACACAAAAGACTCATTCTACATATGAAATGTTCTAAGACTTTCTCCGTGGCTTACCCTGTTATGCTTTAAGCCTTGTGCAGATGATCTGGTATCAAATTATGGTTGGTAAAAGGAAAACAAAAAAGAGAGCAAAGTTTAGATGTTAGGAAGCTTTCTGGAGATAAAGGTTATAGAACATGGAGAAAGGCAAGATAGAAGAGCTTGCTGATAATTCTCTGCTTCACTTCAAATCTTTTTGACTTCTTAATATAGAAGATATTTTTTTTTGCCACTAATTATGTGGTCTTAAGACCAGAAAATTAACTGATTCATAAACAAAACAAAATATATGCTATAAAAAACAGTGCAAGAGGATTATAAGTAGATTTTTGAGATGTCCTGTCTAAGACATACAGAACCTTATCCTTTAGCCAATTCATTAGAAGGCACTTTATATCATTGTGTGTTTTTTTTTTTCCAATTTGACTTTTGCATTATTTCTGCATGCCTTTGTTAACATCATGTCTTCTAATTTTCTGTGTCTGAATAAAAGCAGAGGTCATCATTTTCCAGAAAGAAGAGTTGTATAGTATTGCTTGCTGCCTTCTTTGTAGTATTTCCCAGCAGGACAAAATTTACGATGAGTGAAATTAGGTCTTTGATGAGACGTGAATTCTTAGAGGTCATCCATTTCACTCTTTATTTCAAATATAGAAATAATTTGGGAAGCTCAGTGAATTGCCATTTCACCCTGTTACTAAACTTCTTGGGTCTAAAACTGAGATCTCCTGATGATCAGTCCAGCCATCTTTATATCAGGGACATAGTCCTTCAACTGGATTGTAGTTACTTCCAGGGAGATAGAGTGCCTGATTTTTAATAGCCATACAGAAACTACCTGAGATATCAGGTTGACTCCATTGTAAATAAATAAAAACAGTATTTTTATATTAAAAACAGATGGCTATTGAGTAAAATATATAAACTACATAAATTTTTAAGAAAAAACATGAGAATTCAAATAAATTTCTCATTTGAATGAGTCTCTTGTAATAGGTCTTCACGTGCATCTGAAAAGTTTGAGAAATGCTTAGGATACCATTTTGCTTTTTTCATGATCTTTGAGTTCTTAACTTTTCACCAAAATTCTATAATGTCCCCTACCTCCCTTAGGGCAGGGAAATTTTCTACCAGCTGCCTTCCTTGCTCCACACAGAGTGGTAATATGACAAAAAACATATTTGGTGTCAAGAAGAGTAAGCCTTGGAGAATTCGTTTTATAGGTTCATATCTCACTATTCTTATTTGTAAAATGAGCATAAGTATAGCATGTAATTCATAGACTTGTACTGAGGACTAAGGAAGAACGAGCTTAAAGGACCAGCATATGGTAGACAGAGGAGTACTTATGTTTATAACTTTTCTTAATTTATGTGGTATAGTTTAGAATAGCATAATCTGTAGTGCACGGCAGGCTCCAGATGCTAACACAACAACAAAACCAGACAGTGTGTTATAAAAGCTATTCTCTAGAGGGTAGCGGGCAATTACCCCTTTCTACCCATTTTGATAATCTGTTGACTCGTGTTTTCTCATACATCTTATCTCTTGTTGCTGTGGCTTTAGTTCCATAGGTCTAAAGACCTATTAGCAATCATCTTTTGACTATATTATATGCCAAACAGTGTTAGAAGTGTAAATGAGTGTGACTGGTGAGGAAAAAAAAAGTAAAATGAAGGGCCTGCACTCAAATGATTAGAGTTTCAACAAGAAGATACAAATATCACACGCAAACCACTTAGCCATCAACATGGAAATATTCATTAAGAATGTCAAGATTTGGTGCTTTCACATAACTTCTATCCTTTAGTATTCATAATTCATTGTGAACTGAAGTAGTACAAATAATAAATGCTATAAAATTTGGAGGGCAGGATGGATAGACTGAAACTTGCAGTGAGGATTGAGGAAATTTTCATGGAGAGTCTAGGACTTGAGATTGTCCTTGTGGAATGGATAGAATTTAGATAAATAGATAAGAGGGGACTGTGATTGATTCAGGATTCAAGAGAAGGATAAAATATAAACAGTGAATTTACGGTAAGCGTGCAAGGTTTATGCTCAGAGTAGTAATAGCCCTGACCTGATAAGAAGAGAAGAGAGAACTAAATAATAATTATTTTTTGATCATTTGTTGTGAGCAAAGCCCTGATCCACATGCTACAGATGTAACAGGCCCCACCTTAGTCTGATGAACCAGGTTATTGACAGGTTACTCAGAATTCTGATACCTACATCTGGAAAATACAACTGTACTGCTAAGATTATATCTTTTTGGTGGCTTAGCAGAAAGGAGCAGATGGCATCCACATGGGTTTTTCCATGAATAGCACCACATCGAGTAAATCAATGAATTACATAGGTATGGTTATTGTGACATGGGACACATTGACTAAATCACATCTGAGACTTAAGCTAATGACTCCATTTTTTGTGTCTTCAGAGACTGCTTGTACAAGTTAGGTTTGTAAAAGCTCAGTGTGAATCAGTAGGATTTGTGGCATCATGAAATAATGGGGAAAAGCAAGGGATTTAGAGTCAGCAGATGTGGATTTGAATCCCAGCTTTGCTTCTCTCTAGCTATCTGACTTCAGGAAATTCGCTGAATCCCTCTGAGCCTGTATACTTATCAAGAGTCGAGGGGGATTTCCACAAGTCCCTCTGTAAGGAGTAAACAAAAAGCACAGGTTAAAAAGTTTACCATATTTCTGGGCACGCAGTGGGTACTTCCTCAATCAGTGCTAGTTCGCTTTCCTCCTACTATGAGAGTTAAATAAATGATCTAATGTGTCTGGATACCATTTATAAATTATAAAGCATGTCTTCGATGGTAATCTAATATAATTATGAATTTGAGTTTTAATGATGATCTGCAGACCTAGTTTTGGTGAGTCATTTATTTCAGGCTTTTAACTAAGTACAAATGGGTATATGGAGTGGGTACAGGATACAGGTCTGAAGAGTCTTCAAACTAAAAATTCAAACAATTTTTATCTCATATCAACTGGGATTGATTCCAGAGAAAACTATAAAGTGAACTCTCTTTGGTTCTAGGTCTCCAGTTTCTATGCCTCATTCTACAGGCTGCCCCATTTTTCCTGCACTAGGGATAAATAGGTGCCCAACTCAGCTTAATTGAGGATCTCAACATATCATCCATGTTCTGCAAAATATTACACTACCTTGTATTTTAAAGGAGGATCAAGCAGACATGCTAACACTTCAGTCCAAAGGGAAGAAATAATAGTGGTGGGTTTTCAAAGATCGGTGAGAGAATTTGTGTTAGCTAGAGCAGACTTCGGATACTTATAAAATCTTAATAGGGAACAGAAGTGAAATGTTTTGCAGTTTTTAAAGGTTACCCATTTTGGAATCAAACTGGCAGGTTTGACTCTCAACCTTGGTATTTCCAGGGAATAACCTTAGGCAAGATAGTTAACATTGCTGTGCCTCAGTTTCCTGTAAAGTGAAGATGATATTATTTTTATTATGAAGAGAGTTCAGGCAAGCCGAGTTGGATGGAGTTCAAGCCAAACATGAATCTATCTTTCTCTCTTCCTATTTTACGAGCTATAAACTGGTGATAAGCTGGATAAGGTAATCATCCATGCATTTTGCTAAATGCTGAGAAGAGAAACCAAGATCCTAGCTTCTCCCCAAATTGTTCCCCTGCCATAGCCATTAACTTGCAGTTAAGACTTGGGCTAGCCAAGCTTCAGACACTCACACTGTTCACTCTTCCACCCATCTGTTATTGCTTCAGTGTCCTTACCTGTGACATGGGTACCCTATGTCACTGCAGGGTAAGGGCAAGCCAGGTGACAGGCCAGAGCCCCTTGGTGCTACTACAGGTGGTGACTCTAAGCTGTACTGAATCGAACTGCACCCACCTGGTTGGTCTTGTGGAAAGAAAATATAAAAAGAAGATAATCTAGGAAAGCAAAAAATAACCGCAGTAATAAATAAAATAACCTTACTTCCGTAGAGCATCTCTCTTTTACTTTACATGCATTATTTCTCTAGCTAACTTCTTGGGAAATAGGTTAACTGGAAAATAGCATTGTCCCATTTTTCAAATGGGGGTTTGTAAGAGACTAAGGGACCTAGAAACCCTTTGAGAATCGAGAAATTTAATCTGAGTCAGTACAGTGAGAAATTTCAGGCTGTGAAAGAGATATTAGCAACTTTCAGGGTAAAAATAAATAAATACATAACTGCATTTTCAGCCTGGTAGCCTGGAAGAACTCAGGAGAGGAAATCAGGAGATGTGGGTGGTTACTAGCACGGGTCCTGGGGCTAGAGAGATATGGATGTGAGACCTGGTTGTGGTATCTCTGAGACCTTAGGCAGGTGCCTTTGTCACTTTAAACATCCCATTCTTTCTTTTATTCTTTCTTTTTTTAAACGAATGCAAAAAAAAATAATGTTTTTCTTAGAAAAGTTTGAGAATTAAATGCATTGATGTATCAGGTGTTTATCACAGCTCTTGGAACATAATTATCATTCAATAAATGCTTAATATTTTATAATTGTTTTTCTTGTTATTTTCTTGTCTTCGGTTTTAATTCTTTATAATTGTGAGATCTAGGACAGACGACTTCCCCTCTCTCTCTCCATTTTCATCTTTGTAAATTGAAAGAGTAGAATTAAATGATCATTAAGGTCCCAGCTTTAAAGTTTTATGATTCTAGAGTGTTATTCTTCCTATTTTGTTTTTGTTCTCTCACACAACCATCAACATGTCTTTAATCCGTCATTTACCAAGATTTTTGTTTGGAGCTTACTCAAAAGAAATCCCGATTCAATCAGCCTCAGTATATCTGTGCCATTAACCTCCTGGGTCATGCCTCTGGCTGGGCTTTTCACACAATGTGCTGAGGCCAGTAATTGAGCCCAAGTAAGGAGCGGAGGGTTCTGGCACTAGCTGGGATCAAGGTGGATAGATCTAATTTGAGCCAGTCTCTGAGTTGTTGATAAGCAGTAAAAATTAGAATCCAAAGAGTTCTGGTAAAGTCTATTTCATTTTGTCTGAGAGGCATTAGAGCTTACTTGTCAAGAACATGGGCTCTGAGTTGATTGTTTGAGTTTGAAGATTGTCTATTTCCCACACATATAACTTTGGAAAGTTACTTAACCTCAGTTTCCTCACCTATAAATTGAGAATAACAATACCTGTCTTGTTGGGTTATGTGAGAATTAAATAAACTAATCTATATAAATAAATGCTTTATAAGTGTTTGCCCTTATTGTTATCCATCCAAATATTAATATATAGGGAGATTTAGGTTTGGTTGGGTCATGATGTCATGAGATTCTAGGTAGTGATGATGCTTAGCTAGGCAATTACAGGTTTCAGGTAAATCCTTCGAGGAGAAGTAGTGTGCTACCAACACCTAGGGATGTGAGACTCCAGCCCAATATTGTAGGAAAGAAGTAAGGGGAAGATAGATATAGTGCAATTCAGGAAATAGAGACAGAAGTCCCCCTTCAACCACATTACATTTTTTAAAAATTTCTAGAATGGGCCAACATGATGGAAGCTTAGGGAGAAAATCTAATAGAAAATAAAGTTATAAAGTTTTTCTGAGTTTAATCCTTAGCATACCATTCAATACTTAATATTAGCTATCTTATTTCAGACCTAATGGAGTATGTGAATAGTAACCCCAAAATTCCACTTCCCTGGTTAGGATTAGGACATAGTCTGATTGGGGCCCACCCCAATGGCAGCCCTCTGTGTAAACTGTGATGCTAAAAAACTGCTTATGTGGCATCTTGTAGCAGCTAATCTAAGCCAGCTAAGTTTTACCATTAAGTTGTAGGATCTCAGGTCTCACATTGAAATCACACATGCACACAAATGGATTCACTTTAAAACTTCCAGTGGGTTCTATTTTGTTTCAAGTTGTCATGACATATCATATACAAAAGTTGTTTATAGGGTCTGTGTCACTTCTTGCTCACTAAGGAACCTGTCCTTTCAGGCTGAGAAGGTAAGCCATGATGCTGGGCCCCAAAAGCAGCTCACATGTTATTCTCGCTATCTGTTACTACCTGTTTAACTTGGCTTACTGACAACCACCTACCTTATACTTGTTAATCCAGGTCAGTTGAAATTTCTGCATAGTTCCTAGCCCCATCAGCATTACTAGTATAACTGTTCAGTCCTTGCTGTATCTAATTTACTTAAAGACTCTGAGGGTTGCTCTCTTTTTCTGTTTTATGTTCTTGTGCCTCAAGCAAAACATACTTTGCTTGAAGAGGTTTCCTCATTGTAGCTGGCCTGATGACTACTTGCCCGTTTATGCGCCAGAGGCATTTCCCAGATCTGGCACTTAACAAACATCATGAAATAACCACATCAATCAGAATCAATGAACTGCTTTGAAAATCTGCATTCATTATGTCAGAGTATTTATTAGTTGCATTGTCTTGGTAGCAAGCCACAGAAGTTTATCTTTTCCTAGTGTAAGCAAAGTTATTGATGTAATATAAGAATATGTGAGTATCCCACAGAACCTAAGAACAGAAAGGTGGTAGAATGCATGAAGAAATTGATCTCATAGTTTGAATTTTATCAGTATTCTCTCTGCTTATTTCTTGATTCTTGTTTCTCTATGATTACCTTTATTCTTTTCTCTTCCTGTAAATTGGCTTCCCCCACATGGAAGAGAATGTAAAATAAAAGGCAAACCATTTGCATCTTACAGTTTGGGTCACCCATGAGAGATTAATTTTCTTAAGCCTTTATAGTTTGCCTACATTTGCATAATGATGAGCTTTGAAACTTCTGATTAAAAATTTTTTTTCATATTTGTTACAAATCTTTTTCCAGTTAATGGAAATGAGCATATTGAAGGGGGATGCTGAAATCTTCTAAGTCAGCAACTTGATTTGAGAGTTTAATAAAAGAGGATATCCAGTATGGAGAGAGAAGGTGGGAAGGCAGTAAGTCAGTATGAAGAGTGGATGTAAATCTTAGAGGGAATCATCAAAGTAACTGGGGATTGACTTTAAGACTCAGAAACCAACCTAGATCAAACTGAGCATGGACTCACATGATTTCAAAAGTGAGACCAGAAACAGGAGCCAGCGGAGCCAAGGAAGATCTGATATTACCAGCTGTTGAAAAGAGCATGCTCCTGGGCCATACTTGAAATTCTCCTGTACTTTGTGTTACTATCACTTAAATTTATTCTCTGCTGATATGTGCCATGAGTATCTAAAGGATTCCAGGGGCCTTCTGTAAAAACAGTCTTGGGGGACTGTGAGGGTCTCAAAAGAGAGCCATTAGGGCTCTTCAGAGAGCCTAGTTTAGCAGCACAGTGGGATAATGCGTTGTTCAGAAGAGCCCTTCATGGCATCTCCTTGCCACTGACACCATGGAGTTGCCAGTGTCAGATGTAAGTGATGTATGTGTGTGTTCACGCAATTCACGCATCCTGTATATTTATTCATTTTCAGTGATTTTTATAGATGTAGATATTAATTGTGGCTTCTAGATCTTTTCATCATCAAGAAAGAGCAATGAGCTTTCCACATCATATAAATTGTGTTTCATGATTTACAGCATCCATATCCTGGAGGTAAGAAATAATATGATTTCATAAAAGCTGGATAGTTAAATAATAGTAACTGGTTAAAGAAATAAGGTTATTATGGATATGGAAAACTAATCATAGTTATTGTCTTATTGGTAACTAGAGATTTGGGGGTTTTCTTAGAAATGTTATCCAAAGCTTACAAGGAGGTGTTACATTTGTTTATACCCTCAGCTATATTTAATAGATACATTTAGTCATAACTCTTCAGTATTTTCTGAGCTCCTTTGGTATACCCAAGTGCTGTGAAGAATTCTAAGGAGGTATACAATCCTTGTTACTTTCTAAACACAGAGTCGGATTAGAAAGACCAAATTTACATCTATGAAATGGAAAATAGCAACATAAACCTACAAAAGTGATGAATGACATTGTACAGGAAATGGGCTTATGTTACAGAACCCATTCCCAGACCACATTAATACAATCTATAAGAAGAAAAGAAATAAGATGGGTTTAAAGCCTCAAATTAAGACAATGCATGTATATTGACCATACTATACTAGATAATAGGGTGAAATACAAATATTGAGTATGATACTCAGAAGGTTTCCAGTCTAGACAAGGAAACAAAGCACAGCCACTTTCTGGTATCCTGGAAACCAATTAGAAAGCATAGGATAGATATCATCAAAACTAAAAAAAACAAAAACAAAAACAAAACAAAAAAAAACACATTATAACAACAAAAACCATTAAGGCATCACCAGATTGCTTTCAACATCTGATAGGCAAGCCCCTGAGGTATCTCTTCCCTTCAGGCTGGCCTTTGCTTTTCCTGCCTCTTGTATGGAGTTATAGTTAGAAATCTCCAATCACTGCAGAACTCTCATAATAGAGCCACCTAGATCCCGAGATCATAGATCAGCTTAGTAAGGAGGAAAATATATTTTGAGGTTAGAAAGGCCAATGTTAAATCTCAGCCTGAACCTGAACCTGAGCCTCAGTTTTCTCATCTGTAATGTAGGCATAGTGATAATGATGCCTCATCAGTATGGTTTATGGAAATTAAATAAGGATATTTATGCATATCCTTATACATAGGCAAATAATATATATTTCATAAGTGGTAATTCACATGATCTAATCAATTCTCGGTAGTACAGTTTTAGCCACTAACATAGTATTGCAATCTCTGAAATATAAAAAGTTCAAAACCATCCAATACTATATTCTCACAGTAGTCCATCTTTAGGGACACTTACTAATAACAGTATTTAACACCGAATCTGATTTCTAACTTTAGAAAACACATTCAAATATATTATCTAATTTATTCTTCAGACCACCTTTTCAGAAGGTGATTATTTCTATTCTCATTCTACAGAGAAGGAAAATGAAGCAAAGGGTTAAGAGACTTGCCCCAAAATCACATCACCAGGGAGTTGCTGAGACCCCAAATCATGTAATCAGAAAGCTACTAAAACAAACTGAACCCAGCTTTTCTGATCCCAAACCTCATGTTCTTCCTATAGCAAATATCTCTTAACAAGCACTGTTATTGGTGTGTGTGTGTGTGGAAAGGAGGAGGTTAGGGGTGGTGAAAACTATCTTTATCTGAAGCACCTATTTACCCACAAGGAACTTGCTATTAGGGGTGAGCAAACCAACTAGGAACATCGAATTGACCTACTGTGTAGATATAGGTTAGGATCATGTTCTCAATGCCCAGAGTTTTTAGTTAAAACATAAAATTTTGTTTTGTGACATAATTTGCTGGATTTGCTGTTTGTTTTATCATTGGATTAGGGTTCCATAGGCATAGATTGATTTTAAAAAGTTGTTAACTATTAACTCCAGAGGGCACATCTGATGAAAAAATTGAGCACTTGCCAAAACCACTGTGTCCTATAGAATAGCTCACGATTAATCATGATGAGAGTATTTCCTCTATCTAAATGAAATCTGCAATTTGGGAAGAAGATTAAAGATCCTTCAGGGGATGAAGGGAAAGTTGCCGTGAAAATTCTAGAAACTAGAAAATGAAGATAAGTCTACTCAATATTCATGAAGTCAGATTGGTTGATGCAAATGGAGATTGCAATCTCTTACTTTCTAATGACTTGGCTTATAGCTCTCCTATATCAATTTCACACAGATTCCTATTCAACTTTAAGGCAAATGACTTCAGTTTGTAAAAAAATTATTGTTTAGAAAGTTTAACATACCTAATATGCTTTTCTGCCATCTTCGACTAATTTTTAGGTTTCTATCCATAGATTTCTAAGGTATATGATTAGAAGTGTATAACTAACAAAGAAAATATATGATCACAGCATATATAATAGGTAAACATATAATATCACTAAGTGAACCCTTCTAATTTTTCATTGCAAACAACATATTCTCAAAAAGGCAGTTTAAAGAGAGAAGGGTTATAAATATTGGTTTAGGGTTACTTTTGCTTCATGGAGAAGGAAATCAAATTTTTTTAGCACAGCCATTTTGAAAAGACACATTACAAACTTTAACTCTCACCTGATTATTTAGGAATTCTTGCCTCATACACAGCACAAATTTCCATCTCCTCTACTGTTGGATAAAACTTAAGAGAAAATGAGTATAAATGCTATTGCTGAGTTTATTTCGTTATGTGGCAAATATAACAAACAAATATTTAGAGGGTATGGGGAACTTTGAGCCATTTCATTTATTCTCCCAGCACCTGATGCAGTACCTATACAGGTCCTCAAGAAATACTGTTGAGCTCCACATTAAATAAGTTAACAAATTCTCAGAGTAGACTACTTGTTATTTAAAAATTTTTTTCTAACTCTCTTTTTCAGGCTAGCCCTGCTCCTATAATTGTCAACACAGATACTTTGGACACGATTCCTTATGTAAGTAACATTTTTATTAAGACTTTCTTTAAAACCTATGGTAGAATTTAATCAGCTAAATTTAAAATTCAGTATGAATTCAGTTTTACCCAATCCAGAAAACCTTACAAAATAATGGGTAGAATGAGTTTTATGAGTTGCCTTTTGATATTTGCTAAATTTCAGCTTAGTTACACAAATGTTTTCCTCTTTGATTTATTGTTTTGTAAAGCACAAGGGCCTGTCATAAGGAAAAAAAAAAAGACATAGTCAATTACGTTCAAATAATGTTAGTTTCCTATATGGTTCACCGAAAAGAGATTAAATTCCTTATAGAAGGAATGAACAAATTTTTGGCTCTCTTGGTAAAGAAATACTCAAATTAATTTCTATTACAGAGCATAGAACATAAGTAATTCACCAATAAATATTTGATGCATTTTGCAGGGCTTCCAACAAGAATTGGAGCAAAAGTTTTGTGAGGGTAAAGACTGTCTATATATAATGAAATGTATGATTCTGTAAAAGCTTGGGACATGAGATAACAGGATCAGTCTGATCAATATAGGCTGGGATTCTGTACCTGGGATTCTATAAACACCATGGTGGCCAAAGTTTTTGACAATGGAGTCTGTCTGGGATGGGGAGTTCGGAGGCCAGCAATACACTACAATATGAGTGAGTGGTTGACATTTTGTGGGTCCAACAAAGTTTTGTGAGTGGCTCTTTGCTGATGGGTAGAAAATAGTAATTTGGGAAGATAGAACAGACACAGATCCATGCAGACAGAAGTTTGAAGCCAGAAGAAGGGCTGAAAAGATAATGAATACTAAGAACAAACAGATTAAGAAAAAACATGTGAAGCATTTATAAGAATACCTGACACAAGTAAGTGGTTGGTAAGTATCAGCTATTCTCAGTCTTAGAACTCAGTGTCAAATGCCTGCAAGGTCCAAGCAAACAGATCCAGATCCAAATGCAGCAGGAAGTGTAGAGACGGTGGGGAATAGAGAGCACACGGCCTTCCTAAGGGGGAAACTGTCACTTGGCACCAGTGAAATTGTACCAAGGGTAATGGGGCAAAGTGTTATCAGACATTACAATTTTTCAATAGAGGTCAACTTTGAATTTTTATGTAAAAAAATCTGTAATTTTTCCAAGTTTTTTAAAAAATTATTTTTTTTTAAATTAGTTTGAAGTATATGGTATATTGGTTAGATATCTATATAGTTCATAAAGAGATCCCCGCCCCCCAATAGATCCTTCCCTCCCCTGCTCCTCCACCTAAAATCTGTAATTTTTAAATACAGGAAAGTAATTTTCAAAAGTTTAAACATTGTGTGTACCAAACAAAGTATGTCTAGTCCAGAGGCTGCCCTTTGGGAGATGTCTGCTTCAAAGGAGCTGGAGGACTTGGAGCTGGTTCTGCAAGCTGGGATTCAGGCCTCAGGAGAGCAGAATGTTAGAATTGGAGTACAAGGTTGGGGCTTGATTACAGGAACAAGTGACTAAAACTGGGACACAGGGTCAGGACAAGAATAACAGCAAACTTGATATAATGCTGAGTCACCTGAACTACTGAACTAGGACTTTTTAAATCTTTCTGAACAGGAGTTGTTTGGGGTCAGACCGGAAATGGTGTTAGGCTTACTGCTAGGAAACAAGAGGCCCAGCCTTGGAAAGTAAACAACTGTTAGAAGGAAGAAAGCAATGTGTTAAAGACACACGGTATCCAGTGTTATATCTCTCACCCTTTCTACTTTCTTTTACTTATTACATATTTATATTGGGATCACTATATATATAACTGACACTGTTTTAAACACTAACAAATATTAACTATTTAATCCTCATAACAACCCTAGGAGAGAGGTACTATTAATTTCTCCATTTTACAGATGAGGAAAGGGAATTATGAAGAGGTTAAGCAACTTATTCTCAAGGTAGCACAGTAAGAGGAAGAGCTAAGAGTGAACCTAGGTAGCCTGGCTATA